>NC_056751.1:278109531-278437031 GCF_019279795.1 Protopterus annectens
TGTGAGATAAAACTAAAAAGCCTGAAAGGCCCTGCAAGTGTGACTTAATATTTAAGTAGCCTGTTTACTGATGCATCTCTATGAGACTGCTCTGTGTGGCGTAGATAACTCTAAGTTACTGTTTCTTTTTTACTGTAAAGCTGAGTTGGTTTCAATTTTGTTATTTTTCCATTTGGGGCTACAAATTAAATCTTTGATTTTACATAAAGTCTGCCTCCTGTGAGTTCCTGTGGAACATACATGAGCAGTTTTGACCAATGACCTACCAAAGACATTTGCTGTCCCTGTGCTGTCATGTGTGTGGAATACTTGAACCACAATTTTCCTTGAGGGTTGTAAACCCTGATATATCACTGCACTGTTGCTGTTCTTGGTGTGCTCTTTCTTTTGCTGTTTCAGAAGTGTTTACTTTTGTACACAGCCATGGAGGAACTCCTGAAATCCATGTGCACCCCAAAGCTAAGGCAGACAAGAAGTTGATACAGAAGTAACAACAGTCAGCTGGACTAGCAAATGTAATATCTACCTCCAAAAATTTGCCTGCTATAAAACATTTTGAGTTAAGAGGATGACCCAGAATTCCATCTGTTAGTTTTTGAATACCAGGAAAATTGGGACAGATCAGAATGGATGAAAATATTGTCATTTTAGTTCACAAAAGAGACTGCTAAAGTATATATGATCATGGAGATGAATGATTACACAGCTTATGACAAACTTACAAAGGTGTCTGTGGTTAGGATAACTTCGGAAGGGCAAGCCGTAAAAATATGCAGTTGGACTTGTAGTGCTGACAAGCCATATATAACCTGCAACATATTTTAAAATCATGGCTAGAAACTGAAAGCAATAGGAATAGTGAAAGTATTAGACATTCTAGCAGTAGACATATTTAGAAGTGGATCACCTGACACTATTAGACAGTGGATGCTGTACAATGATTCCAGCAATGACTATACATTTAGTAGAACACTTGTTGCTTAATGACACATTGACACTGACTTTTATCTGTTTTAACTGTAAAACTGTAATAGCAAAACATGCAGCTTTCTGTGAAGCAATAAACAGAAAAGATTAAATTGTTTCAAATGGGGTAGACGGAGTCACTTAGCTAAATTCTGTTCCACAAATACTGAAGAAAATGCTAGCAGTAAAAATATGAAAACTAATATGCATGCTAAATTAAATTGCACCTATGGACTGTGATAAGACTGCAACTAGAATAAATGAGTCAGCACTCTGTCATTGTGTTATAGTCACGCTAATGAAATGTACTATATTTTTTATAGGAAAGAATGGAATTTCAAGCCCTGTTAGCAGCTATGTCAAGGGCTCCTTGATGTATAAGCATGATATTAGTAAAACACGAAAAGTGGATACAATTTGCATTCTTGCTGATAGAAAAGAATATCCCCCATACTAAGAAAAGATTTTCCTCATTTTAAAGTATCATGGTAAATATGGGAGGAGGGAGAAGCCATAGACACAATTAATCACAAAGATGCAAAGCAACAGACTGATATATCAATTCAGTATGAAAATGAATGGGGGAGGTTAAGAGAATAATACTCATACAGAGGTTCATAATCTAAAACAATGGAATGAAATTAGTACATAAGCAACAAAATGGCTAGACTCTGGTTGTGGTTAGATGGCAAAAAACATCCTTTGTTTTACCGGAAATCTGTTCCAATGACTGATCAATAGAAATCCAAATTTTTAAGAGAGGTCAGTATACAAAATGAATGGGAACTGAGAGAAAACTCTGATATAAAAATCAGTGCAAGACAGACATCTTTCTAGAGATTTATGAGAAAGCTTAGTAGTGAAACAGAGAGGAAAAAAAAGAACAATGGCAGGTAAGTGAGGACCCCAAGAACAAAGGAAAGATAGCAAATACTAACAGTGAGATCAACAAGAAAATGAAGACCTCTAACCCGTATTTATTGAAATTGAAACAGAAAACTAAATAAATGTGAAAACTGTAAAGAAGTTAGTTCATTCAGTGGAAAAGTAATAACAGAAGAAATCCTTTGCCCTAAATTACTCTTTTCAGGGGAAGACATAGAAGAAACTGCAGAAATAGTTCATGCAGTTCATTAAAGGGCCTAGTGAAAGGCATAAGACCAGCTCTATAATGATCCTGCTCCCATGATGCAGTAATTTACAATTCAGACACATGCTAGTCATGATGAGATAATGCCTTGTTATTGGCTAATTACACAATTTTAATCATATTTATTAATGTGACATGCACTGTACTAGTTTATATATCATTATAGCACACTTGTAGTTGCTCTGGTGGCTAGTGTGTTCCTCTCATCACCATAATCATTTCTGAGCCACTATGACACATTTATAGAATCCTTGGTGTCTAGTGCACTCCAACCCCCTGATCCACATACTAATGCCAGTGTTGTGAAAGTATTTATGTAAATATTTATCCCTTGTGTCTAGTGATTCCCTGCCACCACTGATCCCCATAGTGGCATCGGTAAAATGAAGGCACTTAAGAAAACAGATGTACCTGGTTTCTAGTGATTCTCCCTGTGAAGAAAATGAAAACACTGGTATCTGTTTTAGCATGACTTGCAGTAGATTTGTGTGTATTGTCATATTAACTTGTATTGTATGCCAGCATGTTTAATTGTAAAAATGTAAATAAGTTTTAAAATGTTGAGTATCCCCTTGCTTATTCAAAATATTTAAAGAATCTGTCAGTGTTTTGATACATTTCTAATTGTGCATGTTTATGAGGGATATTCTAAAGAACAAGCTGTGAATAATCAGCTGAACAGTAGGTGATGTCATTAGAATGTTCTTGGCTGTTAGGTGATTTTTTTTTACTAGCCGATTAACTGGAAGAACTTTTTCAAACAGCTGACTGTTATTTTTTAAAATAAGACAGTTAAGACTGTTAAGCTGAGCAGTTTGTGAAAAGTAGCAGTTAGTAAAGAGTTGCTGTGTAGTGATACCCAGGAAAAAGGACTCAACAAAATTGTAAGCCTGCCTTTGCCTTGCTGTTATGTTTTAGATTAGATCAGGGACAGTATTCTCTAGTTAGATTAAGTTTAGTTATCTAGATAGAGTTTTTCTAAGATGATGGACTTCTATCCTAAAGTTTAATTTCATATGTCTGGTGATTTAATTCTGGTGTTTATTGAAAAGTTATTGGTTTACATTCTTGCAATCATTTAACTTATTATTAAAAGGTTTTTCATTACTTTATATTGTGACTGGACAATCAGCATGTTCTTTAGAGATTAGAGATGGCTTATATGTGTTTGATACTCCCCAGGTCACCTTGAATGCCTAGCTGCTTTTGGCATAGCTATCATTTATTTTGATATATTTTGATATTTAATTTTAATAATTGATCACCCTTTGAACAGCATACAGACCTGTCTAACTGGTTTACCATTTATATTGTGGAGGGGTCACAGCTGGAAATTAGTGTCAGGCTTCCCATAAGTGTTTGACTGCATGAGATTTAAATGTAGTTAGAGTGTGAGTGAGTCAAATGTCTTAAACTGGAACACATTTCTCTGAAGTGTAGAATAAGGGATTATATTTGGGGTGGACATAGGTATATAGTCCAGTCCCAGGATAATAGAGCATGTTCCTATTGTGCTCTTAAGGAAAATTGTGGAATTTTACTCTTATGTGCTCTGATGTTTTCCATGATGCTCCCACACCAGAGTCAGTAGTAAGGATTGAGGCTCCTTAATAACTGACCTGGGTTTAAATGGGGACATCCCATTTATTGTTGGGAATCCTGTGGGATATTGGCTGGCTGTCACATTTAATTGGTGCCAGAGGTGTGGGATTTTTAATTGAATTCCAGTAGCCTGTGGGTAGTTGCCAGTAAGGTATACACTCTTGACAGCCACAAAGTAAAAATTCAGAATTTCAATACACCTCAGTATTATTTATTTTCTTAATTAGATAGTCAGACAGACTAGACAGACCTGTTTTTCTCAAGTGTTGGTTTTCAAGGGTCACTTGAAAATCATGCTTGAGTTATGGGGGGAGAAATGACAAGAAAATGAAGACATCTGTGTTAGCATGACTGATGGGAGACCTGTGTATATTCTCAGATTAACTTGCATCGTATGCCAGCATGTCTAATTGTGAAAATGTAAATACATTTTAAAATGATGAGTGTCCCCCTGCTTACAAACAATATTTAAAGAATCTGTCAGTGTTTTGATACATTTCTAACTACACATGTTTGTGAGGGAGATTCTAAAGTATAAATTCTGGAGAATCAGCTGAACAGTATGTGATGTCATTAGAATGTTCCTGGTTGTTAGGTGATTTTTTGAACAGCCGATTGACTGGAAAAAGAACTTTTTCAACAGCTGACTGTTATTTTTAAAATAAGACAGTTGAGACTGTTAAGCTGAGCAGTTTGTGAAGAGCAGCAGTTAGTGAAGAGTTGGTGTGCAGTGATACCCAGGAAAAAGAAATCAACAAAAACTGTAAGCCTGCCTTTGCCTTGCTGTTATATTTTAGATTAGTTCAGGGACATTATTCTCTAGTTAGATTAGGAAAGTTTAGTAATTTAGAGTTTTTCTAAGATGATGGCATTGGTTCTTATCATCCATTGCTCACAACTGTACATGTAATTGCAACTGTGTTGATGGCTCTGTTAAAGCTTCACTGTATATTATATTATGTACAGAGTTATTTGAACTTGTATTTGTTTTGTATATAATTATTATTGTTAGCATTGTTATGGTTTTGGAGCTTTCCTCCTTGGGCCTCAGCTGAAAACAGCCTCCTGGCCCAGTCAGACATTACCCAGTTAACAAATTCAATAAATAAAATAAAATTCTGTCCTACAGTTTAACTTTATATTTCTGGTGATTGAATGCTGGTGTTTATTGAGAAGTTATTGATTTACATTTTTGAAATCATTTTACTTATTATTACGTTTTTTCATTAATTTATATTGTTGCTGGACAATCAGTTTGTTCTTTAAAGATAAGAGAGTGCTTATATCTGTTTGATACTCCCAGGTAACCCTTGAATGCCTGGCTACTTCTGGTCAAAGGTATCATTTATTTTGGTATTTAATTATTTATAACTGATCACCCTTTGAAAGGTGTGTAGACCTGTCTGACTCTGGTGGCAGCATTTACCATTTGTATTGGGGAGGGGACACAGCTGGAAATCTGCGTCAGGCTTCCCGTAACTGTTTGAGTGTGTGAGATTTAAATTTATTTTGAGTGTGAGTGAGTCAGAGGTCTTAAACTGTAACACACTGCTCTGAAGTGTATAAGGGATTACATTTGGGGTGGACAGAGGTATATAGTCCATTCCCAGGAAAATAGAGCATGTTCCTGTTGTGCTCTTAAGGGAAATTGTGGAATTTTAATCTTGTGTGCTCTGTACTCTGGTGTTTTCTATGAATCTCCTACACTTGAGTCAGTAGTACGGCTTCAGCCTCCTTAATTACTGACCTGGGTTTTAAGTGGGGATGTTACATTTATTGTTGTCAGTCAGGTGATATATTGGCTGAACATCACAGTGCCCACCCCCAATACTCTGTAGGGGTGCTGGTGCTGTGAAGGCACTTAAGCAAATAGACATCCTTGGTGTCTACTGACTTCCTCCATCCCATAGTGACACTGGGGCAATGGCTCATAATTAAATAGTCATGCCTGGTTTCTCATGATTTCACCATTCCCCAATCCCCATAGTGATATTAGTTCTGTGAAGGCACTTTAAGCAAGCAAACATTCCATAGTGTCTAGCAATTCCCCCTACACCCTGATCCCCATAGTGATGCTAATGCTGTGAAAGCACTTAGGAAAATAGTCATCCTTGTTGTCTAGTGGTTCCTACCACCCTGATCCCTTTAGTGGCACGTACATAAATCGTCATTCCTAGTGGTAACACACACACACACAAACACACCACACAACACACACACACGTGGAGCATGGACATTTGGCCATGTTCAGTACTAGAGTCTGGTGGGGCAAGCTGTGTGAATCTATACAGCAAAGAGAATGTAACCACTTTTGTGGAAGAAGACAGTGAACATGATGCTACCATTACTTCTCAACCCAATTTTATTTGAAATATGAGATCTTGTATAGAGCAAGTATAGACACAAAATTCTACATCAAATGCAGATGATAAAAATCTTGTAGGACAGTGATAATAATAAATCCATCCCATAGTCAAGTTTTAGGTGGCCACCTGTGGCTGTATAAGACTAAGGCATGAGACCAAGACAGATTTTACTGGTCATGCATAATGAAAGAGATTGAAAGTTTGAGATTAATGTCCAGGTTTCAAGAAAACAACATTTTCTAGCATTAAAAGTTCATTGTTTACCATGGCTGTTACATAGTTTCATTTTGAACATATTGCTGTGGATGTTGTAAGATCTCTAGTAGAATCTAGTAATGGGTGTTACTACATACTAGTGATAAAGAACTAAGCTATAAAGCTTTCTAAAGCAGTGCCATTATTTAAAGTTAATCCTACAGTGATTGCAACTAATTGCTATTAAATTGGTACTGTTATTCTCTAGTGGGTAGCCTTAAAGGGATTCTGACAGACCAAGGAACTCCCTTTGTATCATGGGTATTTTCCTCCATTATGCCAATACCCTAAATCAAGCCACTGAAGGCAACTGTCTGCCACCTTCAGACTTATGGATTAATAGCGAGAGACAATAAAATACTGAAATCCACATTAAAGATTTTCATTGATATAGACAGGAAGCACTAGAACAGATTGCTAACTATTCTTATTGTCTGCAGTAAGTGGGGTGCCATGCCACAAGCCTAATCTTGGCTTTTCCCCAGAATCCCAAGGGACTGTATGGCATTATTAAGGAAATTTGAGAGTCTGACAGACAATATATTAGTGGGCAGGATTGACTAAATATGGTTATGCCTACAATAAAAGATTGCATATAGAAAGCCTAAGAGATGCAACAATGAGCATGTAATAAAGCCAAAGTCAAACACTGAACACAGGAGATTTGTTGTAAGTCTTAATGACCTCCATGGAAAACAGATTTCTTTGTAAGTGGAAAAAGGCCTTTTAAGGTGATTGAAAGAATAAATGTAGCAAACTACAAAGTCAGTGGCCAGGAAATATACTAAATATATCACACAAATGTTTTGAAATCATAGAAAGAATTTGTAAGTTCTCTGGAATGTTTGTAGGTTGAAGTTCGTTCAGAACTGATCAGGTAACCTTGGTAATCTCTACCTAAAGTTCGGCTAGAGGAATCTTCACCAAAATAGTAGGAAATAAGTTTGTTTTACTTTTTATTAGGAAACAAAGCAGTATTTTCAAACATGACTGATGGAAATAAACTGGTAGAGCACAACAGAGACAACACTTGTAAGAAAGGTTAAACTGAGACCTTACAGATTACCAGGATGACAGAACCAATTACTTAGAGAAGAAGATCCAAAGATACCCAAGCTATGAGTGACTGAAGGGTCCTAAAAAGAATGGAACAGCTCAAAAATGCAGGATACTAACCCAGATAGAAATATTGATTTTGCAACAAATTTAGAAAACTGAATGTCATTTCAAAATGTGAAGCTATCCCATAGCCAGAACTGAAGAGTTAACATTAAGAACATAGGAAAGGTCACTTGCTTGGATATAATGAAAGGGGATTGGCAAATACTGCCTTTCCACTCTTCTACAGAAAACAACAGCCTTTGTAACTCCTGAAGGTTTGCTTCCATACATAATGTTACTATTTGGCCTACCCAAAAAGTCTACCCTTTTTTCAGATTGAAAGATAAAGTACTTACATTCCAGAGACATGTGGTAGGTAGGTTGGTCGCTCTAAACTGACCATAGGTGCAAGTGTGCATGCGAATATGTGGTATGGAAGAACAGCTGCAGCAATGCTAGCTAGCCACCTGGTGGTCTGAACCTTGACTCTAGACAATTGTCACTGTTAAAGTGACACCCCAACCCCAAGTACAAAAATAGGAAAAAGGAGTTGTAGATGGATGGATGGTGGGATTCACAACCCACTGCTACATTCCTGGATGAAATGGTCATAAATTTAGAGGTCTCTGGACTCACATAAACAAAAGTACATGCAGTGTTACAGGCTGCACATCAGACAAGCTTAACTGTGAGTAATAAGAAAATTAAAATGGGCATGGCAGAAACCATGTACTTGGGATACCTTATAGGAAGAGAGCTGGAAAGACCACAACTAGAAAAAGTAGAAGCCATAAAGAACCTGCCTACACCTGCCTCTGAAATATAGATGAAGACTTTTATTGGCCTATCTGGATACAATAGAAATATATACCTAATTTTGCAATTATTTATTGCCCTTTGAGAGATATTACAACATGAAATTCTGCTGCCAAGGTAACAAGTTTTCTTTAACAAAAAGAACATATAATGAGCTCTAAAAGATATTCTATTCTGAACTAGTGTTGATAACTACAAATTTTTCAAAGGAATTTGCACTGTATACAGGTCCTTCACAGGCAGGTTTGAGAGTAGAGTTGCCTAATGCATTAAACATTTTAATCTGGTAATTGACCATACTTCATTACAATGGCTGGTGGACTAGACAGATGGCAACACAAACTTTGGCCAGTGGGCAATATCCCTCCAACACTTTCAGTACAGTATAGGAAAGTGTCCCCAAAACCTGAACTACCTAATAGGAATGCCAGTGGTTTTCCAAGGTCCTACAATGTGTTACTGAAGCCTAAAATCAGTAGTTGTCAATGGCAGCTGGTGACTTCAAATTCAAGGGGGCTGCAGGAGACAGCTGAATGGGTGGGGTCAATGGGAAGGGGTGCGGCCAACAAGAAAGGGAAGGAGCTATGCTCAAAACCTTAAAAACTGTAACGTTAATTAAATACGCTGCCCTGGGTGCCAATCTGTCATTATGAGAGTCCAATCAAGACAAAATGAAGTGTAGAAGAAAACAAATATTTCAATGCATTGGCTGCATGACAGCTTACTTAATATCTAAATGGGAACAAAAAGGTTGTGAGGAATGAAAAAATAAATTATTTTTAAATAAATTACTGGAATGCCAGTCAAAATCAAGTATATGAAAAACAAGCAGCACTCAACTCAAACCACTTCTCCTTGCACTGCAGTTCTAATTATAATTTATATTCAGCTTTATTAAAGTACCAAGTAACATGCTGAAAGTAGCAATCTCTGTGATACCCCCACTTGTAAAAATGTTTGTTATCCAAAAAAGACCTGCTGCATGACAAAAACTATTTACCTGTTTCATGGGGAAAACACGATCAAAGTAAAAAATGAAAAGCAAACAAGAAACAAGCTCAAGATATATTGCTTAAAGGATTACTGCACAGGTTATGGACCACACACGATAGATTGTCATTCTGTTTAGTTTACAGGTAAAGCCTGCAAAGATGACTGCAAGTCTCCAACAAATGTAATGAGCTTCTTAAAGTAATGTAATCCTGTCCTTTATTACAAATACTGCCATATGCATTTCAACACCCAAGGCTTATACGTTATCTAGTTATGTAAGTATTCTCTGCATGGCAAAAACAGAAAGGGTTTCAATGTTGACAGTTCTTTAACAGTATGTTTATTAAAGCTTACTTGCATCTTACAATCTCAGACAAGCTTACCTGATAGTCATTAAAACACAGAGCAATAGGCACTTTCTGAATAATAATAATCATAAATCACCAGCATAAAAATATGACAGAAACTAGAACAATCTGCAAAATCAAGGACAGATGAAAATCCACTGTAGTACTTGTGTCGACTTTGGATGGGGGGATACTCTGCATATTTATACTATATAACTGCTCCTTGCCTTGCTTGGACACATACAGAGTCACTACGTGGGGAGTGGGGTGCAACAAGTATGAAACAATTTGAAATGTCTTTGGCTGACTGTGATGTCCCTGACACATTTGTCATACCTCTTAACCTCAGAGCAAGAAATCTGGACAAAGCCATACACAGAAGTGGGACAAAGGCCCAAAAAATAAGGACAATTTTAAATATTGTTCTTATAAACTTAGAAAGATAATAGAATAGTAGGTCTTGCATTAGTATAAATTTTCTGAAGGGTATAAAATCTGAAACTCAAATGTCTGTCATTATTTTCTAACTTCAGTCTTTAATGATTTGCCACTAATTTGCCAAAAAAACACAATTTTATGAAAAATGGACCAAAAATGTGATGCAAAAATGTAAAATAGCCAAAAAAGCCACACAATACAGCTGGGAACCTGTCAAAGAAGGGACACTTTTTAATATTAGTACTGCTGACTTGAGCAGCTGACAAACTAAAAGAATCTACATGCATTTCTGAAATAAAAGTAATCTATAACTCTGATCATTGCAGTTATTTATTAATTGTAAACCCTCCAGTTTTCTTCCAAAATTGCCATTTTGTGGAGGGATTATTAGGGAAGAGCAACATTTTGAGCCAAAATCAGGGACAGTTGAGAGGTTTGAATATGCCTAATTCTATAAAGCAATTTATTTGCACATACCTCTCAACCTGTTAATGCAGGAAAGCTGGGCAAGGCCAAATATATTGGGGGAACATTAAACAGTACTAAAAATTGCTTTTGTATAAACTGAGACAGTTGATAGAATAACAGGTCTTGCTTTAGCATGCATTTTTCTGAAGGTTATGAAGTCTGAAACAACTTTATATTTCATTGTTTCATCTACAAATAAAGTGCCTGTTGCCCTTGATTATGTTACACTAAAAAATGATAAGCTAGTAATATTGCAATAGGGAATGGATGACAAACAGATAACAGGTTCATGGTTACTAGGTATCCTCACCAAAAAGGACTGCAGCATCCACCCCCTATGCAACACAGTACAGTATCAGCAATGTATCTACCTACTGTGGGAGTAGAACCCACAGACTTCTGCATCAAAAGCAAGTACACTACCTGTTGTGCTATAAACAATGCAAGCTGACTCAGCATAAGCAGCACTAAACTTTTGCTCCCCTGCAGCTCTCAGCTCCTTGTAAAATCTATTCGACACTCAGCTGTATCTCTGAACTTTGCAGCACAAGAAATATGGAAAAAGCCAAAATTTATTGGGAGTGGACAAAAGCCCCAAAACCAGGGACACATTTTAAACATTGCTTTTAAAATTTTGGAAAGTTGCTAGAAGAAAATGCTGTGTTACCACCATACATTTCACTGCCAAGTCTTGAATCCAGGACCCTGTGCAAAAGAGTCAGAACAACATACCACTATGCCAAATCAGCTGTTTTGTGAAAGACAGGAGGACTGAAACTTAAATGGCTACCATTTAGTGAATTCAGTTCTGACCATAGTTGTCAACCTCTTAGCACAAAACACCTGAACAAAGCCAATAATGGGGGAATACAGCCACCAAACATATTCAGTGAATTCAGTTCTCACCATAGCTCTCAACCTCTTAGCAAAAAACACCTGGATGAAGCCAATAATGGGTTGATACAGTCCCAAAATAGGGACAGATTTCAAATATCCATCTTATAAACTTAGAAATTTGCTAGAATAAAAGGTTTTGTGTTACCAGGTACTTTCTGAAGAATATGAAGTCTGAAATTCAAATGCTTGTCATTTTTATTTATTTAACATTTGTTAAGCAGGAAAGTCTGACTTGGAACAAAAGGCAATTTTCAGCAGAGGCCCAAAGAGAAACACTCCAGACACATATCTTTGTATGATGGGAGGACACCAGAGCACACCCTCAGGGAGGACATGCAGACTCCACACAGAAGGCACCCCAGCCAAGAATCAAACCAGAGAACCTGTAGCTGTTTGGCAACAATGCTACCACTGCACCACTGCACTACTGACTGTGTAAAGACACAAAAATACAGAAACCACAGATTTTATGAGGAACAGAAGAAATATGAGGCAAAAATCTGCAAATATTGGTGGGTAGGGAGTTCAGACTCTTGCTACCTGGGCCCAAGGTACAGGGTTCAAGCCTGTGGTATTCTCTACCCATCACCATATAGCATCTGAGGCAGTTAATACTTACACACACACACACACACACACACACACACACACACACACACACACACACACACACACATCCTTATCTTAAAGTTCGTATAATAAGCCAGCAGTAAACTCCAAAGTACAATGACAGCAAATCCGATAATAAAACAGGCAGCCAGCAAGCAGTAAACTCCCAACGGGGAGAGCAGGTCCATACCTTCCAAATGCCTGCGATGGGAGCAAGTCCTTCCCACAAGAGCAGAGCAAGCTGGGTGCTACCCAACCTGGGAACATTGCAGTCCAATCCCCCTTCCAGTCTATGTAGTTCTAACTGCATAGACTTATGGGATAGTGCTGCTGAATGCTCTCTTGCTAATCCAGACTGCTGGTGAGAAAGTCTGGATTCTGTGCGCATGCTCCAGACTGGTTCACCAGCAGTCTGGAAATGCCGCAAGTGCGTATGCGAGATGTTCTGTGACTAGCATTTTGTTTTTTTATTAGTTTTTATTTTCTTATTAGTTTTTTTCTTTTCTTTTCTTTTCTTTTTTGTTTTACAGCTGAGGGGCCTGCAGTCCTGCAGTCCAATAGCATAAGCCGCCCCTGGTAGTTTTTTGCTAGCATGAAGATAATGGTAACATCTTGTGTATTGTAATGGAGGTATATGTCTTAAAAGTGCTGCCTAAGCTTGTATTGGGAAAATTCTATTAGCACACATCTTGTGCATGTGGATTTGTTTTGTAGAATAAAGTCGAGAGGAAGGCCCAGAAGCTCTTGCAGATATGACCTTTTCCTCAAACAGCCTGTTTACTGGAATAAATGTATGAGACTGAACTTAATGTGGTTGAGATAATCATGAGATATTGTTTCTTTAATTTATAGAAAATCCAGCAGGCTGTATTCTTATACTTTTTTCCATTTGGATCTACAAAATTAAATCTGCTTTTTATTTAAAGTCCATGTCTAATGTCTGTCCACTGTGACTCTTCAAATCTGACAGGCTGGTCACTCAAATGCTGAGAATGTAAAAATGTTGCTTGTTCAGTTAAAAGAAAATAAACAACCATTGTAGAAGTGTTTTTGAAGAGGGTCATCCTCCTTTTTCCTCTTACATGAAGTGCTTCATTGCAATGTTCTTATTTTATTATTATTTGCTACTGATTGCTACATTAAAAAAAGAGCAATCATTAACTGGCAATGAAAAATAAACTTGTGCTCTTTCTTTCTTTAGGAGGCTGTACGCTCAACGAACATAAAATATGCCAAATTTTAAGCACTACCTTTATCATGTATGCTAACCATACCTCTCAACTGGAAAGATTTATGATTCATATTTTTGGTCTTTTTTTTATAACAATTGTGGTTTTCTGGCAAATTATTTTTAAATCACTGAGGATTGAAATCAGAAAATAATCACATACACTGGAATTTCACACTTCATATCCTTCATAAAATTCATACTAATGCAAAATCAGTTATTTTATTAACTTTGTAAGTTTGTAAGAGCAATATTTAAAAATAGTTGCTATTTTTCTGTCTTTGTTCCTCCGTTATATATAGCTTTGTCCAGGTTTCTAGCTCTAAGAGGTTGAGAGGTATGGTGCTAACCCTGCTGCTAACCTAACCACAGCCATACACATTACTTTAACAAAACCCTAAAAGTACCATTATACAAAGCAGATAAAGACAGATACACACACACACACACACACACACACACACACACACACACACACACACACACACACCACATTTACCTCCACCCCATACAGACCCAAATCATGGTCAAATGGTGCTCTGAGCAGGGTAATGGAAAAGCCACCCCTGGCAGTCATTCCAGTGTGCCATTACTTGGCTCTCTTCCCCCATTTATTATAAACACTATTCAAAACTATAAGTCTGTATATTGTTTTCTTCTTTACTTTTGAAATGATTGTAGAGATGTGGAATGAATTTAAAATATGTAATTTATGTATTCTTTGCTGACAAGATTTGTCCCACTAGGCTCTTTTCAGGGGAGACCTGAGGTTTTATTTATACTAGTAGGGGAAATTTGCCCAGAACATTGAGGAACATATCATACTCTTTTCGGTAGGGGATGTGGGATCTTTTACATCCACTGTAGCTACCAACAACTCAGACAGATGGAGCCGCAGTTTAATATCTCATCTAAAGGATGACACACTCAGGAGTGCAGCACCCCATTATGCTACATTTCAGTGTCTGCAATCAATCTACCTGGTGTGGGAGTAGAACCTGCAGCTTTCTGTAGCACCAATACAGCTTTTAAACTTTATAGCATGAATCCTGATGGCCATTTGATAAACAAAACAGTTGCACATCAAAAACAGACTTAGAATGAGCAACAGTAAAATGTTTTTTTCTTTGAAGCTTGTATTCATTGGAAATACATCGAAAGCTACATACATCGAAAATGCATCGAGAATGCATTTGGCCAGAGGCAGATTAAGTGCATCTTGTTTTCTGGGCTACTTTCAAACCATGGAAAAGAGTGAATTTCATAGTTCTTCCAATAATTAGTAGGCAAATTCATTATCTTGCCACCTGGCTGTGAAATTAAATCTTACACTCACTCCATGCATGTGCATTTGCTCCCACACTGGTGAATCCAAGAAGGAAACAATTTCTTAAAGCAAAGCTGCTCTACTCAGTGATCAGGAAAGAAGTAAGCAAAGCAAGTGGATGCATAGCAGTACTAAACCAAAATATATATTTTTAATTAAATTAACATTGTAGCTGGATCTCAGAGCCAGCACCTGGCCCTTGGCAGCTGCCTTAGTTACCTTGTGCTGGATCTGACCCTGCACCCATACACAATGTGAAAACTATCTCTCGAACCCTGAAATACTCGTACATAAACACTAAAACCTTTATGTTCACATAACTAAATCCATCCCTTTACCTAACCCTTATTTTAACCCTAGTCCTCAAAACACCACTAGGATGCATGCAAGCTCACCTCATACACCACAGCAACAGTTGATGAGCTGACATTCAACATGCCTGGATATGCAATCAAGTCATAAAAAAAGTACAAAAGTTAATTAGATACATTTATTGTGGGGGGGGGGGGGCACAAGCTCCATTGCACTCCCTGCTAAATATATATAAATTTACTCTCGTACTTGTAGATAGTTACATCCAAATAGCTGACCAACTTTTCGGAAACATTATGGGTAAACCTCAAATAAGTAGTAGTTGAATTAATGTAAGCTATAAATTTATCCAATCTTCTATGAGTGTCATTCTGTAAAATAAAAATATCATCAAGGTAAAAAAAGTGTATAAGGACCCCAATCCCTACTCTACCTCAATTTCACAAAGTAAAAAAGTCAATATGCATGATCAGCTGATATTCAGTCAAACATGCATGCTGACTTTATTCCTAGTCTAAAACAAATGTTTAATCAAAGGAATGTAAACTATTAAACTATAATATATATATATATATATATATATATATATATATATATATATATATATATATATATATATATATATATATATATATATACACAAACACACACGTGTGTGTGTGTGTGTGTGTGTGTGTGTGTGTGTGTGTGTGTGTGTGTGTGTGTGTGTGTGTGTGAAAGTGTATTGGCTCTCATTTGTATGGTGTCTCAAAATTATGTAAAACAAGCATTGTGTTTAAATTGTGTATCAAGAACTGTTGCTTTAAAACTGATATAAGTAATGTCTATAAAAGCTGTGCATAGAACTGTTGCTTAGAAAAGGTAGCTACTAATTTGAATTAAGCAGAGAGGATTCTTGCATGATTTGCCTAACAGAGCCAACTATGTAATTAAATATATATATAAAATAGAAGGCTGTAGCATTACCAAATCAGAATACTTGGCCCTTCATAGAGGGCGAATGGCTACCTAGAGAATGTGTTCATGTAGTTATGTTGCAAGACTCTACAGGAGAGAATCCATATACTCTGCACTTTGACTCCTGCATCTTTTCACTAAAGAAAGGAATTATTGGACTGGTTTGGAAGTAACTGTTGCCCTATGTGATGAGATTCCCATACCTTTGAAAAAAGGTGCTCTGTAAGCCTTTTTCCAAAATAAAATTTTCAATCATCCTCAAATAATCACCCCCCCCCCCCACACATGTATGAATAGAGCTAACTTTTTGCTGCTATTCACAGCAGAATTAAAGTCCACTTATAAACAAGAATACACATGTTGCATGTTGTGATCTTGCATAAATAATATTTGTCTTAAGGGCATTTAGTGTTTAATAAGAGTATTGCGGAAGCTAGGATCACTTCTTTTTCCTATAAAGCCATGCTACATGTATTAGAAATAAGTAACACTTTCTTGAGAAGCTGAATAGCCTTTGCATATGTTCAGTTATGAATAGGTAAACTGACAAGTCTTAATTCTACTGTTCTATCAACATTGTGCTGAATGATGACTTGTTATGAAGCATCCAGCATTTCCCCGAAGCACGAATGATACTGGGTAGGATTTTAGTTTATTAGTAATGAGTTAGATACGTCTGACTATGCTTAACCCTTCACAATTTAGTGTGGTACATAACAGTCCAAAAGTCAAGTTTGAAATGCAAGTCAGTTATATCGCAAATTATTTAACAGCAGTAACTTGAATTGATTCACAAAACCTTCAAAGATGCTTGTTTATTACTGTTAAACTGGATTACTGCAATAATAATTTGAGATAAGCACAGAAAATTGGTGAATGTATAATCTGTGCTTAATGCAAACCATCATTTGCCTCCAAACAACATGGACATGGAAACTGGACAGTAATATGTGCTGAATCACCACAAATAAAAGACAAGACAAGAAAGGCAATACTGCAACATGCACCATAAATATTGAAATTCCCCCAAAATACAGATGTGTTAATATTCATACCAATTACCATAATCTTATGAAAGGCTGCTTGGGAACCAGAGAATATCCTGGCACATACCGAGTACAAGGAATGGAAACTTACATGAATGGGGCACTAACCCACTGCAGGATACCTGGTCCCTACCACCATGTACCTATAGACAACTTAGACAATCACTAGTTCATTCATGGTATATCATTAGGCTGTGAAGGAAAGAGCAGCACCCACAAGATAATCATGTGGACGAAGGATGAACATGCAGGTTCAGAACACAACATACCCTAGATGAGAGATAAACCTGTAATGAATTAAGAAACAAATTACTGTTTGTAAATAATGATGTGCAAATCTCACAGTGTTTATATTCCCCTTTAAATTCTGTTTGACTTTCTAGCAGTATCAGAAAGGAATGCTGTAAACAATTGTATCTCTATCTTGGGTGTATGTACACATACATTTATAGGTGCATAGATATATACTAGACTAATGACCACACATGCCTTTTTAAGCCTAGCTATACATCCCAAGTGTATCCAAGTTTGGTGCCCTAGAGGTTATTTGTAGGGGTATATATAAATTAAGGAATGTGTGGTCAAACATTTACACATTGCTTCTACCACTAGAGACACAGGCCACAGAAAAGGGATTAAGTTCTGATTTCCCATTCACTAGTCCAGGTTATGCTTGAATAAGTTCAGGAAAGAAATGTATCATTTTCTTTAAAAATAATATTGCAGAAGTGTATATGTGCTAGATGCCTTAAGCTAGAAATCAATTGCAATAGCCTGAACTTTCAAGTAATTAATTCCCTTAAATCTTTTTTTTCTTACAGTACAGCGGCTCAGTCACAGACACTCTATTTCAGAGCACAGAAAATAAAGTAATGTCTTATTTTTGATTTTTGTTGTTGTTATGGTTTCACTTTAATAGCCAAGAGCATAACTCATGCTCATTTAATAGAGCAGACATTTTTCCCATCTAAATACAGCCTGACTAATCCAAAATATATTATAAGAATTTTGTTCTCATGCATTCTAATTAGCTTACATGGTGAAGGGCAATACAACACTGAGGCATTCTCTGCGGCAACTGAAAAATGAACAGCTCATTTTAATGCTTCTATTAAGAACACTCCACACACTGACTCATTAATGGCAAAGAAGTTTAATCACTTTGCAAAAGTGATTTATAAAAAGGGGGCTTACATTCAAAGATTTGAATTGTTTATTTAAGTATGGGCAGTCAGGAATCTGTTATCTTGCCATCATGTTTCTAGTAATATGATAATGTGATTTAAATGGCATATAGTGTTCTTGGTTTAAAGAACAGATGCTAACAGTGTACATTAATTATTTCATGAATGTACATTATTGCTGAGTTTCCCATTTTTCTTGTTTTTCAGATTTACGGCACAGTATCTTTCCTTAGTGTCACTTCTTTTCAGTTTCTGTGCAAAGCTGAATCTGATCATTTTTAATTTATTGTTAGTACTTTGTTGACTTAGAGCATTCTGTTATCCATAACAAAAGAATGCCCTACTGTGGCTTTAGTAATTCAAGTAACATGACATGCTTCAATTGCCCTGAATTGTCTTTGTGTGAATGATTCACTCACAGCTAGTCCTCATTCCTTGGGACTCAAAATACTCTGTATGCTCTGACCACTGTCACTTGTGGCAGATACCGACTGCCACAGAAATAGCAACCCTCAGGGTCATGTCACAGTTTACTAATCCCATGGTATTATGTGACTTGTGTATTTCCTTAACATCCATGGTACTTTGCCTAAAGGTTATGCATGCTGTGGGACACTATATAAATTAGTATTTACCCTCAGTATTCTTTCTTCCTCCCTCAAGATTACAATCATCCTCCTAATAAAAGCAAATAAGATAGCATGTGATAATATAGTACTGCCATTCAGCTTTCCTTGAGGACATCATCCCTAGTCATTCTCAAAAACAGATCTTCCCACCACCCCAAGATTCATATATAGTCTTGCAAATGGCCACTCCTGTGCATAGAAGGATAAAGCCCTGACTATCACACAGGTGACCTGGGTTCAATTAGCATCCCAGGTGACTGATGAAGTGGCAGTGAGTGATGGATGTGTCCATTCTGTGGGGGGTGGTACATAGGAATCTCCAGATGATGATCCCTGGTAGAGACTGGGGATA
Organism: Protopterus annectens; assembly: GCF_019279795.1. NCBI lineage: Eukaryota > Metazoa > Chordata > Ceratodontiformes > Protopteridae > Protopterus > Protopterus annectens. The sequence goes on from NC_056751.1 coordinate 278,128,575, forward strand.
TCGCCAGAGGAGGAGTGACCAGTGAAAGACAATGTGGTGTGGTCAAGTTACTACAGAAGCAGGGGCAATACACCATGGATCCCACAGAGCACACCCTCCTGGACTATACCATACTGCCACAGAAGGGAGCGGGGGTTAATAGGGTAGGCCAATTAAGATCCCCTTTGATAGAAGCTTAGATGTACTCATGACCAGTCCAGTCCCAGCAATTACCAGAATAAGAACAGTAGGGCATAGAGTAGTTGGTTGACTCAGAGTGGATGTGGTACAAAGGCTAGGCCATTAATAATAAAGTATGGGTGGGAGAAAAAAGCAAAAAAAAAAATACATACATATAGGTTTAGTACTGAAACCTTGAAAGCACTTTATGGGAATGATTACAAAATCAAAGTTAAATCTTGATTTCTGTAACATCAGAAAGGCAAAAATAATGAAACCGGTAATGTCGACCCATCCGTATTTGACAAAGTCGACATTACCCAGTGTACCTTGCCTTCCAGTTAAGTTCCAGCTAATGTTTTGCCCCCTCTCTATATCTCTTCCTTCATTAGAGCAACTGTGTACATAGTTAGTCTTCACTCATTTTCTTTCCTTCAGAAATGGCTGATTCCTCTCTTGAAATGGCAGCTCTTACTGTTTTCATTGCTTTAATTATTTTTTTCTGCAGCTTGTCTTATCTTACAGTAAAGTACCACAGTATTTATCTCCTTGTGCTGGATGACCTTGGCCAACTGACTTACTGATTTCACAACACACCTTAGCTGTCATCCTCTGTTATACTCTGCCAAACAGTTCTCCATAATCTCTCTTATCTTCTTGTACATTTCTGTTGCCTTCTATCTTTCTAACCTTGCCATATAATGTTGCTATGTATAATGGCTGTTGTTCTGATTGTCAAAGTTCTAACTTCAACCTGTGGGTACCTTTCTTGCTGGAAAGTGTAAAAATGGTCAATAACCTTGTCACATAACATGATGCAAATAACAGAACCATCCAAAACATTTGGCACACAACCGAGTGACACAGTGCACCTTTAAATAGCTGGTGTCTATAAATGAAACTGAGTACTTTAAGATTTTAACGATTCTACAGTATCTTAACATACTTCTTTTTCAAAAGCTGTGAATGTCTACACATTTTTCTAATGCATGCATGCTTTTTATAGGGTTGCCTAATCTAGCAAAATAATTAGGCATAATACCCCTGGATTTTTGACTACTTATAAATAAATGCATTTCCATACCTTATTTAAACTGAATTCCTGCAACTCATATCCTGAAGACATAGTCTATGCCCCCTTTCAGTATTTTGAATACATCAGCATGCATACTCATGGACTTGTGCTTTTCACACTCTTCACACATGTATTTCTTACTCAATTTCTAAGAAAGTGACTTCAAAATAAGATAGCTGTTAAACACCTCTACCATTTAAAATCAGTAGAGTTAAGTTTCATACAGATAACTGCTATCTCTACAGGTGGCACAACATTTTCCCTGTTCTTGTTTTAACTATCAAATCCCCTTTGCAAGAGATCAGAAATCCCTAGATTGACCCTTGTGACCAAATCATGCTGACTGTGGGTAAATCCAGCATTATCCACATCCAGCTGTGCGTTACTGCTATAATCCACCATGAATATAGGTCACCATATAGTGGCCCTTCTGGAAAGGATTGAGTCTGTCCAGGAACAGGTAATTATGATAACTACTCTGCCAGACACTCAAAGACCACCCTACACTAAAGAAACCAATTAACAATGACAATACTGAAGCCTACCTCATAGCCTTCCAAAATATGTCATCCAGGAGAATTGGTCTCTGTTTGAATGGACTAAAATGTCATCGTTAAAACTAATGGGGGAATCACTTAAAGCATATGGACAAGGAAGGAGCTAACCATGTGGAATACAGAAAAAAAAATACTAGCTGCGTCTGCTGTGCCTTCAGAAAAATGAGCATTAAGATTTCATAACTGTGAAAAACATTGCATTATGTGGCATTGCTATCTATTTTAACACATGATATGTATAAATTCATCAAACTTTCACTCATTTCTATGCAAAGTGGGAATAATGGGGGGGGGGGGGCACAGCTAGATATATAGTGCCATAATGTACCCTCAAGTAAACATGTGGGGGGGCAGCAGAGTGGCACACTGCTGTGCATGTCAATAGTAAACATAGGGCACCAAAAGAATGCCAAGCTGTTAAAAATACACAGCACATTTAGGGGGAAAGGGAAAAGTGAAGAAACTTTAAAATAGACAGAATCTGGTTTTGACTGGCATAGTTACAAGAATATGTGTGTTATGAGAGGCCCATTACAGAGACTTAGCAGAAATACCCAGCTATTGAAGCATTGGAAGAATAGAACATTATCAGATGATTACAGACATTCAATTAATGAAGAAAGACAACCTGAACAGTGTAACAGGTTTCTCTCTATAATGTTAAACTAGGGATCTAGTCAGAAACAAGACTCAAGACAGCAGGTACTTAAAGAGGAAGAAGTTACTGAGGTAAAAAGGAAGTACAAAAGCCAAAAACTGAAGGAAGTTACAGTCAGAAGTTTTATTTTGTAGCGGAAGGATCTAGAAAATAAATACCAATACCTGTGTCCATAGGAGAAGAGGTTGTGATCTCTGTTTCACATCAATGTTCTAACAAAAGTCTTCTGGACATGGCAGGTTTGTAGGGAAGAAATGAAAACATGTGAAAGCACAGTGGAAAAACAATACAATATGCAAAGCCAGAAAACATAATTCTCTGTCTATTCTACCTATGTATTATATTATATTATATTTTATTATATTATACTACATTATATTATATTATATTATATTATTTCATTCATTTATTGCCAGTAAACAAATGACAATAAATACATAAATAAAGAAAAATAAATAATAACTAGAATAGATGGAGAAAGAGATAAGCAGATCCATATCCATATTTTCATCGGAAGAATTTCTTGATGTATAGAGTAAACAAAGATAAATTATACAATTCTTCCTCTAAAACGTGCACGCTGATTGGCCAGCCCAACCAGCGTTCCCGTTGTAAATCCCTCAATATACTAACGAAAGGTCCGGTCGCCCGGACTTTTTCCGTTAGTATAAAACACTGTCTCGCTATGTTAAAAGAGTTTAACGTAGCAACACAGGTTTAAAAAAAGCAACGCAGATCTCCGTTGCTTTTTTTAAAGCTGTCTCGCTATGTTAAACTCCTTTAACATAGCGACACAGTGTGTAAAAAGCAACGGAGGTCTTGCGATCTCCGTTGCTTTTTTTTTTAAACCTGTCTCGCTATATTAAATGGGTTTAACATAGCGAGACAGCTTTAAAATTAGTAACGGAGATCTCCATTGCTTATTTTAAAGCTGTCTCGCTATGTTAAACCCATTTAACATAGTGAAACAGTAAAAAGCAACGGAGATCTTGTGTTCTCCGTTGCTTTTGCCCACAGCTCTGATGTACTGCATAGGCATGCGCAGTACATCAGAACTGCCACGGAATACCAGACAGCTGCGGAAGGGCAGCAAAGAGGCATTATACAATGCCATTATTTAAGAAAATTAATTATTTCTTTTCTTAAATAATGTCATTGTATAATAGCAATAACCCACTTCTGGGTGTGGGTAATGCGGAATTTAACCACGGTTGTCTTTGTTTGGTGCCAACCGTGGTTAAATCACGCATTACCCACACCCAGGCGTGGGTTATTGCTATATTAAAATACTGCACTGACAATTACTTCTCAGCCCTTTAGAAAATTTGTCATGAAACTGGCATATAGCCATTCTTTCTGAGACACTTAAGGCTGAACAAACCCAAACTACAATTTTATTTAGATTTTTATTGGCCTGGTGTTGGGTGGCCATGGTGGTGCAGCGGTTAGCATTGCCGCCTCACAGCAAGAGGTTCTCCAGTTCGATTCTCAGCTGGGGTGCCTTCTGTGCAGAGTCTGCATGTCCTCCCTGTGGTTGCGTGGGTTTCCTCCGGACATCCCAAAGACATGCAGTAGGTGGATTGGACACTGTAAATTGGCCCTAGGTGTGCATGTGTGTGTGCCTTCTGTGGAAGGTTGCGCGCCAGGTTGGCAACTCAACAACGTAAAACTCCACTGCCAATCATGAGCGGACAGATGATCTGATGTGGTGACCCCTAACCGGGAAAAAATGAAAGAAGAAGAAGATTGGCCTGGTGCAATGAAAGACATTAACAACTTCTATGCAACTTTTAATCAGAATATTAAAACATGACACTACATATTGGGTCCAGATTACTGATGTTAATGTGTATTAATGAAGCCACAGCTGACCAGCTATCAATGGACCTTATAGCTCCATTAGTATAATCTAGTAATGGCTGCATATAAACTCAAGTACTTATTGCATATGCCGCTAAGTGTCCTGAAGCAGCACCCCTGTAAAGAGCCATTGCTAAGTCAATAGCCAAAAAGCTAGTGTTACTCTTCTCCATGATAGGAATTTACAAACAACTACTTACAGATTAGGTAATGTGACTTATGTCCATGGTAATGCACCAGCTTTGCCATTGTATTAAAATAAAACACTAAGAATTTCTGTGTACAAGCCTTTAACTGATACGTTAGTGGAGCATTTTTATAAAACTCTAAAGTCTGTGGTAAAGCCAGCACCCAAACAGGATTATAAGAACTCGGATCAGTTACTTCCCTACCTTTTATTTGCTATAAGTGAAGTGCTCTAAGCTTCAACAGGATTTGCTCCATTTGAGTTACTGTACTGAAGATATCACTGGGGCTTATTGGACAGAGCAAAGCAGACCTCTGCTTCAAGTGTGATAGCACAATTTACAATCTTGCAAAACAGGTTAAAATCTGCTTTGACAACAGTTGTGAAACATACACAAAGGTCACAAGATATGCAGCAAATGGTGTCTACTAAAAATGCCTGACACGTGGAATTTAAGTGGGAACAAAGTTTAGTTGTACTTCCCTTTGTTAAAAATAAGTTCCTACCTAGACAGCAAGGAACATTTGAGGTGGTAGAGAAAATGAAAAGAATGAACTATATAGCAAAGCAAAGTGGAAAGAGAATATGAGATTAAATACAGAACGTAAATGTGGTAAAACCATGAAATGAATGATGATGGTTTTGTATTCAGATTAGCAACTGACCTACAAACCAGTTGTGTAGTATCAGTGAATTCCATTCTGTTGTTCAAAGAGGTGAAACACTGTCTATGGTACAGAAACAAGAAGTAAGAGAGTTTTTACTGAGAAATCATTTTTGTCCCTGAGCTAGCTTGTTAGACAAATTTAATACAGCATCATAGTTAAACTGTACCATCAGATAAAGTAAACCTAAAACTGTACAGCATACTAGAGACCAAAAGAAAAACAATGGATGAAGAAGTCATAATAATACTTAAACTAGGAGTTATTGAGTCTCAGAGTGAATGGAACAGTCCACTTGTGTCAATCCCCAAGCCAGATGTCTCCATATATTTCTGTAATGATTCTAAAAACTGAATGGCATATCCAACTCTCACTTTTTCAAAGCCCAGAGTGGATGACCTGGTAAAACAATCTAGCAAAGCAAGGACTTTGACAAACCTAGGTTTAAACAAGGGATACTGTCAGATACTTCTCACACCTGAAGACAAAGATAAGAGCTTTCTCCATCCCTGGTGGTCTTCTTTTCATTATATTGTCTGTAAGACAGGCAGAAAATACAGCAAGCAATTAAGACAGCAGTAATTAGACCTCAAACAGGCAAAGCTGCAGCTGCCTAAGCTTGGCTAGTAGCTGATACCAGACAACAAGGACAAGCATTCTTAGGACTAGCAGGCTACTGTAGAAAATTTTGGCCATCTTCGTTACTGTAGAGTGTGATTTGACTGACATTACAAAGGACATGGCACATCTCATAATAAGTTGGACCATAGTAACAGATGAGGCTTTTAACCAGATGAATGCTGTCATGTTCAGTGCCAGTCCTTGTAGCACCCTGACTTTGCTAAACTCTTTGATGGGTAAAGCAATGCATCTGAAGTAGGGCTCGAGGTTGTTTTATTTTAGGAAGTAGGTGATGATGCATATCCAGTCTGCTATCTGACTAAGTAGATTAAAAAAATAATGAGCTGCCTTGGAATCAGAAACTCTCACTATTAAGTGGATACAGTTTCTCTAGAGGATTCCCTACTATGTATGTTGAAACTTCAGTGAGGCAATTTATCACGCACCCTTGCAATGCTTGTTCAAAGAAAGAGATGAAACTGTCAAACTCTCCTCATGGGCTTTATTCAGAGTAGTAGGAATGCTTATATAACCTATCAGTCTCAGTTTAATTTTCCATTAAACAGCATATTATTTCGGTTCCTCTCCCATCCTCTGAGACTTGGCTTCATCGAAACCAACTTCTGATGTATCTCTGTGAATTGTAAAGAGTCTCCAAGAATCAGGTGTGTCAGGATGAACTCTGAGCACAGGATAGTTTTCAACTGCTGAAAGCATCTTCCATCTCAGGCCCACATGACATCAGTTGGTATTTCTCCCTTTGTAAGGGAGTAGTCAATTCTGAATAAACTGGTATAGAATTTCCTACAGTAAACAGCCATGTTGAGAAAGGCTCTTACCTGCTTCTTTGTCTGGGGCACTGGCAACTTTCGTAAAGCCTCAACATTTTCTTTCTGAGGGTTAATGGCCCCCTCTTCCTATAATGTATCTTACATATTTAACCTCAGCCAGCCTGAAGTTATTTTTGGGGATGTTGACTATGAAATCTGCCTGTCAGAGTGCATCTCAAACATCCTTAACTTTGTGTGGGTTCAAATCTCAAGTGTTCTGAATAACATCACATATGCTAAACTATATAGGCGCTCTATCCATTAAGAGCTAACATTTTTCTGTCTCCCCATGAAGTCCACGTGGGAGACTTCAATATTGAAATAAACAATCTGGACTTGAAAAGGCATTTTTTTTCTCATTGGCTTTACTTCTTAGGGAGATTTCCCAATCAGCCTGATGTAATATTTAAAGTAGTTAGGAATCAAGTTTTTCTTTAACAGTCAGCTTATCTTGGAGAGGGGTAGTTGTCAAACATAGATATGGTACTGTGCTTTCTAAAATCATTGCAGAACCTTATGGGTCCATCAAACTTGGACACTAGGATTATAGAGCTATTTCACTCATTATTAGATTTGATTATCTGGTATGGCTTAAGGATGAATTTTCACCTGGAATGGACTCATGATATTTTGTAAGACTGGTTCTGCTTGTCAGCTGACAGAATATTTCTTTGTTATTGAGTAAAAACACCCTTATTCTTCTTTTTTGAGATTTGGTTACCGAAAAATCTACCACCAGCTCTAACATGGACAACAGCCCTTTTCCTTTTAACATTTGTCATCTCCACCACCAAGATGAGTTGATTTATAATTTTTTGTCTTCATTTTGCAATTTGTTTATAAGGAAAGTGAGCATTTTAGTCATGACCTGGATAAAAAAAAACAACAACATTAAAGCAAACATAAATATATATATATATATATATATATATATATATATATATATATATATATATAAAACAAGCAATTTATGTATACAGTATAAATGCAAGAGTTCACTGTATATGCAATAAAGTAATTTAATTATAAATTAATAAAGTCATTTGATTATACAAGTGACAAAGTATTATAGTTAGCTGACAGGTTGTCATTAATGTACACTATATACAAGAAATCTAGGATAAACATTGCCCTATGTAATATATACAATGAGGCTAGTATATACACTTTGTCATGTCTACATATTTGTATAGTTCCATGGTGTGCTACTCAATACTTTATGTATCAGAAAGGTTATCACTTGTGCAGAGACAATGAATTAAGGTGAGGTCTGCTTTTTCCAAGAGCTTAAGGATATTTACTGGTTTGTTTAACTTGGTAGTTATCTCACTCACTCTTTCTGTGATTTTAAAGGGTTTCTGCCACTTGGACAAAAATGTGTTTTTGGCTGAAGTTACTAAAACCAAAACCCAGATCTCTGACCTGAAACTCCTACTTTCAACAGGTAGAGGTGCTTGTTACCCCCTACATGTGCTTATGAACTATCAGCATCACAGTTTGTAACCTTTCTACAAGGAAGAACACTGTTTTAAATGGATTTGCCCTCTCTTCCCATATCTCCTTAGCTATAAATAGCAGTTCTCTGGGATATCCCCATACAGTAGCTCAAAAGAACTATTGGATGGAAAACAGCAGATACAGCAACAGTTTATCCCAATTTCTGATATCTTCTTTTTTCACCTTTTTTTAATGGTGAATTGTCATGTTAAATCATTCTGCCAGGCCATCCATCTGTAGGTGGTACACATTTCTGAGTTGCTTCACTTTAAAGTTTTGGAAGAGCTGATGTACAGTTTTGGATATAAAACAGCTCATTAGTCTGTGAATATTTCTTTTTGGGTTATCTACTCCAGAGAACAGCACTAAGAACTCATTGGCTATGTCACTAGAAGTTACTTTCTAAATAGGCACATCTTCAAGATATTTGGTTGTGCAATCCAGAATGACCAGAATATACTGGTACATACTGTGGGAATAAATTAAAAGACCAACTATGTCCCTGCCAATTTTATTGAAATGCATGCCTGTGATTGGCATAGGTAGAAATGGGTTCCTGAAGCCAGAATTTGGACATTCTTTTGTTACTTACAGAATCTTGTGCAAACATTTTCTATATCTTGGATTATCATTGACTGGTAGAACCTGGCTAGATCTCAGGCTTTGGTTTTATCCACAGACAGATGGCTTACTAAAATGTGAATGTGCACTAGTTTCATTATCAGCTTGCAAAAGGACTTTGATACTAGTAGTTGGCATAGTGTTTTTTACTTTTCTTGTTTACATGGTATACTAAATTATTCTGAAACTCTAATAGTATTAAGATTGAGAATATGTGGTGGATTCCTCCCAACTCAGGATGTGTTCTCTCTGGCTCTGAGTATTGTTTCATGCTCTCATTTGGCCTTCTTAAAGTTAAATCTGTTCTCTTGCAAATTGTTTTTTTTTTCTCTCTTTAATAGTCTAATAGCCTCATGAGAAATGGAAGAGTCTTCTTCCTCTCCCTCTAAGGCTGTGATAGTGATCTTGGTATCCTCTTATGCTGGTTATGCTCTATGTCTTCCCTCTAAGGCTGTGATAGTGGTCTTGGGATCCTCTTATGCTGGTTATGCTCTATGTCCTCCCTCTAAGGCTGTGATAGTGGTCTTGGGATCCTCCTATGCTGGTTATGCTCCATGTCCTCCCCTCTAAGGCTGTGATAGTGGTCTTGGTATCCTCCTATGCTGGTTATGCTCCATGTCCTCCCTCTAAGGCTGTGATAGTGGTCTCGGTGTCCTCCTATGCTGGTTATGCTCCATGTCCTCCCTCTAAGGCTGTGATAGTGGTCTCGGTGTCCTCCTATGCTGGTTATGCTCCATGTCCTCCCTCTAAGGCTGTGATAGTTGTCTTGGTATCCTCCTATGCTAGTTATGCTCTATGTCCTCCCTCTATGGCTGTGATAGTGGTCTTGGTATCCTCCTATGCTGGTTATGCTCCATGTCCTGTCTCTCAGACTGTGATAGTGGTCTTGGTATCCTCCTATGCTGGTTATGCTCTATGTCCTCCCTCTAAGGCTGTGATAGTTGTCTTGGTATCCTCCTATGCTGGTTATGCTCCATGTCCTCCCTCTAAGGCTGTGATAGTTGTCTAGATATCCTCCTATGCTGGTTATGCTCCATGTCTTCTCTCTCAGGCTGTGATAGTGGTCTTGGTATCCTCCTATGCTGGTTATGCTCCATGTCCTCCCTCTAAGGCTGTGATAGTTGTCTTGGTATCCTCCTATGCTGGTTATGCTCCATGTCCTCCCTCTAAAGCTGTCATAGTTGTCTAGATATCCTCCTATGCTGGTTATGCTCCATGTCTTCTCTCTCAGGCTGTGATAGTGGTCTTAGTATCCTCCTATGCTGGTTATGCTCCATGTCCTCCCTCTAAGGCTGTGATAGTGGTCTTGGTATCCTCCTATGCTGGTTATGCTCTATGTCTAAGCTTTGAAAAGCAACATCTTTCCTGTCTTTTGCTGTGGCATTATACACAGATTACTTTCCTCCTTGGTTAATTTCTTGTCTCAGGAGCCTTTCCCTCAGCAGGGTTTCAAACGAGTTTGGGGTGGAGAACACAACTTAATCGTTGTGATTTTCCTATTTCTTCTCTTCATGTATTGCTCCTGCTTCTGGTTCCTTTCAGACTCTAGTTCCTTCTTGTTGCCCTCCTTTAGTATCTACTAAAGATAAAAAGGTATTTGTCCCCATGTGTACTCACTTATATTTAACTCCCTGTGGCTAACTATCAGTATCCCTGAAATGTACCAACCATTGCGTTTCACAATAGTAGCAATGTTTGGGTGTGAAGATGGAGGTCCTCAGTCTCTTTTCTCTTACGCTGCACTCTGGGAGATCAATAATACCTTTACATTTCCACTTTCTCCACATGTCTTTGAATTAGGGAAATTATTTTCCAATAATCAAATCATGGGTAAGGCATGGTAATACACTCACAAGATGTATAACCTTTCCAAATGCTGGTTGAATTTCTACTGTGGACATGGAATATCTTTATCACCGTGAATGCACACAATCTCTGCAGATTTAGAAAAACAGTTTTTATGCTTGCAAATTAGCTACACCTTAAAGAGAGGTATCATGTTCCCAGAATGTAGTAATTCCTGTAATTCTATCATATACATAAATACACAGCACTTTATAAGATAGTGGTAGCACAGTAACAAAAGTGCAGTCTATAATAATATGGCAGTAGTTTTGCCAAGCTATACATAGGTAGATAGATATTGATATATGTACAGATATGCACACACATGTATATATGTATTATATATCTATATATATATATATATATATATATATATATATATATATATACACACACACAAACATATATATATATATATATATATATATATATATATATATATATATATATATATATATATATAAAACATATGTATTAGGTGATGTTCCAAAGACCAAATTACCACCGTAACAGCTATAAATAAATGTAATCTGGGGGTCATGCTGCTCAATGCTAGAAGTCTAAATCTCAAGATGCACTCACTTGAAACACTCCTCAAATTGGAGAACATCAACATTTGTGCTGTAACGGAGACCTGGTTTAAAGCAGCAGAAAGCACCCCTGTGCTACCAGGCTGTAACTCACTCCACACCTTTCGGCCCCAGAAAATAGACCAAAGCTCCAAAGGCGGTAGCGTTTCCATATTCATAAAGGATATGCACACCTCCAGACTAGTAGCCCAGCATAATGCATTGGAGATACTTAAGGTACAACTAACAGTGGGTAAGACAGCGATTCAGGTTGTGGCCTGCTATAGGTCCCAAACCATGTCCCAAGACTCTCATTCCACATTCCTAAGCACTCTGGAAACTATTAGGGTCCAAACCAACACTCTCATACTGGGTGACTTCAACTACCCTCCATCAGCTGTGAAGACTACTCATGCACCAATACACTTACCCAATGCTTCCTGGAATTCATTCCTACCCCAACTAGAGGAAGCAACATCTTGACCTGGTTATTATTAACATGGGCAACCATAACTCAACACCAACAGTCAAGTCCTCCCTGGTTAGATCCGACCACAAACTAATTACCATGGAAATCCACATCTCACCCACACCACTAGCAAAGGTAACCACCATGAAAAACTTCTCCAAAACTGACTTTGGGCTCCTAAAAACAGAGGTGGCTAACTTCACAGCACCCATGCAAATGGAAAATAGGTGAATGACTGCCGAATGATACACCAATGCACTGTACGAACACGTACAGAAATGCAAGGAACTAGCCATACCCAACAGAACCAAGATGATCTCCTCCAAAAAAAGGAAGCCAATCTGGTTGTCCTCTGCCATTAACAAATTCTACAACTGAAGGAAGAAACTGTTGCAGAAAAAGGTGAAGTCACAAGACTGGAAAAACTCCCTTTTTAGCCTCAAGAAAAAGTTGAGATCCCTCATCAAAATTTCTAAATGAAGGCAGAATTGTGGCAGACACTAAAAACAACCACAAAGCCTTCTACAGTTATATCAAGAATCTCCATGGCAATACCCAGATTTGTTCTGAGTTACTGCACAATGGTACATCCTATACCGAGTCAACAGATATTGCCAACATACTAGCCGACAGATTCAGTGCCAACTTTACCCCGCTCTCCCTCCCTAAAGGGCCAATCACAATACCAGAAGAATGCCAGGCACCCAGCATTACTGCACTACAGGTTAAAGCTGCATTGTCCAAGGCCAAGAATACAGCTTCTATGGGACCTGACAATATCCCTGGGTGTGGTTTACATGAACTACAGAGTGAACTGATACCTCACCTGTGTGCCCTGTTCAATCACAGCCTTACTTCAGGCTTTGTCCCTACTGAATGGTGCACTGCTACAGTCATCCCTCTCCACAAAGGAGGAGTGACTACAGACCCTGGGAACTACTGCCCCATTAGCCTGACGAGTCTGATATGCAAAGCTATGGAACGCATCATCATGGACCTAATAAACAAGGATAAAGGGAATATCCAAACTCTGTATCCCACACAGTTTGGTTTTGTGAAGGGTAGATCATGCCTGCTCAACTTGGTTGACTTCTATGACTTCTATGAGTCAGTCACCAGAGGTGTGGATGAAGGCAAGGTGGTTCATACAGCCTACCTTGATCTGGCCAAGGCCTTTGATACCATTCCCCACTCAGGAATCATAGAAAAACTCACTAAGCTAGGCATCAACCCCTATATCACTAGGTGACTTGCAAATTGGCTCACAGACAGAACCCACAGTGTGAAAGTAGCTGACTCCAAGTCAGACTGCCAACCAGTTATGAGTGGAGTACCACAGGGTTCAGTCCTGGTTCCTCTTCTGTTTGGTATCTACTTCTCTGAAGTCCATGCCAATATGAAGGGACTCTGGCTGACAAAGTTCACAGATGATTGCAAGTTGGGAGCTATTTTAACTCCCCAAGAGATGATGACATCCTACAGAAAAGCCTCACTGAGACCAACGACTGGTGTTAGAACCATGGCCTTAACCTCAATGCTAAAAAATGTGTCATCATCCCCTATGGGAAAAACCTGGTTCCCATGAATTACCACATCAATGATAGTCCACTGAACACAGAAGGCATTATAAGAGATCTCAGAACACAGGTTGACAGCAGCCTATCTTTTGACCAGCACATTGCCACTGTGGTCTGAAAGTCCTTCTATGTGGCACATCTCATTACTAAGGGTTTTGCATCCAGGAAGAATGTGGTCATCATCTCCCTCTACTCTTCCCATATTAGGCCAATCATAGAGTACAATGCCCCATTTGACATGTACCTCACTAGACACCTGCAACAACTGTTAAAGGCCACAAAAGCACCTCATAAAGAGGATCCTAGGACTTAAACATTTTTCCTGTATGGACAGACTCAAAAATCCCCAACTATTCTCTGTCTCATATTGCCTACTTAGAGGCGATCTCTGCTAGACTTGCAAAGCCATGTCTGACCCAGCTCTGTTAGAAATCCCAATCCGTCCACACCACATGCTCCAGAGACCTCATCTTCATTACCACAATCAACAGAACATGCTGGAGGGACAGGTTCATAACCCAGAGACTGCCCATGCTATGGAATAGCCTTCTCATACATGTCAAACAGAGCACCTCACTGGCCTTCTTCAAGAGAAATCTTGATGAGTGGATGGGAAATAGAAAATTCACCTTGGTGATCACGCCAATGGCTCTACCCGACATAGGCACTGGGAACTAAGGTTGGGTGGCATGATGCTAGAGTAATTCTATGGGCTAGGCTTGTAAAGGCTCCAGGGCCATTAGCCTAGTACACTCCTATAAACCTATGAACCTATATAGAAATCAAGGCACCCCCTAGGGAACAGGGAAGGGTCTATAGAAATAAACAAGGCTTCCAATCTATTAACCGCTAAGTCGCGTGTAATGCTAAGGGAATCATTTTAAATGTATGTATTGGCAATCCAGGCAGTTACCATGATTCAGATATTGGGCACACCTCCCAGATATATCAGATGTTCCCTAGGGTTTATATCCCACAGGGTCATTTACTGGGGGATGTAGGTTATGCACTGAAACCATCACTGATGCTGCCCATTAGAAATACACTCACAGGCCTGAAGAATGCCATAATGAAGCACACGCTCAATCCAGAAATATCACAGAGCATGTGTTTGGGCTGCTGAAGCCTCAGTTCCAGTGCCTAGATACATCTAGGGGAACCCTGCAGCACAATCCAACTACATGTACTGAAATCTTCATCACATGTGCCATGCTTTACATCATCATCCTGAGAAAGCAGTTTCAGCATAATCAACAGGGGGAAGGGGCACACATCCCACCACCAATGGCAAGGTCACTAGAGTGACACACAGATGAGGAGTCAGAGGGGGAACCCAACAGCTGCTATTGGTGTATGCAGACATAGGCATGCTCAATATGGCCTCACATTGGCTAAGAGGCAATGCATAGCATACTCAATCACCACCTAATAAGCTAAAACCTTCATACTATGCACATACATATAGTAATGTTGATGCCAGGCAACAATCACAACCTTTGCCTAACCATGTAATGGCTGTGTACTACTAGCATCAAACAGACTCAGCCCTGAACTAAAACTGTAGCAACTGCTGGGTTTACAAGGTAAGTGTCGAATCTGGACTAATAAAACAAAATTGTGTAATAATACAAATGAATGCCATATCCTTGCATGTTGTTACTTGGTAATGTGAGTAAGTAAAATGTGGGTGATTTGTACAGCAATGACTTCAACATGTGACAGCAGAGACTTATGAATACATGTGTCTTCTATCAAGTAACAGGCCTCAGGCATCAAAGATTCACATATTCATACCTCTCAAAAAATGTATTGATGGTCACCAAATGTCCTCAGTTTCTCCTCATACTTTTATACTGGTAAATCATTAAACAGAGAAGTTAGAAATTAATGAGAAACATTTCAGTTTCAGACTTCATAACCCTCAGACATTTCTTAAAAATACTGATACAAAAACGTTTTTGATTCTGTCAAATGTCTAATTTTGTAAGACCAAAATATGTAAAAGTACAGTTAGCAAAACAACATCACAAACACATATATACTAAACACTAAGTCACCCTGAACATCAAACACAAAGCTTATGTATCCCCGAATCCAAAATTAGAAAACAAGGATATGGCACAGTTATCAACACTTGCACAGGGTGTTTTGTGTGTGTGTGTGTGTGTGGGTGACCTAGGCTGACACAAAAGGTAAGGAAGTGTGTGCAAGTCAGAGAGAGAAACAGGCATTCCTTTGGATAAAGTAAGAAAATGGCCAAAGAAACAGAATGAGCTTTAAGTCTCACGGCTGAACCATGTAACTGTTGTGTTTGTGTCTGTCTGTATGGGCCCTCAAGGTGAAATTAGTGTGAGTGTCTGTAAAAATACAGCCAAGTCCTGTGCTAACTTTATGTCTTGGTATGTCGGACAGGTGAGAAGCATGCATGGTAGAGGTGGCAGGTCATCTTTGTCATACCCAGCTGTGAGAACTGGCTCTGCTGGGAGTTGCACAGGCACATCCACACCCATGGTCAGATGCATTACTGCTACCTGAATGTGACTGATGTCTGCTGGATGAGCTCTCCTCATGAGTATCCTAGGACCATGACCCCATGGCCTGTCACACCTCAACCACTGACACAGCAGAGGAAGTAGTGCCACTATGGGAGTGTGATCAGGTATGGCCATGTCAGCTAACATCAGATGATGTGTCTGACCTACATCCAGGTGGATGCTGTCCCCCTCTCAGCAGACATTCCATCACAGCCTCTACTCGTTCCAAGGTGTCATTCATTCAATCAGCAACATGGTGGAGGCAGTCACACATGTCAGCCTGTGCCACTTCTACAACCCTAAGCATTTCTCTTGAAGGTCTATTGGAACATGCCTGCCCCTCCATGATGGCTGTAAACATACATCAAGTGGCATGGGAAGACACACCTGGATCACGGTGGAAGATAGACAAGAGGCCTCCTCCAAGCACCCCTAACAACCCTTCTGTGTGGCACCTCACCCATACCTTGGCTATGGCCAGAGTCAACAAGCACTGAAGCAACACAAACCACACTATCCTGATTGAGTATCTCACCCTCCACCTGTCCAATGTCTGAGGGCTCACTGGAATGGGTTGGTGTAGGCCAGCTGGCTGTGTCCAATGGAATTACAGAGGATGGCTGAATGTAAACCTCAGTATTGGATTCAACCTCTGAACCCGCCAACTGTACATGTGTTTGGCCACCATCATCATCAGGGTCTGCAGATACTCTGACATCAGGTAGTAAGAGTCCTAAACTTTCACTGTCATAATCAATTGTGATAATAAGCAACAAATGCAGGAAAGAAATTAATATCTACACAAATATAGTGCATTATATGCTAACAGACTAACAGTGGTGCCACTATTACAGACAATATAGCAATACACACAATAGTCCTAAGACCCACATCACACATATGGATTAAATAAATGTTTCTTTGAACTGCTCACCATTACTGACATAAAAATGTTTGGCTTACCATGTGCAGATGATTCTAGAGTTTCTATGGAGGATGGTCCTGGAAGAAGTTAAGCAAAAGGTAAGAACACTGTCATCACAATTAACACAACACGGGGTTAAAGCATTTTGCCCTTTATATGTCCATTAATGATACTTTTAACAAAATCTTGGCTGACACGTCCACCTCAAGCCCATGTGTAATTAACCAGAATGTGTTGACTGTATAATTCTAAAACTATTCCCCCACCCCCTGAAAAAACAATTTATATTAAACAGACCTTGGGTATTGCCGTCAATATTTTACTATACAAAAAGTATTTAAAAATTGAGATAAGTAAGCTTACCTGAAAGCTCCTCCTGGGATGTATTAATCCTCCCTGAAACAGTAGCACCAACATTACTTTTTACTGAGCTCTCTGGATCCCTAACAGTTAAGAGGAACTCTTCATTTGGTGTCAGTGGTGGCTCTATAGCAGCCCCCCCCCGCCAGTAGCCATATATCTATGGGCCACTGTAGCTGCTCTCCACCAGGCTGATAAAATCATGACAGTGGCCCTATGATACACCTAATCATATGTCCAGCTGTGGACACCTACGGTGTTTACGTCAACCACTATCTGCTGCCAAATTTGTATTCTTCTAGACAAATCCCACATCCTGTCTCAAGCATAAAGGCACCATATGGCCTAAATGCTTTGACAATTACTTCATTCTTGTGGTCAGTGAAGAGAAGGTTGCAGGGATTGGGAAGCATGGGTGCCATAGTGCCAAAACACAAAAAGAAGGATAATACACATACGTATCACATAAATAAAAGTCCTACTTAGATATAACACAAAGAAGGATAATACACATAAGTATCACATAAATAAAAGTCCTACTTAGATATAACACATAAAAGAGTAGTTTTTTTCAATATTACCCACTGGAGAAACAAAAAACTGACAAGCTATTCAAATATGAAAAGGATTTATGTGGCAGTAACATATTACAGTCACATACAAAGCAGCACTGGATCCAAAATAAGGAGAGTAACAATAGCAAAGCAAACCTCTGCACAAACAATTTTGTTTGTGCCAACACAGAAATGCAACTTGGCTCCACCAACCCCAAAACAACAAGCAAATGATGCACTCTGTTAACAAACCATCAGTGAACTGCTAAAAGTGCTAAAATATAAACTGTCCTAAAAACATGTGTACACATTTTCCACAGAACATTCAATTTTATGCAATTGGCAGTCACTTCTACCTGTAGCCGCACTCTCCTAGAGGTGTCTATGGGCTATCCTAGAAGGCTAACATACCTTTGTCATTGACAATATAGGACATTTATATTTCACTGAAATAACAATAGAAGAGTGTAAAGAGAAAAAACAACTGTAACATTAGCAATTGTGATAAAAGTTAATGCTGTATATCTGAGAAAAGTAAATGCCCTGACAAAAATGTTTATGCTATCAGTAAATTTCTAAGAAGAGCATACAGATAAAAGTAGCATTTGTGTGTGTGTGAGTGTGTGTGTGTGTGTGTGTGTGTGTGTGTGTGTGTGTGTGTGTGTGTGTGTGTGTGTGTGTGTGTGTATATATATATATATATATATATATATATATATATATATATATATATGTATATGAATCCCCTTCGGTAGATCGAATTATTACAAGTTCGAACCTCATATGGCCGAGACCATATGTTCGAACTTGTAAAAGTTTGATTGGACTGAATGGAGATCTGCGTACAGTGCAGAATGGGAAGATTTCCCTTTTCCGCAGTGTAGTGCAATCTCGGAGTTGGTATATTTAAGTAGGGGGGTGTGGGGGGTGCAGGAGGGCATAGCCCCCCCTGCTACAGATGTTTATTTTTTTTATTGTTGTTTTTTTACTTTTATCTTCAGTGTTCGAACTTTTACAAGTTCGAACATATGGTCTCGGCCATATGTGGATCTAATTTGTAAAAGTTCAATATACTGAAGTAGATCCATATATATACATCTGAGCATATCCAGTTTATAACTGAAATATGCAATCATACCTTATCAGGAGAAGTAGCCTTCTGTGTGTATAAATATAAAGTAATAGCAAACTTCTTCTGTGTTATCCACATAAACAAGTATCCTCAGCTTCAGGTTTTCTAGCTACACAGTTCCCTTTTCATAGTGCAGATTCAGCTATGTGAGCATGGTGAAGATGTAAATGAGTTGTGAACTCATTAGAATAGCTGAATCCCAAATTCTTGGCTTTGTGTAGCAGATGCAAACATTGTGCAAGCACTCCCTCAGTGTTTGTTACTAATGGATTTCAACTGTGAATGATTACTGCTAGGGAGAAGGAAAACATAACAGCAATTTAGACTCCCTGTCAGCCAGGTTAGACTTACAAAGTGTAGAAGTAGCCGTATGAAGGTTTTCAATGTAAGTAAGCAGCACACATTTCACAGTTTCTGTTCAGTAACATCCAACCTGCACTGCATTTCTTGACAATTATATACTACTGCCATTTAATATCCTCAAACATTTTAAGGACAATGATGCAGAATGCCTTACTGACTGCATGTCTCAGATTTCTGGTCAAATAAGAGAAGAATAAGCAAAAAAACACAGAGCGATAAGACAGAGTAGTCATACATGGTTGCGTGATCACTCGGTACACTACATCTGAAATTAATACATGTGCAAACTCAGAAGTGTACAACCGTCATATGTTTTAATACTGTGGATGATGATGCAGTTGCTCGTAGGCACAATGATTTGCATTATCTGCTGCAAAGCTGTTTCTGTGGCCAAGAGATATAAGATAAAGATACCTTTATTGTGCTTTGAAGGCTAATTGGAGTGAGAGTTCAAATCCAGACCTGTGTAAAAAATATTTCTTTCATGTTTACCACAATAAATTCTGTATTTTCCTCTTTTTTTTAATGCCAATATTTTTGCGGTGCATAGTTTGGTGAAAACATAGGCAATGGAGAAACACAATAAATGTCATGTAATGTACTTCCTTCATAACCAGTACATCAACTACATTTGTGAATCAAGTGTGTGTGTGTGTGTGTGTGTGTGTGTGTGTGTGTGTGTAGCAGATCTCCTAATTACATTGATCTACACAGCATATACTATCTGCATATCATGTTTTAAGCCCCACATTTGCTTTTTAAAGATGAAGCCTAATACATACTGTTCACAAGGCTAAAACAAGTTTAGCTTTGCTTGTCTTGTTTGCACAATACTTACTGACATGAAATCTAGACTAATGGCCCACACAAGAAGCAGACAGAACACCTTCAGACAGGGCATAGACATTCTGAACATCAAAAAGTATACATTGTTGCAGTTTTTTGCTTTCCACTAAGCAACTCCACTAAGCAAGCTTCCCCAACACATGCAGCCATTGAATGCTTACAGAGAGGAAGCAGTCAACAATTTCAAAATGGATTGAACAATTAACACACAGAAGTTAATAATGAAAAGGGAATTATCCAACTGTTATTTAACTATTCATGTGTTAGCTGGTGTAAGTGTAGGGCTGTAATACAGAAGGCATTGGGTTCTAATACAAGAAGTGCAGCATACTTTTACTGTTGTGACAGTTCAGTTTATAGTAATGAACAGGAAAATATCCAAGTGTTATTTCAATATTCCTGTGGCAACAGCTGTATGTGTAGGGCTGCCATACACATGGTCATGGGTTCTAACACAGGAGATTCCAGACATTTTTACTGTTGTTCCATTTCACATTATATTAAATATTACTTATAACAATGTATACATAATTATAAATAACACTGTTTATAACAGTAGAGCTGATATGGATTATATGTATGAGGGAGAAGACACCCTTACTGTGTTTTGAAGGTTCAGATGTATGACTGAGGGTGTACTGTCTACTAAGTTTCTAAAAGTATAATTCTGGTATCTGAACTTGGATGGCCTTCACATTCAAATAAGGCACATACACGAATGTATATACACATACATGGTTAACATTTCAATCTGTCATCTGTATTTATAAATAATTCATGACTATGTCTGAGAAGCACTTCTTCTGTGCCATAGATGGAAAATCACTGCTGCAGAAGAAAATGTTTTGTCCATAATGCATAGGTTTGAATCCTACACTATAAAAATCAATTTTTTCAGTGTATAAAGCCAAATCAAACATCTGCCAGGTTATGAAATTTATGTCCCCAGTTCATGTCTACAAAGTTAAATCACCTAAAAGTTACAGCAGCCCACACCCCTCAAACTAATGTCAAATTAACCTTACAGTTTCCAAAACTGCTTTCCTCTCTGTTTTGGCACTGTTGCTCGCTGCTTAACATTGCGCTAATGTGGTTGGTATAATTTCTCAGGTTTGCACCCTACCAGTAAATCCAATAACAGGAATTAGGAGGAAGTCATGATTTGCTATTGCACTGCTTTCAGGTTAGACATGTCTGGTGTTAGAGGGGAAGGTGCACAATTTAGTGTACAGAGGTGGGGTGTTCAGGAGTTCAGAATCTTCACTGGACTCCTGGTAAAGTGCCACAGCCAAAGGCTTTTAAAGGGGGACTATGCAGGCTCCCCATTACAAGTCTGAGACTTGGAATAGTCTAGCCAATGTAGTATCTAGTGCAACTGGCATCCCACACACTGGAAAACAGTTCAGGCACCACTTTAATTACCTAAAAAGGCACAAAAAGAGAGTGTAAAGAGAAAAAACAGCTGTAAAATTAGCAATTTTGATAAAAGTTAATGCTGTGTATCTGAGAAAAGTAAATGCCCTGACAAAAATATTTATGCTATCAGTAAATTTCTAAGAAGAGCATACAGATAAAAGTAGCATTTGCTAATGCATATGTACATGTGTGTGTGTGTGTGTGTGTGTATATATATATATATATATATATATATATATATATATATATATATATATGGGTCCCTTTCAGTTGATCGAATTTTTACAAATTTGAACCTCATATGGCCGAGACTCTATGTTCTAACTTGTAAAAGTTCAATTGGCCTGAATGGAGATCTGCGTACAGTGCAGAATGGGAAGATTTCCCTTTTCCGCAGTGTAGTGCGATCTTGGAGTTGGTATATTTAAGTATGGGGGTGTGGTTAGATGAGTTCCCAACTAGCAACATCCTCCAGTTGTGCAAGTATGCTGATAAAAAAAATTATAATACATTTATTTTATTTAATTTTTATTTTATTTTACATTTGTTGACCGGGCTAGTCTAACTGGACATATATCCGTTTTCAGTAGAGGCCCGGGGAGAAAAGCTCCAATTACAAGAAGTAAACAATCATTAACAACAAAAACAATGATAAGGATAATACAAAAAGTACCAAGGTAGACTTATGTAAGAATTTAACAAAAAAAAAAAACTGGCAAAATGCATGTTAACAGAAAAACAGCCAGATAACAATAAAATTACAAGGTATGCAACATACTAAAGATGGTTTAATAAACACGGATAAGCAAATCTCAAGATGTCCCATAAAAAGCTTAATATAAGCACGACTGGTATGCATAATGCTCTTCTATTCTTTTCTTTTATTTTTGCAGCTAATTCTGAAATAGATGTGAATAAGCAAGCCCATACTGTGCATCCAGAGAGATTGAGAGAAGCAATTGGTATGTGTGCAGCACTAGAGAAGTATTATTATAGCTTTAAAAATTAAAAAAAAAATAATTTTTATACAGTAGCATCAAAATAAGCATGCATATCCTAAACTGTAAAAGTAAGTATGCGTGTGTCAGTCTGCAGCACAAACCATCTGTAGACGTGTAAGACTGTAGACAGACATTTTGGGTTAAAATACCAAGAGTAACAAGTATAAAATAGTGCAATCCTTTAATAATATTACAGCAGTTAAATTCTACACAAGTGGCATAAATGCCTTGCTGGTAACTTTAATTTATTTAATTTGACCAAGCATATATGTAATATCTGCACATTGCATGGATTATTTTGAGCAATCCATAATTATATTTTGTAGTTGTTAGGAAGTATACTTAAATGTAAAACGTCAGATAAAATAGTTGTATTACTGTGATAATGTACTGTATGTCACATATGATGGATGGTATTATTTTTTTCTGTCACCTCAACCCTTATCTGTTTTTTTTATTTTCTATTATGTGTTGTTAAAATGTCTCCATTTCATCCATCTCTACCAAATCACTAAATGCTTCACAACACCAGAAGGTAGGCCAACCCCAGTGGCTCAGCCTGCCCCCACTCCACCAGCTCCTGTACTGACAGCCTTCACATTTGGGACCCAACCTTGCAGTACTGCTTCTGCTGCCCCTACACTACCTGGACCCTCAGGTAGCACTACCCTAACAGCTGGTTCTGCAGTACCCTCTGGGAGTACTGGCAGAAGTGGGGATTTCATCACCCACCAGGAGATGCCAGGGTTGACGCGTAGGGTTATGCACCGCACAATTGATGTATGCCTATGCTAGATAGAGAGGCTGCTATCCCTCATGGCCCATAGTAGGAGGAGATGTCAAGCACTCCAGCAGCCAGTGGAGTAACAAGACAGTTATGACAGTCCTATGGGTGAGGACAAGATTCTCATTGTTCCCATGTTTGACAGGCATGAACTTTTGTTGTCTCAACCCTCACCCCAATTATAGTGCCCCCAAACCTTTTGTGTCCATCACTGTCCCTGTGTATTGCCTTGCTTGTCCTGTTTGTTGCATTTGCTTCCTCACCTACCCAACGTACTTGACCCAGAAATATCAATGTCCCTTACCCAGCATTTCTCTCATACTGAAGTAAAAAAAAAGGGCATCTGTCACTCAAAAAAATATTGTCCCATGCATAGCTCTCCACTTCACACATATATCTTCTTTACACACTTGATTTTGTCCAGTTGGGTATACAACATGATTGTGTTGTTGTCACCCCTCTTTGCAGAGGTGACAGTCCAAATTCAGTTAATATTCTGTACATATTTTCATTTTACACTGCTGAAGAAATGGATAGTTATGGTTCTTTCCTACCTCACTCCTGCACATTCCTATATTGCTTCTCCTTTATACTTTCCCCGGTTGCCCCGCATTTCACCACTTACCTAACTACCCCATTTTAACACTTATTTTCTAGTTAAAAAAATAGAATCACACATAATACACATGAGTAACAAAAAAAAAAAAAACAATGGAGCCCTTCACTTTTTGACATCTATGTTTGTGTGGAGTTTTGCTTCACGCACCAATGCCAAATGATGGTGAACGGCTATTTAGTGGTGTGTTTACCTCTACACAATGCCGCTTAAACATGCTGTACTACATTAACACTCACTAAAAGACAGTGAATGTAATATAAATAATTATTTCACTGCATTATCACTACTTATTTAAAAGTAATACATGGCGGCCACAGTGGTGCAGTGGTTAGCATTGTTGCTTCACAGCAAGAGGTTCTCCGGTTCGATCCTCGGCTGGGGCACCTTCTGTGTGGAGTCTGCATGTCCTCCCTGTGGTTGCGTGGGTTTCCTCCGGGTGCTCCGGTTTCCTCCCACATCCCAAAGACATGCTGCAGGTAGTTTGGATACTCTAAATTGGCTCTAGGTGTGAGTGCATGTGTGTGCCTTCTGTGGAAGGTTGGGCGCCAGGCTGGCAACTCGACACTGTAAAACTCCACTGCCAATCATGAGCGGACAGGTGATCCGCTGTGCCGACCCCTAACCAGGAAAAAGCCGAAAGAAAAAGAAGATTTAGAAGTAATACATCCATCCATCTGGATTGGA
The DNA here is from genome assembly GCF_019279795.1 of Protopterus annectens. Lineage (NCBI taxonomy): Eukaryota > Metazoa > Chordata > Ceratodontiformes > Protopteridae > Protopterus > Protopterus annectens. The sequence goes on from NC_056751.1 coordinate 278,152,983, forward strand.
ATCCTGTATCACCTGGGCTCCAAAAGAAATGTTTCAGTGCATTTACACATGCTGCCACAGAGTTAGCTAAGCAGCAAGTGTGTTTCATACACTCAGTACTGAAAACTCTCATAATGTTAGCAATGAGGCTTGTGTTTGCACACCACTTAACTATGCACAAACAGGGAAATCAGTGTCTCACATGCGCAAACACTTTGCTGCCATCCATTGCACAAACCCACTGCTCAGCATTACACTCTGGAAAGTGCATAACAGCATGTATTTCTTATGCTTACTGTCAATTTAGTCTTCATGCCATGAAATTACATGTGAAAACACAAACAAAAGGAAGGCAATATCTAAACAAATATCAGATATTTACAATACAGTCATCTGTTACCTCCACCCCATGCACTGCAACCTTGGTTTCTCAGTACTTGTTCACAAATATATCAACTACACTACAGGAATAAATTGTCTTATATACCATGCACATCTTTATAATGACAATACACATACACATTCAAATTTTCCAGTACGTGTAGTAATATGGACACCTGTTTACATATAGTTTGTAAAGCTGCCTCTTACAATATACCTACACATTGGAAACACAAACACAAAATGCTACACATTGCACACTCATAAGTCTGGTAACATGTAGAACTTTAATATCTTGACAGTTGGACATGGCTAGCAATAATTTCATTCAGAGCTCCCAACATCTTCTCTCCAAAATCCACTGCTGATGTCAACCATTAGAAACTGTCTTCCAGGCTTGTAAAAGTCACATTTGTGCCATGACAGTTGTATAAAGGACTGAGGTTTTCTAGTTTGGTCTAGTTAGACAGGTAGGGGTTCTGTTCCCACTGCAGTCAATGTGTGTGTGTGTGTGTGTGTGTGTGTGTGTGTGTGTGTGTCTGTCTGTCTGTCTGTCTAGTCAGAATAATATAATTGTGTATCCTGCAATTACCACTCCAATCAGATGGATTGCCAATATTTTGACACTTGTCCAAGCCTACACATCCATTTCATGCAGGCCTCCCATCATTTTCACTCCAATATCCACTAATGATGTCATCCACTGTAAGTTGACATGCAGCCTTGTAAAGTTCAAACTTGTGGTGTGATGCTTGCATAAAATACTGAGCCCTCTAGGCTGTGTACTTAGATAAGTAGGGGTCCTATGCTCACTGCAATCAACTGGGGTGTGTGTGCATTTCTGCAGTTGGGTGACATTAGAGAGGGAGAGCATTTTACACTAGCATGTAGGACACTGCTATTACCAACTTCTCCTCATCAGACACTGCTGATGTCATCACCTATAAAGTGTTGCCTGACACTCTCCAAGTCAGACTTATGCTGTGGTGCTTGCATTAACTCCAAAGTTCTGTACTTGGTTTACTTAGATGGGGTTCTGTTCACACTGCAGTCATCTTGAGTTTGCATGTGTGTGTGTGTGTGTGTGTGTGTGTGTGTGTGTGTGTGTGTGTGTGTGTGTGTGTGTGTATGTGTGTGTGTGTGTTTGAGCACTTGCTTGAAATTAGAGAGAGCATTTTGCACCAGCATGTGGGACACTGCTATTACCATTTTCTCCTTACCAGACTCTGCTGATATCATCACCTATAAAGTGTTGTCTGACACTCTGCAAATCAGACTTATGCTATGGCACTTGTGTTAAATCCAGAGTTCACTGCTCGGTCTACTTAGGTAGTGGTTCTGTTCTCACTGAAGTCAAGTGTGTGTGTGCGTGTGTGTGTGTGTGTGTGTGTGTGTGTGTGTGTGTGTGTGTATTTGCTTGCTTGACATTAGTGACAGCATTTTACAACAGTATGAAGGACACTGCCATTTCCATCAGCCTCTCAGCAGACTCTGCTGATGTCATCAGCTATAGGTGATTTGCGGATGTGCAGTACTTTCATCAGGGCAGGATTGGAGATTGGCCTGTAGCTCAGGCACAAGTCACCTCATCCTATACAATACAGATTACAGTGACAGGGCTTTCACTCTATTCACATACGTCATGGCACAATTTGTAGGCCCTGTATTTTCTTTGTGAGAAACCTCTGTGGTCTCTCCAGCTGCTGCAGGTGTCTGGTGAGGTACATGCAAAAGGGAGAATTATACTCTATTAGTGTTCTCATGAGGGTCGATTACAGCGCTGTTACAAAAATCCTCAGATCTGGATAAGATGACCTGACTTATGATATGCATGATGTAGCCTTTCCATACCACTGTTGAAACTTGGTGGTCAAATTTCAGATTGCTATTTCTGTGTGCTCCCAGGTCTTGCACTACTGGGTTTGAGCATGGGGGGTGTTGTCAATGCTGCAATTAGTGGGGAGTTCCACTTTGCAGAAAGCAAAAATAATGACACATTTTTGCATTTACTTGTAGACTGTGTAGCTTTGACACCAATCATTTGTCTGTGTTAGCTCCTCCTGTAATATGTTAACATCACTGGTGGACTCAAGGATTGCACCCAATATGCAATAATCAGCAAACTTGGAAAGCCAAAGGCTGTATACCTTAGCCTAGACTATCAAGAAATAGATTCCAAACAATAAAGGGCCAGCACAGATATTTGGGGTATGCTAAAGGTGACAGCTGTACTGATAGAGGTTTAATTCACCAACACTCAAACTAGGTGTTCTGGCAGTGAGCCCATTGGTTAACTATCTAGTGATGTAATGGTTAATCTCCAGCTGGGAGAGCTTCTCAATGATGCGTGAGTAGGGGACTGTGTCAAAGCCCTTGGCCAGATCAAGATAGGGCAGTATGCACTGTCCTTCATCCAGGGCTATCACATAGAATAAATGGGCTGTTACATCACAGATCACCTATAGCATGACTCAGAACATACACCTACCTGACATGGTTAGATCTAAACTTCAACACTCCCTCTGGATGAAATATGTTTCCATAGGAAGGGTGTACATCAACATGCATCTATCTGATTGTGGGGAACAGCACCTGACGCATTCATGTATAGACACATCCTGACTCTCCTCATTTGTGAGATAGGCCAACATGTAATCATGGAACTTTTCTAAATGGATACTGGTAATATCCCAGCTGTGTGCAAAACACGTGTGAGTTGTTAATGCTACAGCCATGTCTGTTACATCTGTTAGATGTCCTCAAAAAGGTCATCAAGGGCATGCATGATGACAGCACTATTGTCCTGTGAAACTTGAGCAGTCCATTGGCACAAATCCACAAGGTATTAACTCAGCACTGTCAGAAGTGAACATAAACACCTATATCACCAACTGGGTGGACCACATGATCACATACGTAGCATCTAAATATGTTGAAATATGTGAAGTGACCTATATACAAAATCCAGTGATCAGGTCCATATATCAGGACTGTCTGCTAGGCCCTTTACTGTCCATTATTTGAAACACAGACATGAAGAATTGCATGCACATTCTGTGTCCAAACAGCTGTCTGGAGGACTACATTTTGTGGGCAATCATTGACTCCAGCTGTGAAATTAGTATAAAACATACAGTATCAACACACATCAAAGACTGTGGCCACAGCACTGACAACATATGACATGAAACAAAAACATGGGGGGATTTGTTACATTATGAAAACAAATGCACAGCCCACTGATCATGTAGACATCATACCCCTCTGAGGAGACCAAGTGGTATGCAACCTGTGTCCTGGGGTAGATGGTATGTGGAACATCTACCAGTATGTGCCACAGTGGTGACTACTCCCGTGTATGGAACACAACTCCAGAGTATGCTCAGTACATCCACTTCAAAGGTCATAATATCTCCATAGGTCACAGCTTTCATCACACCAATAACTGAGTACAGTGCACCTTTCTTCATGTACCTCCCTACACATCTTCCAGTATTGTGTAATGGAAGTGCACCACCTTTGCCACCGTGAGCTCGCACACATCTAATTGGCCATGCCTAGGTTTTCTTTTTGTTGCATAAGCATTACTGTCTGCTGGTACAGAACCCCCATCAATGTGTTATACCATATGCATGTGTGACACCTGTTCCTGTGATCCACATGGTAAATACATAGCTGTTTGACAACATTGATGGCATGGGTTACATTCATGACAGTGCCATATATATGCTATGCACACCAGTCAACTAGTCTAGTTTATCATAATGTCACATACAGGTATAGCAGTGTCCCTCCTAACATCTCCAGCAGATGTTACGGTGTCAGGATGGTGTGCTTCGATTACCTTCATACATTGCTGACATGTCATTGTGTTCATGCAGAACTATCTGTGATCACTCACAATCATATATGTTATGTCAGAGACATGGGATTATCGGTGGCATTATTCTGATGTTGTCCATGATTGTGTGTGCTTCTGTTTACTGTTGTCCATGATCCTGTAGCTGTATCCCTCTTGTTGGAGACCTCTGTTGACATTACAGTCATATTCAGGCAAATCAGTTAGCACAGCTTCACAATATGCACCTAACCTTGATTGTATATAAAATCCCTGACAGATGTCTTCTTTATTGTTCATGTCAGGATGCTTATATCACAAAGACACCTTCTCCATTGTTATGTCATGTTATCTAACAGTCACATTATATACAATTTCTCTGTGCAGTCCGTACTGTACTATATCGATATGTGATTAATGTTCCTGCTACAACCGTCTTCCATATACATGCCATCTGCTGTACATTATGGTGTTTCACCTGCCCTCTTTCCCTGTGTTCATTCTTACAATGTGTCCCTATTCAATACAGACTGTTTATTTTGAACGGCAGTCCATGTACAATTACAGATCATTTACATAACTTTTGTTCAAAATGCCTGAAATGGGATTCCACAATGCTCTGCACTGTATACACTGTCCTGTATTGTGTTTGAACCATATACATTGCTATTTTATTAATCCTGGCAATCATTGTGGCATAACACACAATCCAGCAGACCTAATTTGCCTGTAGTTAAACATGTCTACATGTCTGCTTCTATCCGTGATGTTTTACATAGTTTCCTGGCTGGCAACACTGTTGTTAGCCACAAAATCATGCTTGCTTACGTTTAAACATGGTACAAGGCATGAATATGTAATTAGTGCTGCTGCTCACCACACAAACATGTAAACTCCATGTAGGTTTGCATGAAGCTTATGCAAAGATTTTTGAATCCTACTGTGAGTTTATTTATTCCAATTTATCCCCCTATTGTTACAGCTTTTGTTAACAAATGTGAGTTAGATTTCAGTGAATTATTTTTATGATATCATATTAGTCATTTCTTTTATCTTTCTAGAGATGAATCAGCAACCTTAAATGATTTGATGTATCTATACATCCTGCTGACAAGGGTGGAGCAACTGCATTAATGGATACAAGGGCTTATAATACCTTGATGCATGATGTGTAAGCAGATGTGACTGTATATAAATTAACAGATAATGAGGCAGATATTATCATTTCTAAGGTCAAGGCTACTATATATGACTTGTTTCTTGATTTTTATTTGACTTCAGATTTACTTGAATATTTTTGTGTGTTGAAATTCATGTTACCCATGATTTATGGTTTACCTAATGTGCATAAGGATTCATTAAAACCACCACTGTGCTCTACAGTTTCTGGCCGAGGTTGGCTAACTGAACTGATTTCTATATATTTACAACATGTTTTGAAATCATATATGATGCCTATTGAACATACTGTAATTGACTCAGCTGATTTTCTTAAGAAGCTGGGCAGATGGAATGAGGCAAACATACATTGTTCCTATTTTATGGTAACACTTGATGTTAAGTCTTTGTTCACCTCTGTTCTAAATGTGGATGGCATTGAATCTATTAGAAATGTATTACTTAGGTCAGATACTTGTGCTAAGTCTTTTATTAATGCTGTATGTATTTTACATGAGACAGTGCATGAGAGCAATGTGCTTTGTTTTGATAATTAGGTTTATCTACAACAAATTAGAGTAGCTAGGGGTAGTTATGTAGCTAATACATATGCCAATTTTAGTTATGTATGAATGGGAACATCATTTTGTTTTTGACAGTGTTTTCACTAGTGATGTATTCTTTTATGCAAATTTTGTGGATGGTATTTTTTTGATATGGAGACCAATGATGGATGGGCTGGAGACCTTTATTAGTTATCTCAATAGAATTACTAATTTTCTTAAGTTTGAAGCTTTGTCTTCAGCCAATGATGTTAACTTTTTAGATATTAATAGTTATAAGGATTCTTCTGGACTGCTTAAAACAATAATTCTTATAAAGGTGGTTAAGAAAAATACACATTTGCATCGTACAAGTATGCATCCCAAGTATATTTATAAGAATATGTTGAATAGACAGTTCTAATGTTTATCTAGGTTAACCATGGATGATGATATCTTTCTTTGAGAAGCATCTATTATGTATAATGAATTTAAGCATGTGGTTACAAACCAGAGGGGATAGATTCTGCTTTTAATAGTGTAAGAAGTTTGTACAGCAGTACCATGTGTCCAGTCTTTAGAATTCTTTAGAACTGGATGCAACACTTATGAGTGTAATGTTATTGATGAAAATAACTTTACATCATATATTATGCCATATAATAAAAGTTCTAAATTTATTATTGATGTATTGAAGGGTAATTAGCCAATTTTAATGGCCTCACCAGAAGTGAGAAATGTAGTTTGTATTTCTCCCAATGTTGTTTTTAAAATAAACTGAACTTAAAAATAGCAACTATGTTATAGGACAGAGTCTAGTAGAACAATATCTTCTAGCATGGTACTAGTCCACAGAATTGGAATTTTCCCATGTATGGGCTGCAATTCTTGTCAATATATTAATGCTACAAAAATAATAATAATGGACTCGAATGGCACAACAATGACAAAATAAATGCAGCCACTATAAAATTAACGTACCAAACTTTTTAATTAATGCTTTCATCCTCACATTTCTTCAGAATAATGTTCACTAAACAAAAGCACATTTTATAACAAACCCTACCCAATTAAACAGCTCTATCAATCAATTATCCAATAAAAAATGTTGATGAAAATATCATTTATAAAAATGCATTCATTAAAATATACATATAAATTTCACATATAAGATTTATTACAATTTATTGAATTTATTTTTGTAAACAAAATTAGGTTTTGTACCTACCACTTTAAATAACTAATTATTGCCTTCTAAGATCTTCCAATTTATTCTGTACTATTCTGCATATATTCACACTATCTACAGTCATATCCACACTACAGAACAACCTCTTGCCAATGTTATGGTTAATTTGGCTCTCTTTATGACTAGAAAAAGGATGCTTTAAAATAGGTGGATAAAAACCTTACTGCAGAAAGACAACACTAGATATATACCAAAACGTTGGTGTACAGAAAAGACTAGAACTAGAGGAATGTTTAAATGTGGGTAATATAGTTTTTGTAGATAGATTTTAGCGGCCCGTTTGTGTCCCTTTAGTATCTACCTTATACTTTTAAAGTGCCTGGCAACTTTACCTGTGAGAGTAAAGGGGTTGTTTATATTAGTGAATGTAGTGGAAATTTGGCTTTCTATATTGACATGATCACCAGGGCCTTATATGAAAGAATGAGAGAACATGTATATAGTATAAAAAGAAAGATGTTAGCAATGCCCTTTACAAACACACTTTAGAATGTGACAAATATAAACAATTTCTTTTTTCTATTCTTGAACAGGGAACCTTAGATTTAAGGGGAGGAGACTTTAGGAATTATTTAGAACAGACAGAAACTCTTTGGCAAATCAAGTTAAAAGCTAATAGAAAACTAGGGCTAAATGAAATGAAAAGTATACATTTTTTAAGGGATAGAAGGCTGTATTTAAATAAATTGTAATAAATCTTATATGTGAATCATATATGTATATTTTCATCAATGTATTTTTATAAATGGTATTTTCGTCTGCATTTTGATTGGATAATTGATTGAATGATAGAGCTGTTTAATTGGGTAGAGTTTGTTATAAAAGGTGTTTTTGTTTAGTGAATATTATTCTGAAGAAGTCTGAGGACAAAAGCATTAAATAAAAAGCTTGGTATGCTGATTTTATAGTGGCCACTTTTATTGTACCATTGTTGTGTTGTTCGGGTCCCGTATTATGATTTTTTATTTTTTGTGGTTGCTGTTACTCGTATTGGTTGGACTTTGTGATATTGATGCTACATCTTCCTTTAAACATCTTGTAATGGGGAAGGATTTTAGTTATTATTTTGTTGCCAGCCGTGACTCTTCTAACTTGATTTATGTTGCTATATGTATTTCCTGCATGTCTTTTTATGTTGCTAAAACTATGAACACTTTAAAGAGAGAGTGTCACAGCATATATATGATATTAAAAAGGGTGTTTTAACCAATGCTTTGGCCAAACATGTAATAAAAAATGGTAATGCACATAGTTTTAAATTTAATGTTCTACAGATTATTAGAAGTGATATTGTGAATTTGATTGAATATTATGAATATAAAGTGCTATGAATGCTCCATGTTTAAATGAATTATGCTCTTTAAAACCTGTTTTAAGGTTATGTGGTATACATCATTGATTGAATATTTGATTAATTAAATTAATTACTTAGTAATTTGTTTAGTATTTAAATGTTTTGTGGTTGGGCTGTCTTTGTTATACCCAATGAAGGGTTTTTGAATGTGAAACCTTTTATTATGATTAAAATTTTAAGCCGTGTTATTATCTGGTTTTATATTATAATAGATTAAGTCTGTATAGTGTATCATTTTTATGATAGAAAATGGAAATGGGTTGCTTGTGAAGCCACTACATTAAACTTTTTAGTATTCAGCATGGGACCATTTTTTGAACAACATATGTGTGCATAGCCCACCCCCTGCTGGGGGCAATTTGGTATCAGTTGACCCCTGAATAAGAATAACTTGTTTACATTTGTCAGCAAACATGAGAGGCCACACTACTGGTATTATACTGAATATCAGCAAAATAGATGTCAATGAGGAAAGGACCCTTGTGGCTTATGTTCCCTCAGGGTCCTTCAGCTTTCATAACTTGGCTTCAGACAGATAGCTAGTTTGTAATTCAATGTACAATACAGAGCTTTATACTTAATAATCTGTCTAATACTATACCATCATTGTGACTGGTATAAAGGAAATGGCCAGATCAATTCAGGCAATTCGAACTGAGACAGAGATTCTAGGAGTTCTTTTATAATGATTTTGTGGTGAGGTAGGGCAATGAGGATAGTGGCAGGAACGACATAGGTAGGTGGGTAAAATTTGAACTAAATTTGTCTGCCAAGATATCCACTCCTTTTGTGAGTAATGCTATTATAGAATAATTCAGTACATACTTGGTCATTGATTTTTCATTTCTGAACATAGCTAAATAATGATATATAATCCTTGTTCATACATTTAAGCTCAAGCTAACCTTTCTATTTCTTAATGGTGCTCTTCAAATCTTTATTGGTCTGCTTCAGGACATTTCTTGGGTGGGGCGGTGGAATGTATTTTGTATAGCCATTCAACATTTTTCTGCTCTTATTACACAGTTTAATAATAAGAGTATTCCATGTTTATTTTTTAACTTTTCATTGCACTTTGAATAGAAAAATGACAGTAGAATCTGTGAAGCACTGATCTGGTATCCCAATCTGCAGCCTCAACAGTCTGCAGGACAAAGTAAAAAATTAGGAATAAGAATAATTATTCTGAATGTCAGATCCTGGTGGCAGCTGACTTAGCAAAAATAAATAAAACTCTCTTTGCAAAGGAAAATCAGTCCAGTTATGGGTTTAAGCAGATCATTATTTAATGTTGGATGAGCATTACTGTCTGACACTTCTCAAACACTCATCCACTGCTGAATAAAGATCTGTTTAAACCCATAACTAGACTGTTTTTTCCACTGGAAAGAGGACTTTATTTTTGCTAGTTTAGCTGAGACCAGGATCTAATATTCTGAACAGACCTCCTTATTCCTAATCTTTTGCAGCTTGAACTGATGGACATTGATATCTGTGTAACTGTGTTAGTAGAAGTCTGAGGGGTAAGTGGAGGATGCCTTTTCTACGTGATCCATAGGGTAGGGATTTGTGGGAAATTTGCGTTAGAGTAGCCCTAAACAATAATGAAGTTGTTGGGGGTGGGGGGTACCAAGAGGTGTAAGGGAAAAGATGACTGTTTTGTGGCTAGATATTGCTTAGGGGTAGAGTGGTACAGGGTAGATTAAAGGCCAGTGCTAAATTAGCAAGGACTATATCAGGAATCTTTGGACCTCTAGTGAAAGTTTAACAACTTGTTCAATGACATTTGCATTATTTATATCTAGCAAATGCCCATCTTATTATTTTATTATGATGAAAGTACTCCAGTCATGGCTGAGTAAAGTTTACTAACAAGATACTGATATCTACGAAAGCGATTTCTTCACATACAGTAAAGTTAGCTATCACTGATCTCTGGGTATAGTGATAGTTATCTTTAGTTAGTTCTCTTCAGGTCATGATCTCTAAGCTCTCTGAGCTAGGGTTGTGGATAATCTGATGTGAGGTGGTGTGTTTTTTTACAAAAGCAGATACTCCCCCTGAAGTTATCCTTAGGTGTGAAAGCACTATAGATATTGTACCTAGTATGGAAGGCATGGTTTCACTGCAGCTGAACCAAGGTTTCTTAATTATGCAAGTATAGATGTGTTCAAGTTGCAGGAGTCTCAAGTGCTGGCATCTGTTTGTTTACACTGCTAGCAGTGAGCAGCTCCATAAGTGCTGTCATCTATTTGTTTATACTGCTAGCACTGAGCAGCTCCATAATTGCTGGCATTTGTTTGTTTACACTTCTAGCATTTAGCAGCTCCATAAGTGTTGGCATCTATTGGTTTACACTGCTAGCAATGAGCACCTCCATAAGTGCTGGCATCAATTGGTTTACACTGCTAGCAATGAGCAGCTCCATAAGTGCTAGCATCTGTTTGTTTACACTGCTAGTAATGAGCAGCTCCATAAGTGCTGGCATCTGTTTGTTTACACTGCTAGCACTGAGCAGCTTCATCATGATGTTGTGTGGATTTGAATTTGCTACATTGGAATGCCCAGTAAGGGTACCTTGTCTAAACACTGCACTACAGGGGCAGGAAATGTTTTTTGACAGTGTACAAATGCTTCAATATAATGCTTGTGGAAACAGAATGCCGTATTTACCATCTCATCTCAGGTTGACACATACTGAATCCCCTTTGAATGATATCAATTACTTAGTCAATTATCTTGTCTTAATATTTATGCATGATTTTTGGCAAACACTAGATGTTACTGAAGACCAGTACCTTTCCTACCTCTAAAACCAACATAGTAAGTTCTGTCATGCATCTCTGCATGTTCCATATTGAAGAGCATTTAAAGTCATTAACCCCAATGTGGGACACCACAAGGATACATTCATAGTTTCTGGTTAAAGAGTCCTCAGGAGCCTTGTGACATCTATAGACAGGCAGCTCATGGTCACTATCTTCTAATCTAGCCTGTTGAATGTGTAGTCAGGCTTTAATATAGTAGAGTCACCAATGAACAGGACATTTCCCTCTGTCATGGTATGATTTGTTAGCCTTATGGGCTTCTGCTATATTCCTGGTGAGTAATTCAGGAGTTATGTGACAACACAGTGCTGCTGGGTATAGACATAAGTGTAACATCAGGTACATTAGACTAACATTGTCTTATGTGGACCCTCAGTGGCTTTGCTATATTCTTTTTAAAAGCCTCAGCAGGCTAAATGTCTGGAGAAGTAAAGACAGATGTAGTGTTGTGGAAGTCAGTTGTTTACCAAAAGAACCCTAGTGTGAGAGTTTAGCCTCCAAGTTAAGTATTTACATCTTTCATGGGTTTTTTGTGTTGTTATGAAGTAGCAGTGATCAGTTGGCAAGCATAAAGCAGTTGTTAAAATGTCTCTGGACCCTTAGGGCAAGTAGGCAAGCTACAGAGCAAATGAGAGTAGGCCGTTGTGTTATAATGCCAGAGGAGTGGAACAAGGGTTAATATAGGAAACATTCAAGGGAGGATACAGGAAGAGGCACGATTAGAGACCATTATCCAAAAGTATTATTAGGGTTAGAGGAACTGTCAGGCATTTTATGCTATACATTATTCTGTGTAAGGGAGTACAAACTACTCATGAGTTGCAGAGAGCTATATTATGTATACTTTTCAGGTTAGAGATAATATCAGCTAAAATGTGCTGTACATTGCCCTAAATGCAGGGGTACAAATATGTAAATCCACTGAATTTTTAGATGTTACAGAGACAGAAACGATGAAAGATCTAAGAGAAGAAGCTGAAACAATATAAGCTAAGGTACTGCGGTTGTGTAAATAAATAACCCAAAAATGACACAGAAATGAGGGTGTGGTACCATTAATAAAGTAGAATGCTAGCTACTATGTACATTGCAAGGTAGGGTGGAACAAGGCACAATAACAGGTGTTATTCACCCAGTACAATAAGACAAAGCTTCAGAAGAATGAAGGGAAAACAATTCAGGAATACAGACATGGATGTCACCTAATTAAACAAACTCAGTATAATAATTCAGTACCACTGTACAATAATATATAGTGTAATAAGGCAAGATGACTCAAGAAGTCAGATGTGGGTGTCACAAAATTAAGCAAACACAGCACAATAGTTCAAATGTAACATAAAATACCAGCAGATATGCCAGAAGTAAGCAAATGTAGTAAAACAAATTACAGGCCTTGTGGCACAATTAATTTCTGAGGATTTGCAACCTGATGTACCTTGCACAGCTATTAAAGTGGAGTAGGTTTCAAGTCACCTGAAGCAGGATGGTAAGAACAGATACCTACTGGCTACAGTATAGTGTCAGTCGGGCAGCTCAGGTAAACCAAGTGCTAGATGAGGCAGTATAATTTAAAGCAATACATACCAAAAAAACAAACCACAACCAGTAGACACTTAAACTCCTAGCTAGCTAGTAAAAAAACAATAACTAAAGCACTGGAATCCTTGCACCTCATAATAGTTAAAAGATCAAAAGCAGTTTTGAAATGTAAAAATGCTATTAACAGGTAACACAGGTTTCATATTTAGCTCAAAAGTATTTTTTAGTGTTGTGTGATCAGTATAACAGACCTGTTAGAAATGCTCATTATAATTTAACCTTGTCATCAAGGTCTTCCCCTTACAGTTGTGTTGGTTGTCTGTGAATGTGTTTTATTTCAACAAGCGACTATTGTTTCTAGAATGCATGCAGACATTTATCCAAAGTTGTTTGGTCTCTATATGTTTTTTTATAGTGCTTTAAATGTTAAGATTGCTACCAGTTCATGCAGATTCAGAAGTTCTCTCTAAAAGTGTTGTATAGTTTGAGGGTAGCAGATGTCTTTACAATGTATAATGGCCTAAAAGAACATGTATATCAAAATTTCTTCTTGTTTAACAATGGTTACTACCACCATTGCATTACATGAGGTTAATGTCAAGGATAATTGCACTAGCTTGTCTCATGTGAGAATATGTATTTACACCAATTATAAAACAAGAACTGGGAGCAACCAGTGACTTGCATTAAAACTATGCTTAACATGCTGTACAAATTAAGATTTCTCCTTAAGGCTGGTTTAAGATGCTCCATGAAACTGTGTGCTGCTGTGGTAGTAATTAAATGTGCAGATATGTAGCTGTTGATGTTACAGCATTAGATACATTAGACCACACCACAGAATGCAAAATTCATCATCACATAAATCTAGATTTTGTAGTAACACCTGACAGGTAGATTTTAATAAAATAAAATAAACTACAAATGTGTGTGTGTGTGTGTGTGTGTGTGTGTGTGTGTGTGTGTGTGTGTGTGTGTGTCCATCAATATCTACATTTATATTTATATATATATATATATATATATATATATATATATATATATATATATATTTATAGGGAGAGAGAAGGAGAGAGAAATATAGATACACACATATTAAAGTAAATCATTTTAATACGATTGTCAATAAAGACAAACAATGAATTGCTAATTAAAACAATATGGTGGTGAGGAAATGTTTAACTTGAGGGTGTGCATCTGGGACTTGTATAGCCTTTTAGTCCTTAATATAGTGGTATGCAATGGTATCATAATATCCATCTAGTATTCTCTCGTACCAAATCCCACCCATATGTATCCTGGTTAAACCTCTTCCTAGGGATGGTGATAAAAGCTCCACCTGTCCCCCTTAAGGTCTTCCATTACTTCTGAATTTGAACTTGAATCACTGTCACTGGCAGCGTGATCTAAAACTTTTCCCCTGCACCAATGTTCCAGTATATTCCCTTATTTTAAATAAATGTATTTTTGCACATCTACCTGTGCAGTTGTATTGGAAAATGTACCTAGAGTCATTGCAGGACAATATACATATACCAAAATACTAAATTAATGCAGTACATTACTTATAGGTTCATAGGTAGGTACTAGGCTATCGGTCCAAGGGCCTATGCAAGCATAGCCAACAAGGTTCCCTGGCTTACGCCACCCAAGAAAGTTATTTTCCTGTGCCACTGTCGAGCAGAGACACAGAAGTGATCCCCGGGGTGTACTTCCTACTTCCCATCCACTCATCAAGATTTTTCTTGAAGAGTGCTAATGAAGAACTTTTCTTGACATAGATGGGTAGCCTGTTCCAGAGTATGGGAAGTCTTTGGGACAGGAATCTATCCCTCCAGCATGTCCTGTTTATTGGGGTGACAAGGTTTAGGTCCCTAGTGCATGTAGCTTGGAGGGATTGGGATTTCTTTAGGTGTAGCATGTCCAACAGCTCTGGGTTTGACATAACTTTATATGTTAGGCAGAGATCACCTCGGAGTAGACGATATGCTACAGAGTAAAGCTGGAGTTTTTTGAGGCGGTCAGTGTAGGGCATTTTTTTGAGGCCAGTAATCTGCTTTGAGAGGTACTTCTGTGGCCTTTCCAGCTGCTGAAGATGTCTTGTGAGGTACATTCCAAAAGGGGCATTGTACTTTATAATGGGTCTAATGAGTGTCGAGTAGAGGGGAACAATGACCTCTTTTTTCCCTGGATGAGAACCCTTTTATGATGAGGTGTGCCACGTAGAAGGACTTCCTGACTACCGTGGCGATGTGACTATTAAAGGAGAGGCTACTGTCTACTTGGGTCCCAAGGTATCTTATCACGCATTTGGTGTTAAGTAGATTGCTGCCTATGTGGTAGTTCATGGGTACAGCGTTTTTACCAAAGGGGATGACACTGCACTTTTTGGCATTGAGCTTGAGGCCATGGCTCTGACACCAGGCATCTGTCTCAGCGAGGCCCTTCTGTAGGATACCCACATCATTTGGGGAAGTGACTATGGCTCCTAGTTTGCAGTCATCAGCGAACTTCATTAGCCAGAGGCCTTCTGTGTTAGCCTGTACTTCAGAGAAGTAGATACCAAACAGGAGAGGTCCCAGGAAAGAACCCTGTGGTACTCCACTTGTCACTGCTTTGAGGTCAGATTTGGAATCTACAACCTTTACATTGTGGGTTCTGTCAGTGAGCCATTTGGCAACCCATCTTGTGATGTAGGGATTTATACCTAGTTTAGTGTGTTTAGCTATAATTCCAGAATGGGGGATGGTGTCGAAAACCTTGGCGAGGTCAAGATAGGCTGTGTGAATCCCCTTACCCTCATCTACAGCTTTGATGACTGCCTCAAAGAAGTCGATAAGGATCAGGAGGCATGATCTGCCTTTCACAAACCTGAACTGGGTGGGATCCAGAGTTTGGAGGTTACCAATGTCTTTGTTTATGAGTTCCATGATGATCCATTCCATGGCCTTGCAGACCAGGCTCATCAAGCTAATAGGTTGATAGTTCCCGGGATCAGTGGTGGCTCCCCCTTTGTGGAGTGGGATAACTGTTGCTATGCGCCATTCAGTGGGCACAAAGCCTGATGTGAGGCTATTATTGAACATGGTGCTTAAGTGGGGAGCCAGTTTGTTCTGAAGTTCATGTGAACCGCAGCCTGGGATGTTGTCTGGTCCCATAGATGCTGTGTTATTGGCTTTAGAGAGTGCATCTTTTACCTGCATAGTTGTGATTACAGGGACTCTGCATTCTTCCTGTATATATATATATGGGCCATTTAGGGGGTGAGAGGGGGGTAAAGTTAGCACTGAACCTATATGCCAGGATGTTGGCAGTATCAGTTGGTTCTGTAATTTTCTTGCCTTTGTGCTGTAACTCAGAGCAGATCTGGGTGTTGCCATCGAGATTCTTTACATAGCTATAGAATGCTTTGTGGTTGTCCTTGGAATTAGTGGCAATTTTGTTTTTGTAGCTAGCTTTGGAGGTTCTTATAAGGGATCTCAGCTTCTTACTGAGGCTGGCCAGGGAGCTCCTCCACTCATGGGATTTTACTCTCTTTTGCAACAGTTTCTTACTTCTGTTGTACAGTTTGTTTATGGCAGGGGACCACCAGATTGGCTTCCTTTTTTTGGAGGATAGCATCCTGGTTCTGTTTGGGATAGCACGATCCATGCACTCGTGTAAGTGCTTATATAGTGCATTCGTGTAGGAATCAGCTGTTGTAACTGTATTGTCCATCTGCATGGGTGTCATGAAGTTCACCACTTCTGTCTTAAGAAGCATGAAGTTGGCTTTGGAGAAATGTTTTACTGTGGTTTCCTTAATGGGAGGTGGGGGTGGGATGTGAATATCAAGGGTGATTAGTTTATGGTTGGATCGGACCAGCAAGGAGTTGACTTCAGATGTGGAATACAGATCACTCATGTTGGTAATGACTAGGTCTAGGATATTGTTTCCCCTGGTGGGGATGTGGATAAGTTGATCCAGGGCATTGGAGTTTATGAATTCCAGAAAGCGTTGAGCTAAGGAGTTGGTACACGAGTAGTTTTCCCAGTCAATGGTGAGGTAGTTGAAGTCACCCATTATTAGTGTGTTTGGTTGAACCCTAATATTTTCCAGTACATCAAGAAAAGAGGATTGGAAATCATGGGGTATGGTGGGGGATCTGTAGCAAGCTACAATTTGGATTGCAGTTTTGCACAGAGTTAGTTGCACTTGGATAACCTCAGATGCATTATGCTGAGCAACTAGCCTGGGAGTGTGAATATCCTTAATGAATATGGACACACCTCCGCCTTTGGTGTTTCGGTCCAGGTTACATGGCCGAAAAGTGTGGTATGAGTTATAGCCTGGTAGTGCAGGGGTGCTCTCTGGAGCCTTGAACCAGGTCTCAGTCACTGCACAGATATCGATGTTCTCCATTTTAAGGAGTGCCTTGAGTAAGTGCATTTTGAGATTTAGCCTTCTAGCACTGAGTAGCATTACCTTCAGTTTTTGCTTGCCTGTTCCTGTTATGGTGGTGAATTTGTTATTTAAACCTTGCCTAAAAAGGCACTATAGGGGCATCAAGAGCCTTAGCCAGTATCCGGAATCCCAGGGGCGACAGGTGCAGGCCATCTATGGCAAAGCATCGTGGTCTGTCGACCATGTAATCCCAAGCAGACAGATACTGGATCCCCTTAGAATGACACCAGAAGCTTAGCCAATTGTTGAAGTCAATCATTTTGTCCTTGTACTGCAGTATCATTCTGGGCGATGGCAGAATGCTACTCAGGGCAAGGGTCATACCTGCCTGGGCTACAAAACTGGAGAGCTCTTCCATGTCTCTTTTCATGTAGTCCAGGGAGGTACGTCTCAGGTCATTCACACCAACATGGACAATGACAGAGTCATATTTGTACTTGTTGTGGAGTGACCTGAGTGCATGTGATTTATGTGGCGGATCCTGGCACCCGACAGGCAGCTGACAGTAACCTTCTCCTTGTTTAGCCTGGTGAGTGGGACGTCAGTGTGCCTGACTATAGAGTCTCCTATGACTAGTGTGTTGGGTACGTTGTTTTGCCTTATTGGCTGTGGTTGAGTGGCACACTGAGTCTGTGGGCTATGTGTCACTTGGGTTATGTTGGGGGATGGAGGTTGCTTGCGTTTCTGCTTTGGAGGTCTCTGTTGCTTAGACAGATTATTATTGAGAGCCTCCGCAAATGTTTTTGTGTTATTATGTGTGGATTTTGTTGATGTAGATTTAGTGAGACTATGTGATGAGTGTGGTGTGGTGCAAATGTTTACCTTCTCCTCATGACTGTTCAGTTCAGTCTTGGTTGGAGAGAGCTTTACCTCCAGTTTGGGTAGATGAGTGCATCTCTCACAGGTTGTAGTGTTGGGTGGTAGGAGGACAGGGTTGTCTGTGTACATGAGGCAATTTCTACATTGCCTGAAGATGCCCAGATTCATCAGATAGACAGGAGAGAACACTGGGAGCTGACCCTTGGTCATGCCTGAATAAAAAACTATTTTCCTCTAGATAAGCGAGGAAAGTGAGTAAAAGAGTTGTTTTTCTCTAAGCAAGTGAGAAAAGTAAGTACAAAAACTGTTTTCCTCTAGGTAATGAGGAAGACTGAGTGCTATAGTAATTAGTAGCTTATTTAGTGCTTACAAGTTCTGAACAAGTGCTGAGCACGAATAAGCAAATTTAAGTGCTAAAACTAAGAATCTGTATCTGCACTAGACAAGTTACAGGACAGAAACAAGTGCAATGCAGGCTTTCATATCAAAAAGTTGAGAGAGATGGAAGAGATTTCCTAAACGGCCAATAACTACAATTTCTGGGCCAGAGCCACTCCTTATGTGGTAGACAGGTTACCTAGTGCTTACCACTCCCACTGATAAGCTAGAAGGCTTCCCTTCAACACAGAAAGGCTTGGGGGGCTCAGAAGCTTACATACAGTTCTGGATACAGCAAATCTGTATCTGGAACACTAGTTACAGAAAAGGTAGGAAACAGGCTTATAGTTTTTTTTTCACCTGATATAAAGAAAAGCAGGGAAAAAAACTTGCATTGACAGAACAACTTCCTGATAAACAATCCACCACATCACTTCCATATGCTTATATCACTTCCTCCTTCTGTCTTCACACTACTACTACTACTACTAGCAAAACTTTTTCCTCCAGCACAAGCGTCTCTTCTCAACCCATCTCACATTCACACTACTTACATACTATCACAAACCTTGGTATACTAACTATATAACCAATCCTACCTCTAACACTCAGTGTTAACTGCACCACAGCTACTATTACTATAGCTCATAGTCTCTATGATACTTCTCGTCTCCACCTCTTCAAACACACCAACCTAAAATAAAAGAAGCTGTACTACACACCGGGAACAAAACAATATCAAATCAAAGAGCTGTTTCTCAGTTACTCTTTCCTAACTTCACGTCAACTCTGTGGAGACATCCACCATTACCCTGGCTCAGTTCAAAACCAGTCCTAATTACCACCCCACCATCACCACCATCATCACCCCAGTACCACTAAAAGAAAAATCAGAGAGCAAAGGGTTAAAATTCATCAATATTAACCTCAGGAGTATCTCCAACAAAGTTGTTGACTTGTATACATTCATATCACATCACATCCTGGACAACTTATAACTAACAAGACCTGGTAAAAAGCTACTATCAAAGACACTGAAATTCTTCTGCCAGGCTATAGCATAATTGGAGCTGACCACAATGGCAAAAAGGCAGGTGAAGCAGCTATCTCTCTGAATCAGCACAACAAGCCCCAATTTAACAATGGAGAAATCTTTATTTCGTTTTTTAAAACTCAAAGAAGAGTTTGTGTATTATTGTTGTGTATAGCCTTCTCGGTTCAGCATCTTGATCATTGTAGTTGTATTATCCTGGGCATCAATAAACATACCATGATACCCAAATCCTGATAGATACTACAACAGATGGGGTAAAAATTATATCTCTCACCCCAACTGCAAGCATCAACCTCTATGGTTTTAAGCAACTGAAAAAGACTCCAACCAGATACAGTAAACCCAGTAACAGAGCATCACTATTATAGTTCATCACACACCTGTAATATATCCATCATAGGTACCATACCTGATACCCTAAGTGACCATCTACTCGCTTTTGTCAATAGAATCCCTAACCACTCCCCTTGCCAGCACTACTAAAGCTCAGTGTGCATCCTATCAAGCTTCAGTACAGATGCTTTTACTTCTACTCTAAAATCTTACAACTGGACGTTTTTAAAAACACTACCTATAAATGAAGCGGAACTTAAATTTAATCAAATTTTCCTTGTCATACTAAATGAGCATGCCTGTCTAAGAAAGAAAAGAGTTAAACTGAACCCTGTCTCCCTGGGAGTCTGCCTGAGAACAATGAAAGCTCTACATGCCAACAAAGAGAACACGGAAGACCGACAACGGAAACAATCGACAGTTCGAAACCCTGATGCTGAAAACACAGATATGCAAAACGAGCGCGACTGTGTAAGTATGTGATAGTGACAGACTTCAGGGTTAGGGTGCGGGTAAGGTAAGTGTGTGTTAGTGACGGACTGTAGGGTTAGGGTGCGGGTAAGGTAAGTGTGCAAATGTGACAGACTTTAGGGTTAGGGTGCGGGTAAGGTAAGTGTGCGATAGTGATGGACTTTAGGGTTAGGGTGCGATAGTGATGGACTTTTGGGTTAGCGTACAGGTAAGGTAAGTGTGCGATAGTGATGGATCTTAGGGTTAGGGTTTGGGTTAAGGTTAGTGCATAGATATTTGCATATGTAAGGTTTAGTGTAGGTTTGTAAGGTTTTTGGTGTGCTTGTGTTGTGTGTGTGTTTTTCGGAAAAGGAATTTGTTTTGTTTACTGTCGGGATTTTGGTTTGTCGAGCATGTGAACTTTCGTGTTTTTGAACTTTCGGTTTTGTGGTGTCGGTGATCTCATTGTCTGTGTTTTCACTTGTCGGTGTTATGAAGTAAATCCCTCCCTGGCTATCACACAAAACTAAACAACAAATGAGAGTTAAGGACAAAGCAAAATCATGGCAGGCTCAAAAAAAAAATTAAATTTGCATCACTTTAGGTACCTCAGAAATACAGCCAAGCATAGCATGAAACTAGACAAAATGTTACTATTGTAATGTGCAGGAAACTCACCAAAACAATCCAAAACTCTTATGGTCTTCCAACACAAACTTACTAAAATTAAATTCATGCTGCAGTTCACACCCAAACCCATCACCCGAAAATCCACCAGCAAAAATAGCTGACACATTTAACACTCACTTTATACAATCCAGCACCTCAATTCTACAATCCAATACTATATGCAATTTGAAAGATTTGTTAGAATCCAACTGTCACTCAGCCTATTTCTCTCTAGAACTTATATCCAACCTATCAGTAAAAAATGCCTCCTCAAATTGGAAACCATAATATAGTACTGCTTCATAAAGCAGGATCATCTGCTGACTATAATGATTTCAGGCCAATTGCGTCATTACCTTTTATATTAAAAATCCTTGAAAAATGCATACACACTAAATTAACAACTGCATTGTAAATAACCTCCTCTCAAAAATGTAACATGGCTTTCAACCCGACCATAATACCACCAATGTGTTATTTTACTGACACCATCAATAAAAACAGAAATTTCATCAATGCAGTCTCCTCACTGTTTCATGAATATTTGTAGAAAGCATTCTTCACAGTCTCCCATCATCTACTACTACAGCAGTCATTTTCTCTAGGCATTTTTCTTACCTCTCTCTCCTGGTTTTAAAAATTATTTATCAGACAGATACCAAGCTGTCATGTGGTGCAATGCATTTTCTGAGTATTTCTGCCTGTTACAGTAGGTGTACCACAGGAATCCATACTGGGACCACACTTGTTTCACGTATTAATAAATGATCTACACTCAGCAGCCGAATATGCTACACTGATTAAATATGCAGATTATTCTACATTCATTTATTCTATAACTATCCTGCAAAGATTACAAGAATTGACCCAAGAATCCTTCAAATCAGTCGAAGCCTGGGTAGACAACTCACAACTGCTATTTATCCTCCAAAAATCTAAGTTGCACTTTTTCATTTTGAAATCACACTCAAAAAGTAAAAACCAGTTTAACATCAACCCATTCAACAACACTAAGTAAGAAATTGTACCACAGTCACTAAACATCTTGAAGTCATAACAGATGATAATATAAAATATGATCCCCATATCTAAATAACAGTCAAAAAGGCACACTAAAAGCTTGGCCTGTCATAAAGAGCTAACCCTTTCCTCACAGATAAAGCAAGAAACAATTGCAAAAACTAACTTACCCTCTCACTACAATATTTTTCTCAAATCTTCACAAATCTGTCAACAGTTCAGAGAATAAAACTCAAACAATGTTATAACAAAATTGAAACTATGTCACAAATGTATATTATTGTACCCACTACTGCCAAACTCTTGTGCTACTAAACTGGAACAAGTTACTCCACATATTTCATGAATTCCAGTTTCTAGTAGTCCAGAATTTAACATACAACCAGACAAATGCCCAGTTCTTAAATCTATTATCTAGCACTATAATCCAAGCAGAAATATATGCTCTAGGACAAATCTCTACATAACATAAATAAATCTACATAGGACAATCCTGGATCTGCCATTGTGCATACTGTGCTAACAATATGCACATACTCTCAAACAAATGATTTTATATAACATGAGAAGCAACAATGTAAATCCATATATATATATATATATATATATGTGTGTGTGTGTATGTGTGTGTATATATACTGTTTTCATATGTATAATGATGTGAATTTGATGTGAATTTTATATGTAAAGACGTTTTGCTCATGCATGTATCCTGTATACTCTTACTATATACTACTACTATTGCTATTTGCCATAGAATCTTGTAGTGTACTTGGTCATTGATGTCCTGACTGAAATCATCGTTGCAGTACTCCTGATATACGTTTGTTCCAGTGTCTTCAGAAAACCTACTTACTCCAATGCATAAAACATAATAAAAGGTCAATTTATTAGACTAACAAGTCGCATAGGCAAGGATGAAGTCTATTTAAGTGAAATAAATTGGAAATATGTTTTCTGAGAGGGAATACCGTAGTAATTTGAAAACACAATCTCAAGAAAGAAATTATTATCAGAAGAAAGATAGATTTTCAGTCATCCCTAATGAGAATCATTGTAATCAACAAAATAAAAGTACATCAGTCACTGACAAGAGAAGAAAAGATTTTTCTAAAACCATGGCTGTATCAAGCATGCACAACAGAATTTCAATGAAAGCCCTGAAAATTAATAAGAGAACATGGAAAAAAAACATAGCTCAGGACACACACAATAGCATCCTAGGATCTGTACCTATTTTTGTCTACAAGAGAGAACAGAATGTTAACAATATTTTAGAGAAGAATTCCAATACAATTTAGAAAAGCCACATTACTAGCAAAGAGAACAAATGCAAAAATGTGGTACTTGAGAGTACTAAAAATTTATGCATGAAGGTATATATATATATATATATATATATATATATATATATATATATATATATATATATAATTATGAAAGAATAAGCCTCTCCAGTCTTTGTAGAACTCCAGGAGTAATATATTTGGCCAGATACCTCTAATGTGAGGCATTTTACATTGTCAAAAATGGAGACGCAGCTGGCCAAAGAATTTATCAACATATACATGGCATTAAGAAGAAAGATATGCACTTTTCAAACACTCCTTACAGTGTGTTAATTTGAATCAATTTTTAATCTTTGTTATAGACATATGTTCAAGATACCTAAGGTGGGTAACTGGGAAGATACTTTACTATATAGACAACTGTATTATCACCTTCAATTGAATGCTGCAACACACCCTGGTATCAATGACTACACTTCATTTCCAATTGCTCTTAAGTTAGGAGTGACTAAATTATAATGTTAAACACATTATAAAATGGATAGAAACTGGAGGATTATAATTCATTATTTTAGAGTGACACCGTGGATGCTTTTGTGTATTATTTCTTAAAATAACAATTTACTTGCATTAATTTAAAATATTTTTATGAATATTTTTATACAAGGACATGTATTTTTGAAAAAGGATATTAGTTACTAAGGTTACCTTGGTTGGAATATTTTTTTAAATCAAATGATTTTTTTTCAGACACATGACTGTCATATTTGTTTAAAATAAATACGACTATGGCATATGATTAGTATCACTGTTTTAAGGAAGTAACTTTACATGCAGGTTAGGTTCTGATGAAATCTGTGCTTTGAATGCTATAGCGACAAAGACACTTACCTATTTTTGTGGACTATAACGTATGTGTTTTTCATAAACCATACTGTGGAAATAAACATGTCTTTTCCTGTGTTTTGGGAAGTGCTTCACTGAAATGTTTTGATTGTGCAAAGTTCATAGCTTTAAAATACCAGCATTGGGAAGCATGCATTGACTCTTGTACTTTTTGTTTATTTTAAACAATAATTTAAACAACAGCATTTTATATTTTCATGAAGACATTAATATACAATTTTCTGGCTCAAATTGGGCATTAACGGGTTCAGGCGCCTAGGCAGCAAGACATTTCCCTATGGTACATTTGACTGGGGACACATGGCTGAAGTGACATTCAGTTGCAGAGAAATATGGCTGTTTGCAAATTCCCTGTGGGCAAAGAGAAGCTCACCCTGCCATGCTTACAGCTTTAATAACCAAATGAATGGTGGCAGAAGAAGTGATGAGTGTTGTGCTCAGTGTACAGTACATACTTATGTAACTACAACATGTAGACGTGTGCTACAGCATGGAGGAAATCATGCAGGATACTGTAGTCACATTTATGCTCCAGTATGTGTTTTAGGTAATGTTCCCTAGACACTGTGAAGGGGGTAGTGATCCACACACTCTAGTTATAAAGGCACTGCCCATTGTGCACTGCATTTGTACTGCCAGTGACATGCCCTCTGGCCAGCCTGCTGTTGATGCCTGCCATATTGCCTGCTGTTTCATGTTCCGTTGGGGACCATGGACATTGTTTTCCCTCTGTGCATTTGGTTACTGAAGTTGTGGGCATGCCAGCATATGCTTCTCTTTGCCCACAGGGAATTTGCACACAGCCATATTTCTCTGCAGCTGGATGTCACTTCAGGCATGTGTCCCCAGTCAAATGTTCCACAGGGAAATGTCTCACTGCCTAGGCGCCTGAACCCGGCATTAACATTATACTTGTGGAAGTAATGCAACTACTAAGCTATATATCATACTCTGGCTTACATTATTTCATTTATTTTTAACTAAATAATACTCAGTGGTACAAACTTTTAGAACAACAACTTGGTCCAAACTAGAGAGAGTTCAGCTTACCCGGTTAGGATGTATGCCAAATTTCATACTATGATGTAAATTAGGAAATGTTTCATCTTTGATTCATGAAAACATTACCAGTGTGTTATATCAAAATTACTAGTCTAAGAAGAGATGCTTACAAAAAAATCCAAGTGACAACAGCAGAGAAACATAAATAAATAATAAAAAAATACATAGTAACTGTACTCAAAACAAACAAGAAAATATTTCTTGTCACTGAGCATTGAGTCTACAGAAAGAACACAATGGTATACAATTTGCTGGAGAGCACACACTGGACATCTGAAGGTTGGTGCTACTCTATATGGGTAAAACAGTGCCAATCAGGACTTCTGGAAGTTTATACCCTCTACCCCATATTAAACAGAATCATGATCAAAAAGTGTTTTTCAGTTAGAAAGGATGAACTGTGTGTAATAGTCTAGGGATCTTAGGGCAACCATGACTGAGTATTTTAATGAGGAAAACAAATGAATACCACTAGACAAACCTGAACATGAAAATAAACTTAGTTTATAGTCTTCCTCATGGTTCTCATTTTTGTCCATAAGATATAATATTGTTTGTTTTCCCAGTTATAGGATAAAAGCAAATTAAAGAACTATATATTCAGTAAGTGAAAAAATATCTGACCACATACGTAAAAAATTATTGTTTCAAAATAAACTTTTAACATTCTACAATTATATACCATATGTGCTTAGTAAACCTTAAACTTTCATTTACAACTCCAAGAGATTCTTTTATTACCCTTGCTTATTTTACCTAGACTTTATGGTGTATAGAATGCACAATATATTCATGTCCTGGTAAATACCTTCCAATAGTGCGCTAGAGATATAGTTGCTATGGATGTTAACATACAGGAAAAATGATAAGATGTACCACCAAGGCTGTTGTCAGATGAACAAGTCATGTTAAAAACCAAAATCTTTAATATGAACAATAAAAAATATCATAAAACAAAGTTCTAGGGTGGATAACCGCTTTCGGTAAAAACCTTCTTCAGATGCTCACACATTAACCAATGATTTTTCTTATAAAAGGAGAAATAGCCAATCATCTAGAATCAGGAACAAGCTGGACCAATGAGCTTCTCATACTGAATCAACCATTTAGCATATTAAAATGACCAATAGAGACTATCAGAAACTATTTCTTCCAACCAGGAGCATGCCAGTCTCAAATTAATTCATAATAACAGCAGAACCAATCAACAAAAACCAGGAACAAGCTGGTCCAATGAACTAGTCATACTGAACCAGCTATTTAGCATAACAGAAGGACCAATCATCTTTAATCAGGAAGCTTATTTGCCAATAGGAACCAAGTCATGACTATTCATTAAGACTAGGTGGAAGATTGGCTCTGAGTTCCATAATCCATTTAGTTTCTTGTAATTCAGTGTTATTATGTATATCACCTCTTCTCAAATTCTCTCTTAGCACATACTTATGGCCATAAATTGAAACTGATGTGTTTTGTTGTTTTTAATATGCTTATATAGGGTATTGCAACACTATTACAAATATCATATATGTATCACAGAATCCGTTCTTTAAATGGTCTATTGGTTTTGCTTACATAGTAGGCAGGACAGGACATGCAAGTGGCTATGTATATAATTACTCACAGGCCTAAAGCAGATGCCCTACGCTGACCGCCTTAAAAAACTCCAGCTATACTCTGTCGCATATCGTCTACTCAGAGGTGATCTCTGCTTAACATACAAGGCCATGTCAAACCCAGAGCTGTTGAACATGCTACACTTAAATAAATCCCAATCCCTTAGAGCCACATGCTCCAGGGATCTAAACCTTGTCATCACAATAAACAAAACATGCTGGAGGGATAGGTTCCTGACCCAGAGACTCCCCAGACTCTGGAATAGATTGCCCATACATGTCAAGCAGAGTGCCTCTTTAGCCCTCTTCAAAAGGAACCTTGACAATTGGATGGGAGAAAGGAAATTCACCCCAGGGATCATGTCAGTCACCCTGCTAGACAGGGGTCCAGGGAAGTAAATAGTGTGGGAAGAAATAGCCAGGGAATTGTTATGGCTAGGCTTGTATAGGCCCCAGGGCTGATAGCCTAGTACCAACCTATGAACCTATTATATACATAGCTGTTTGCATGTCAAATAGTTCCACTAAGAAACAGAGCCACTTTACTGATAGAACAGAAAAATCATTCAGGAAGGCATGCATTTAAGTCAGCATGGGCATCGTATTTTGCTCCTTGGTGTCCTTTTGTTTCCAGTGGGTGTTTTTATTGGCTCTTCTCTTCATACGTTTATGAACAGTCAGGGACTAATTTCTATTGGAAGACAAGCTTCCTGACCATAAATAGTCATGACTTGGTTCCTATTGGCAAATAAGCTTCCTGATTAAAGATGATTGGTCATTCTGTTATGCTAAATAGCAGGTTTAGTATGACTAGTTCATTGGACCAGCTTGCTCCTGTTTTTTGTTGATTGGTTCTACTGTTATTATGAATTAATTTGAGACTGGCATGCTCCTTATTGGAAGAACTAGTTTCTGATAGTCTCTATTGATCATCTTGATATGCTAAATGGTTGATTCAGTATGAGAAGCTCATTGGTCCAGCTTGTTCCTGATTTTTGATGATTGGCTATTTCCCCTTTTATAAGAAAAATCATTGGTTAATGTGTGAGGATCTCAAGAAGGTTTTTACCAAAAGCGCTTATCCACCCTAGAACTTTGTTCTATGATACTTTTTATTGTTCGTATTAAAGAGTTTGCTTTTTAACGTAACTTGTTCGTCTCTCAACAGCCTTGGTGGTACATCTCATCCTTTTTCCTGCATTTTCTCTACTTGTTGAGACCATCTTTAGCAATGTAGCATTTTTTTGTTTTTATATGGATGTTAACATAAGTAGCTTGTCTTTGTTAAATTTATTCTAGAAGATAAATTTCCATAAAGATTTGTTCATCTCTTGTTTGTATGCCATGAGTCTTACATAAATCCAACAATATACTTGAAATAAATTTGTTTTTATGCACTTTTACCTAAATAATTAATCAACTTATATAAATCTTTGTTGTTATACTGTACTGCTTTGCCAAATAATTTTTGAGCATATGACCTGTCTGTTTGTATATATAGTGATTAATTTTATTTAAATAATATTCTACATCTCAGTGCTCCATTGACTTTAGCAGCTATAACAATCTATAAAACACTTTTCCTCCCATTGTCTAATTTCACAATATTGGAACTTATTATCAGTTATTTTTGCTATAGAAAATGGAGTGAATAAGTGAAACTAATTTTAGTATCTATATGCCCCATATTAATTTTATTATTTTTAATAAAGTAAGAAGACTTTGTTGGAACATGAATATTATATTGGATGATGTTACATACCTTTAACCACATGAAGATTATTATTGTTTTTTTTTTCCAAGAGCTTTAGCTCTTCATTTTGCTTAAGTTCATAAGTTTGTTGGTTCATAGGTACTTATTAGGATATTGC
Organism: Protopterus annectens; assembly: GCF_019279795.1. Taxonomy (NCBI): domain Eukaryota; kingdom Metazoa; phylum Chordata; order Ceratodontiformes; family Protopteridae; genus Protopterus; species Protopterus annectens. The sequence continues at coordinate 278,181,764 of NC_056751.1, forward strand.
TCCATGTGGATTTTTAGAAGCCTACAGTACATTCTCATGCAATACTTAGCCCTTATATTTTAAGTACAAATAACCCAGAGATGAGCAGGACAATTACATATTGTTTTTTCCATGAATGAAAATTATACTAAATCAGGGGTGAATTACCAGTTACCCACCCACTTGTCCAGATTACATGTGAATATAATAAGATACTTTGTTTTATGTGTAGAGGAAAGCAATTCCAAAGAAGTGGTATTCTCTGTTATACATACTGATCCCTTCAACATGTTTTATTTATATTGAAAAAGAGATTGAGATGTTGTAAGTTAGTGTTTATGGTCCCATTGGACTTGTCAATATGCAGTATATCTGACAGGATAGGGTCTGTTGAGGCTCTCTACATGAGGCAGAGCTCACCTCTCCATAGCCTGGATGACAACCAGGAGAGGAGAAGGCTTTCAGACAGTCCACATAGTTTTTATGATTTAGGCCCTTGATTTTCTTAGCTAAAAAGCATCGTGGGCATTCATGTTGTGTCAATTATTTTTGGTCAGGCACATAGCAAAGAATGTAATATACTCAATAATTGGCCAGAAGGGTGTAGAATACAATGGAGTAATCACATCCCTCGACCTGGATGCCATACCCTTTATAATAACTTCTACAATAAAAAAGGACTTTCTTACAATAGTGGATAAGGGCTGATTGATGGAAAGTTCATGGGTTTTCAGGTCCCTAACTAATGGATCAATTTCAGGGGTGTGTTGTCAATCTGATAGTTACAAGGTAGTTATTACTTGCTGAAGGATACTATTGTATATTTCCAGGTATTTTGTTTTAGTCCATGGTTTTTATACCAGCTATTGGTTTGAGAAAGGCCCTATTGGAGTATTTTGCTAACCTCTTGGGAACTTGTAATGATGCTAAGTTTACAGTTATCTGCAAACTTGGTCAGCCATAAACCCTTAACAGTAGCTCTGACCTCCAAGCAGTAAATGTCAAAGAGGAGTGTCCCAAGTACTAAACTGTGGGGTACACCACTAGTGATAGGTCTTTTGAAGGAGGTACACCAATCCACCCTAATTCAGTGTGTCTTATTTTTGAGCCAGTTGTCTATTCAAAGAGCTACATAGGGATTAACATTTAACTTGGATAGTTTATCTATAATACCTATATGCAATATGGTGCTGAATGCCTTTAGTTGATCTAAATTTACAGTGGGTGCTGATTTTCCCTTACCCATTGCTTCAAAAACCTTCTCAAGGAAGTCAATTAGGTTAAGTTGGCAGGATCAACTCTTGACAAACTCAAACTGGCTTGGGTCAAATATTAGTAGGTTACCTATGTCCTTATTTATTAATACCAAAATTATTTTTTCCATAGCCTGATGATACATTTTGTCAGACTTATAAGTATATGATTTTATTGCTCCATTCGTAGTCTATCTCTGTGCACTGGGATGACAATTGTCTTTTCATTTGTCTGGCATAAAGCCTGTTCTGAGACTGATATTGAATAGCCTATGTAGGGAAGTCTGACAAGTTCTGTTTTCAGTTTAGCAATTAAGTAGGCTGGTACATTATCCAGCCCCTTGCAGACAGTTATCCTGCCCTTGGATAGCACTTTCCGGACATGTTAATGGGAGATGGAAAAGTCACAGTTTGCTTTGTAACTTCTATCTCTCTAATGTATTAATGTTTTTAATGATGCTTCTTTTGTATGTTTCAGTATCTGGTAATTTATGATATATTTGTCACATGTTCTAATATGGTGACTATATGCTATCCCTAGCTTTTTGGGTACCATATAAATTACAATATTGTTCTATTAAATTTTGTTGTTTATAGTTTGGTAGGAGTAACAACCATGGTTTGGATAATATACACAATTTTTGTTAATATAATTATCTTTATGAGTAGTAGTTATTCTTCAAAAGTAAACATTTATTTTTTCTATACCATTCTTTTCATAGTTTTACCACGTTATCCTAGGACTTTCTTATAATTTCTATGTATTATAATTCTTGATCTTATTCTTTTCTTACTTACCTTCCAATTCAATATTAAAAATGTGGTTATTGTTGATAATCATGTATTTTTATCATTAAAAAAAGACCTGAGATTTTCTCATCATTTCTAATTACCTTCTGCACTTAACTTATCATTGTATGTAAATTTTGTGTTAGCATAATATTGTCAGCAAATATTATTTTGACAGATATTCACATCCCATTTTTATTCCCTGACTGTATATTTACCTCCTATTTTTATTCCTTGACTGTTCATTTTTAGCCTAATTGATGATGCCAGTTTCTCCAGTTTTACAGCAAATAAAATTAGTGATAAAGGGTATGCTTCTTTAGTACATTTTTTAATTCCAAATGAATCTGACAGAAATACACATAACTTTAAAAAACTTTATCATTATATATGTTTTTAATAATGTAATAAGTTTTGTATTTAAAATGGATATCTAGTGCAATCAAGAGCATCTTTGTTAGCATTCATTAGCTGGTGTGACTAATGAGTATTTCCATGAGGGAGGTGTATTGGGATTGGCTTGTATTTCTGACAATACTTTTTGAAAGAATCAATTCCTTGAGCTTTATTGGCTTTGGGTTCATAATTATTATTATTATTATTATTTTGTATTAATTAAATTGGTATATATTCCCTTTAATAACATTTCTTTATCTGCTTCTTAACTGGAATTTCTAAGATTTCAGTAAATTTCTTTAACAAAGAATCAATAATGTTATCATTTTTGGCTGGGTTTGAAATAACATAGTAAAGTCTGAAGTCTGAATTTCCTTGCTACCCTTAATTTCTTTAATAGTATTAGCTCTTGTTTGTATTTTGAATCTCTTTCACAAGGTATGCATTTTATTTGGTGCTATAAAAGTAGAATCTTTAACTTTTTCTAAAGTAATTTCCATCTTACATTTCTATATATTTCATTATTGAGCATTCAGAGCTTTTACTTGCATTATTATGGATTTATTGTCCTTTTGAAAGTCTCTTTTACATACATGTAGTTTATTTGGTTTATCTAACAATCCTTTATCACATTATTTGACTTTTACTTTATAACAGCAACTTGATCAATATTATTAAATGCTTAATGACTCCCAAATCATAAATATATTTGTAACATGATTATTATTCATATTGATTTCCATGAAAAAGGATGACTTATTTCAAAAAGTGCATTCTACATCCTCTTGTATTAAGTTGTCAGCTGATCAAGGTCCATAGTATATCCTTTATATTCTATTACTAACATAGAAAACACATCATTTTGATTTTCCATTTTGAAGGCAACTTTAGGTATCACCAAATTTAACAAATTTAACCTCTATCCCCTCTTCTTTATTTCTCAAATGTAAAGTGTGCACATATCTCATACAGTGAAAAGTTAAATATTCTTTATCTGATTCATCTGTATGAGTTTCTTGTAAATGTATAACTTGTGTTTTATTAATACTGACATATTTAAGTAGTTGTCCTCTTTTGACATTATACAGACCATTAACATTCAATGACGTATGACTGAAATCCATAAGACTGAGATTTTTTTTAACAATTTCTGTTTGTAATGATTACATTCATATGAACTGATTTCTATTACAAAAGAAAAATCTCTTCCTCTAAATATTCCTTAAGATCACAGTTTTGATTATAGATTTAAATTTCTTAAATTTGTTTAGCAAGACCATTCTATCCATATGCATCCAAATTTAAGACATTTTTCTAAACAATTTAAAACACCAAACAATAAATATTTGCAAAGATTTTTTTCAAGATTCCTAGCCTAATCCTGCTCTAATTAGGATATCCCACTCAAACTACCCTCTTCACTATCCAGTCAAGCAGTTGATCTCTCTTATAATCTCCAAGTCAGAAATATACATCTACAGCCTATCAAGAATTACTTGAAAGAATAGATAAAATCTAGGGAAGAAGATTATTATCTGTAATAATGTTTTAGTGACATAAGTATGATAATAAAGTTATTAAGAATAGGTAGAAAATCATACATTTTAACATTTAGATCAATAACTTTTTATTAATAAATACATTTCCAACATTGAGTTTCAATATATAGGTGTATTAATATCAAGTTTTGGTGAAACACTGAAATAAAGCAAATAGACATTTTTACTAACTGATTATACTATGCTTTACAGATTTTCGATCTTTATATCACTGTTAAATTAGTCAGGACGACCCATTACCTCTCTGGGTTTCTCTTTCACTGTACAGAATTAATACAGATAGATTTCATATTTCTGTCATTGTTGAAATAACTAAATAAATTATGGTAATAGAAATAGTGTTAGATAACATAGTGATATATTAGAGGATTAACTTCTGTACCACTAAACATAGTTTGGTGTCAATATTATAACTTCTCTGTTCAAATAGCTCTGTGCATTTTTCTGTTTCATTTCATGCATTGAAACAAAATGTAGGTAAAAATATCTGAGATTTGATAAAACAGTCAGACACACTTTTAATAGTAATAATCTTATTTATTTTTTATAAATAAATGAGTGTGCTTTACATTCTGTTTAAGGTAATAATGTATGTATGTATGTATACCAGCTTATGGGTAACAGAACTTAGCCACATAAGACATTTCAAAACAATTTCATGTCAAAAATGTTAAGTATTTTAAGAAATTGATGTGTCTAAGTGAAATCATCATATATCACATAACTGCTTCCCTTAAATATATTTATGTGCTTCATGTTTATATACTAAAACTGTCATTGGGAGACTGAGGTCAGTTGACTTATCCTGTGCTATCTCAAGGTTCACTTATTATTTTCTTATCTAAAAACAATTTAATCGATCAAATATAGAATTCATTTGGTATTAGTGTAATTAGTTTGGACTTGCTTCATTCATTTTCTTAATTAAGTATTGGGTATCACAAACTTCTGCAGAATGAGGCATGATTTTATTGAATGACAGACACAATCCATGATCTGCAGAACACACAACCTTTAAACATAGCAGTACTGCTTCCTTGTGAAAATACCATCAATGTTCTTAACCAGCAAAGCCCCAAGAAAAACAGAATGAACTCTAAACAATTACTAAGAGTAGAATGAACTATTAACTAAAGGCTCCTCTTGAATAACTGACATAAAATAAAATTAGGCAAATCAAAACAAAGAACAAATGGAGTAACTACTGAAAATTCTGCAAAATCACAATAAGAAAAGAATACAAGAATAATCCACATATCCTGCTAAAGGAGGTCTGGGGAGGAGCATTTATATATGTGTGGCAATTTAGCACAAGTCAAAATATTTTATTCTGAAGTTCAGTATTTAATTCCATCAGTCTCTATCTGCTTATTGTATGAATTTGAGCAAGTCACTTGATCAGAACTTAGTCCTGGGGCTTAAATCAGCTTGAATTTGGAGCACTACCACTGCGGATAAGACTACACCTCCAATTGCATTTCATATGTTTGTGGACTGGTAAATATTTAGCATGATTAAGAAACTTGGTAAATGTTTAGTATGATGGACTAACTGTGTTGGAGATGAATTTTTACAGTGCAATAAATTACCTGATTCTAGATGTTATAGGTTCTACAGCTTTTACTGAAAATACTGTGTGTATCCATATTTGTTCCTAGTAGCTGTCCCTCATTGGTGTCAGTGGTGAGGGTTGAGGGCCCTTGATTACTGCCCCAGAGCAGGGACCATCACAAGAATCATCATGGATCTTATCAACAATCATATAGGTACACTTCAACACTTGACCCAACCTAGTGTGGCTTTGTTAAGGGCAGATCTAGCCTGCTAAACCTGGTGAACTTCTTCAAGAATATCACCAAGGCTTTAGATGAAGACAAAACAGTTCACACTGCCTATCTCAACCTAGCCAAGGCCTTTGACACAATCCCTCACTCAGGCATCATTGAGAAACTCACCCAGATGGGGATTAACTCTTACATCACTAGATGGATTGCCAAATGGCTCATAAACAGAACACATACAGTTAAAATTGGGGATGCTATCTCTACTAACAGACCTGTTAACAGTGGTGTTCTACAAGGATCTGTGTTAGGCCCTCTCCTGCTTCGTATCTATTTTTCAGAAGTCCAGGTGAAACTAGATGGCCTATGGCTTACCAAGTTTGCTGATGACTTCAAACTGGGTGCAATCATTGAATCCCCCAAAGATTTCAACATAGTCGTGCACTTGCTCAGACCAAATAGCAAGCACGAATATAGCCTGACACTTGATTGCCCAGCAGGGCAAGGCTCATTATTCACCCCTCATCAACCAAGTGACTAAGCAGCTCATCCTACTATTCAGACATGACCAAAGGGCAATTTCAGGTATACTCTCCAGTCCAGCTGGTGAACCTGGGTATCCTGAGGCAATGTTACAACTGCCTCATGTACACAGACAGCCCTCTCCTCCTACCACAAAACATTAACATATGCGAGAGATGTAATTATATAGCTAAATTGGAGGCTAAGCTCTCTCCGCCCAAGACTGGAACATGCAGTCATGAGAAGAAGGTTAACACTTGCAACACACCTCCAGCCTGATATAGACATACTAAACCAGCACTGGCAAAAAATACACATAAATACATGAAATCATAGTCAGAGGCTCTAAATAAAAACTTGCAAAGGCATCAGAGACCTCCAAAGCAGACACCCAAAAAACCTGCACCTCCCTTCACAAACCAGACAACACATAAAACACAAAATCAGTGTGCCGCACAATCACAGCCCTTAAGGTGAAATAACATACCTAACACACTAGTAATAGGTGACTCTATAGTCAGGCACACTGACATCCCACTCACTAGTGGAACATCTGGTTCAAGGCTCCACAGTGCACCCCAGCACTACTGGGCTACAACTCATACCACACATTTCAGCCACAGAACACGGACCAAAACACAAAAGGAGGGAGTGTATCCATATTCATCAAGGATACCTACACCTCCAGGTTAGTGGCACAGCATGATACCTCCGAGATCATCCATGTGCAACTAACATCAGGCAAATCTACAATGCAAATTGTGGCCTGCTACAGATCACCCTCCATGACCCAGGACCACCACTCCGCCTTTCTGGAGACAATGGAAAACATGAAGGTCCTACCGAACACCTTGATATTGGGTGATTTCAATTACCCTACCGTTAACTGGGAAAACTACTCAAGTACAAACTCCCAGGTCCAGCGCTTCATGGAATTTATCAACTCAAATGTCCTGGATCAGCTGTTAAACTCCTCTACCAGAGGTGAAACCATACTGGACCTAGTCATCACCAACATGGGCGACAGGTGTTCCACACCACAGATCAACCTGTCAGTGGTTAGATCAGACCATAAACTAATCACTCTGGATGTCCACACCACACCACCACCTCCAACCAAGGAAACCACAGTGAAAAACTTTTCTATAGCAAACTTCACCTTACTTAATAGAGAGGTGGTAAGTTTTACAGCCCCCACTCTAAAGGATAACAGTGTCCAAAATGCAGGAACCTTTACAAATGCACTCTATGAGCACCTACAAGGATGCATGGATTGTGCCATCCCTAGCAAAACCAAGACTCACTCCTCTAAGAGAAGGAAACCAGTCTGGTGGACCCCTGACATAAAGAGGCTATACAATAGAAGGAGGAAACTAGTTCAGAAAAAAAGCAAATCCCAAGAAGGAAAGACATCCCTGATCAGTATCAGTAAGAAACTAAGGTCCCTCATAAAATCCAACATGGCTAACTTCAAAAGAAAAATAGCCAAGGATTCAAAAGATAACAAAGCCTTCTTTAGCTATGTCAAGAATCTAAGTGGCAACTCTCAGATATGCTCTGAGCTGGTGCAAAATAGCACAAAATATACTGAACCCACTATTGCCTACATCCTGGCAAATAGATTCAGTGCAAACTTCACCCCCCCTCACCCCCAAAAGGGTCCACAACAATACCAGAAAAGTGTAGTGTCCCAGAAATCACAGACGCACAGGTGAAAACAGCCCTTTCAAAAGCCAAAAGAACAGCGTCAATGGGGCCAGATGGTGTCCCAGGCTGCATCTTGCATGAACTAACTCCCCACCTAAACACACTGTTCAACCTCAGCCTCTCCACAGGCTACGTGCCCATAGAATGGTGCACAGCAAAGGTTATTCTGCTTCACAAAGGAGAGGCCACAACTGACCCTGGTAACTATCGCCCCATAAGTCTGCCTAGCCTGGTCTGCAAGGCTATGGAGCGCATCATCATGGAACTCATTAACAAAGATATTGGAAACCTCCAAATACTTGACCCGACCCAGTTTGGCTTTGTTAAGGGCAGATCATGCCTACTAAACCTGGTTGACTTCTTCGAGACAGTCACCAAGGCCATAGATGAGGGGAAGGTGGTTCACACAGCCTACCTTGACCTCGCCAAGGCTTTTGACACCATTCCCCACTCGGGAATTATAGAAAAACTCACCAGCTTGAACATAAACCCCTACGTCACAAGATGGGCTGCCAATTGGCTTACAGACATAACTCTCATGGTAAGAATAGCAGGCTCCAGGTCCGACTCTAAACCAGTCACAAGTGGTGTCCCACAAGGCTGGGTCCTGGGACCCCTACTGTTCAGCATAGACTTCTCAGAAGTACAGGCAAACACAGAAGGACTATGGTTAAACAAATTCACCAATGACTGCAAACTAGGAGCCATAATTGACTCTCCGGGTGACACGGAAATTCACCAAAAGGGCCTTACTGAGATGGACACCTGGTGTCAAAGTCATGGCCTTAAACTAAATGCCAAAAAATGCATAGTCATCCCATTTGGGAAAAACAAAACACCCATGAATTGCCACATAGGTGGCAGCCCCCTTAATACAGAAGAGGTAATAAGAGATCTGGGGACCCAGGTAGACAATAATCTCTCCTTTGACAATCATATTGCCAAAGTAGTTAGGAAATCCTTCTATGTAGCCCATCTAATTACTAAAGGGTTCGCATCTAAAAATAAAGAGGTTATAGTGCCCCTCTACTCCTCACTCATCAGACCCATCATAGAGTACAATGTCCCGTTTGGGATGTACCTCACAAGACACTTCCAACAGCTGGAATCACCACAAAAGTACCTCACCAAGAGGATTACTGGTCTCAAACATATGTCCTATGCAGCCTGACTGGAAAAACTCCAGCTGTACTCAGTGGCATATCGCTTACTCACAGGTGATCTCTGCCTGACTTACAAAGCCATGTCCAACTCAGAATTGATGGACATGCTCCACCTAAAGAAATCCAAGTCACTGCGCGCCACTCGCTCTAGTGAGCTAAACCTCGCCACAACAATAAATAGAACATGCTGGAGGGAGAGATTCCTGTCACAGAGACTCCCCATGCTTTGGAACAAAATTCCTAACTACATTAGGCAGAGCCCCTCACTAACACTCTTCAAGAGAAACCTTGACAAGTGGATGGGTAACAGAAAATACACCCCTGGGATCACTTCACTGGCTCTTCTTGACAGAGGCTCAGTTAATTAATCAATGGGGTGGCGAAAGCTGACACACTCTGGCTAGGCTTATAAATGCCCTTGGGCAGATAGCCTAGTATCTACCTATGAACCTATACTGCAAAAATGGGCTTACAAAGACAAATGTTTGGTGTCAAAGCCATGGGCTTAAAATAAACACAAAAAGTTTCATTATCATCCCCTTCAGAAAAGGAGAAACCCCTGCTAATTACAACATAAATATCCACCCAATTCCAAACCCAGTGGTGAGAGATTTAGGAACACAAGTTGACAGCAGCCTTAATTTTGATCATCAGGTGTCCACAGTAGTAAGGAAGGCTTTCTACATTGCACACCTCATAAGCAAAGGTATATCATCCAAAGCTAAGGAGGTTATAACTCCCCCTGTACTCGGCTCTCATCAGACCAATAATAGAGTACAATGTTCCCTTTTGTATGTACCTCACCAGACATTTGCAGCAACTGGAGCAGCCTCAGAGGTTTCGCACCAAGAAAATCCAGGGCCTAGAACTCATGACCTACATGGACAGACTGAAGACTCTATCACTTTACTCAGTATCATATAGACTGCTTAGAGGTGGCTTGTGCCTGGCCTACAGAGCAGTTTCAGACCCTGCCTTAATAAAGCTGCAGCATTTCTGCAAATCCAGTGGGGCAAGATCCACTCACTCTAGGGATCTTAACCTAGCCTGCAATATTAACAGGACATGCTGGAGAGACAGATACGTCTCCCAGAGGTTGCAACTCATCTGGAACAAACTTCCAGTTTCATGTAAAACAGAGCTCCTGAAGACCCTATTTAAGTGCAAACTGGATGGGAAACCATAAATGTACACCTTTTTCTGTTGGCAGGGGTAAGGAGACATGCTATGTATACAGGTCTGAAAGTAGCATCCACTTGTAATATTTTAATTGTGGTCCTTTCATCTTTCATTTAAATCCAAAACTTAATCAGAAAGGAAAACAGGAGGTAGCTATCCTTTAGCCGAAAAGGAGTGAGGATACATGTTGTTTATGGTGTGTGTGTGTGTGTGTGTGTGTGTGTGTGTGTGTGTGTGTGTGTGTGTGTGTGTGTGTGTGTGTGTGTGTGTGCGTGTGTGCGCGTGCGTGCGTGCGTGTGTGTGTGTGTCCTGTCAGCTATGCAGCCATTATGTGTATGTCACCTTTTCACATCAAAGGTGTCTTACCATCTCAGAAGGGATACATGACACTGGGATTTTATGTATGTGACAGCAGCTCATCCCAGAGGCTACAGCCTCAATGAAACTCCTATGTACTTTAATAACATTCCAGAGGAAAAGATTACAGCACACCAGTTCCAGTTCATTGGTGAAACAGAAGGGTACAGATTTGTTCCCATTTCAGGGAAGCATTTTATGCTTGGAGATAATCAGACTGGCACATTACAGATTAAGGTGTGATTTTTGCATTAAAGGCCCCTTTCTTGAAACAAGGGATACCTGATATTTTTATATCTGATGTTGTTCTATTGTATTATTGGCTTTTCCCGGTTAGGAGTCGCCACAGCGGAACTCCGGTCCGCTAATGATTGGCAGTAGATTTTTACGTACTGAGTTGTCAGCCCTGATGCACAATCTTCAACGAAGGTACGCCCATTCATGCATGTCTCCACACAGAATCGAACAGGACGTCTTACTCTGAGGCGACAACACTACCTGATGATGGTCCAAAATATACAATTCAAGAATTCAAACATTTGTGCATGAGTACTAACTCTGGTATAAATTCCCTACTGTACTCTATCCTCAAAACAATGGGCAAGTCAAGTGAACCATTGAAACAATGAAGAATGTAATGAAGAAGATGTATATAAAACAATATGAGCATCAAAGGTATCCAGTTTTGGAATATTGGATACTGCATTGCAGAGACTGACTTTTCTTCATCTGCTTAGATAGTCAACTGATGATTACTGGCACCAATAGCATTGCCTAGGCCAGAACAATCAAGCTATCCTAAAGAACAAATACTACTCTGAAGGAAACTCTAAATGCCTACTAGATGTGCATGATAGAGACAATGTGAGAATCCAGAACCCATGGTAAAGTCTGCAGGCTGATGCTGACCAAGTACTATTTTTATAGTTTGAAGCCTGAATATCTGTTAAAGGGAATATTCATTTTAAACTACATGACTTAAATGGAATTTGTTCAGGTAACTCTAAAATTTGATTTAGAATATGCTGCTGAGAAAGCTACAGAGCAGCACATTAAAAGGCACGTCAATGAGGTGACTAAAATGTTTTTGGAAATACACACTTTTATATCTATGCACTTATATGTAATTTAGCTAAAATATTTTTCAGTAAACAGGAGGAGACATATAATGTGGGTGATCAAAAACAGAAACAAAAAATAAAGTAGCTGACGCAGAATAGGTCTGTTTAATTATCCATAAAGGAGCATCACAGTAACAAGTCTTATGGTAACCTATTAAATGAAGTGTTACTTAAGTAGAAATTGTTTCAAGTGATTTACTGTTATTACATTCAAACTGTTATTCCATGAGCTATTTAATACCTGTTCTAGGATTCCTTACTAATGTACTGTTGCTACATATTACTCATTTATATATTTATCTTTATTTACTTTTTATTGTGTATTATTGCTAATGTTCAGTTATGGCTGTATCCTTCTGTTAATATTTCAAGAATATTTTGTGAGGACACTGTCCCAGCATTCTGTGGAACAGTATATCTTCCATGTGGAATACAGAATGGGTTGGAAGGGAGCTGTAGCAGGTAAAGTTTGGGGTAAACATGTTGAAGAAAGAAACTGCTGTATGGATAATACACTTTTTCTGGTTGGTGCCAATATATATATGAATCTTTCTGATGAGTTACAAGACTTATGTAAAAATTTCTAATAAACACACATTTTCACATTTTAAAGTTTGAAAAGTTATCTTGAATTAGATATCATACCTCGGTGGTTACATGTTTTAAAAGCTCTAGTACACTGTTTAATGGTGAGAGTGAGGAAGATCAGGTTTTTAAAAAAGGTGGGTTGCGGCAGCCCATACGTGTGTCCTTGAATGGGTTAAGATTCTTACTGAATGTGATTTGGTAAAACAATGCCATTTAAAAGATGAAGTGCAATATGTGTGTTTTGAACTGAATTCACAATTATCTTCCATAGGCTTGATGTATTATTGAATGAAATTAACGATAAACTTAAGTCCTATGAACAGGACTTAATTGAAAACAAGAAGGGAAAGCTACAGAGATCTTTGGGATTATAGCAGTGGTAAGTCTTTTCTGTGGAAGGTTAAAGTGCATGCTAAGTCTACACATACCACTGGAACTCAGAAAAAGCCATTGACTGTGTCTTTTGCTTCATCTGAAGGTGTGGATACCTTCATGGACTGAAAGAGTGATGGGGTTTTTATCCTCTGTTACCACCTGCCGAAGATCCAGCTGCTCATGAGAAGAGATTTATGAGACCCAATAATCGGTTGAATGGATTTCAAAATGAGAGAAAAATAAGTCAGTTTGGGCAAGGACAGCATAATAATGTTGATGGACAAACGAGACATCACAAAAAAGGTAGATGGCAGTGACTGCGGACAATGTGCTGATATAATTTTTAAGGACAGCAACTCTTTAATTATTAATATTTCTGGTTGCATTTTATCAGAATCTTTAGTCAGTATTGAATGTAGGTTTAAAGTTTGTTCCAACTGCCCTTCCTCATTTCTATAACTTAAAGCATGAAATCTTCTGACTGATATGTAAATTACAGTTGATACATTATTTTTCTCAGTCGGATAGAGAATACTAGGAAGTTTTGAGTGAAAGCAGAGAAGACAGCTTTCACTCATGTTTCTGATGTTTTTGAATGAAATTAAATTACACCTAATGATTACTGTTTATTATACACTTCCAGTATAAATAATAAGAGTTTTTATATACCTCCATTTGATAATGATATTATCCAACAATTTTCTGCTGCTTTACATTTTTCTAGTGAAACACTAGTCCATGTTTTTTTTTTTAAGTTTAAATCTGATATTAAGTATAACCTTTCTTTTGAACACAGGCCGGCTCTTAATTTGAGTAAGGACTGTGAACTGATGATTAAGTGTTCAGATAAAGGCAATAGCATTGTAGTAATGAATTTCAAACAATATGTCAAAATGTGTTATATACTATTGAATGACACAACCGTTTATGAAAGATGTGACATAATGGCTTATAATCAAGCCCTTGAAAAGTTATTCTTTATTACACCAGAGGGGTTATATAGGCTTGGTTATTTTAGTCAAAATTATTTAGATAGAATGTTTACTGTTCAGGGTTGTGATGCCTGCCAAAACTTCATAAGGGGTTGGATAAGTTATAGGGTAGACCTATAGTAGCTGCTTGTAGATATTTTCTACATAATATTGGCTTATTTTTTATATGAATAGTTGTTTTCTTTTGTTAAACTGGCTCTCTCTTATATTAGAGACACCCAGGATTTTATAAGTAAAATATATGACTTGAAATAGAAAGAAGGTTTATATTGGATGGCAATAGATGTACACAGTTTATATATTGACATACAACATCACCATTATATTCAAGTGTTACAATATTTCATAGGTGATACACTACTTTCATGTTTTACTGTTGAGTTAGTTTAATTTTGTTTTGGAAAACAATTTTTTTGTTTTTAATAATGAATTGTTTTATCAAATTCAGGGAACAGCCATGGGGACCATTTGCCCCCATGTATGCTAATTTAACAATGTCTTTTTTTGAAGTTGAATATCTGTTTCAACAATTGTTTTTATAGATTATGTGGTGAAATATTTTCATTATATAGATAACTTGATTTTTGTTTGTAAAGGGGAGGGGTCGAGACAAAATGGATGCATTTATTAATTATGTGCATAGGAATAGGTTTTATTTTAAATTTGATGGACTGCAGCTAGATAACCAGGTTAATTTGTTGGATTTAAACATAATTGGAATGAAAGATGATTCTATTAGGACTACTGATCATAGGAAAATTGGGGGTGGGAATAAGTTTTTATATGGCACTAGTTGCCATCCCCCATTTAATTACTTCCTTGCCATATGATGAATTTCTCCATCTTAATAAACTTTGTAATAATGATGCAGATTTTAAGAAATAAGTAGTATATACAGCCAATATGTTTATTTAGAAGGGTGTGATATTAAGGAAGTTAACTGTGCCTTGGACAGAGTCATTAATTTAATGTTATAATGAGATAAATGTGGTTATCAAGGGACCTCTTAGGGAACTGGGTAAGAAGGAAGTAGATGATTTTCCTTTTTATAATTATGTTACTTCACAGTTCTGAAATGCTAATGAGCAAGGAAGCGGTAAAAGGGAGATTTAATTTGTCACTATTTTTAATGCCCTTAGTGAAGAAATTATTATACTTTTGTTTTACTTTTGACCAATGCTGTTTAAATACAGTAAGTTGGCTAAAGTTTTACAAGAGAGACCTTTATTCTCATTTAAAAAGGGACACAGTATAACTGAGATGGTATTTCATAGCAGGTTTAAGATGCCAGATGTCAGGGTTTGTAGACAAATTTCCCCCAAAATAGGTACTTTTGCATGTGGGAATTGTTCCATTTGTCTCTATGTAGTTAATAATTGTTTTAAAAATGAATGGAGTCAATTTTACTCCAAATATGACTTTTCTTGTCTTAGCTGTTGGAATTGTTTATATTTTAAAATGCCCATGTGAGAAATTCTATGTGGGAGAAAGTCAAAGATTGTTTAAAATGAGATTTCAGGAGCATATTAGAGACATAAAAATGGGTGCTGTGATAATCCTTTAGCAGTTTATTGTCATTCTAGTAATTTTACACTTCTTAAAGGATGTATTTTAGAGCATTAGTCTCTTTGAAATTATTGTACATAGAAGTTGTGTTTATTTTAAAATATGATACGTTGATCAGGAAAGGGTTAAATACTGAATTTATATGGAAATAATTAATTGATGTACAGTGGATATAAAAAGTTTACACACTCATGTTAAAATGCTAGTTTTTTGTGATATAAAAAAATGAGACAACAATAAATCATTTCAAAACTTTTCCCACCTTTAATGTGACCTATAACCTGTACAATTCAATTGAAAAACAAACAAATCTGTTAGGGGAAATAAATAAAAAATGTACAATGAGCTGGTTGCATAAGTCTGCACACCCTTAAACTAACACTTTGTTGAAGCACCTTTTGATTTAATTACAGCATTCAGTCTTCTGGGGTTGGATACACACCTGCCATCAATTAAAGAGACTCTGATTAACCCCAAATAAAGTTCAGCTGTCCTAGTAGGATTTTTTTGACATTTACTAAGTTGTCTGCTACAGCAAAAGCCATGGTCAGAAGAGAGCTTACAAAGCATCAAAGGGATCTCATTGTTGAAAGGTATCAGTCAGGAGAAGGGTACAAAAAAATTTCAACAGCATTGGATATACCATGGAACACAGTGAAGACAGTCATCAAAAAGTGGAGAAAATATGGGACAACAATGATGTTGCAAAGAACTGGGCACCCCTCCAAAATTGATGAAAAGGCAGGACAAAAACTGGTCAACGAGGCTGCCGAGAGACCTACAGCAACACTGAAGGAGCTGCAGGAATTTCTGGCAAGTACTGGTTGTGTACAACATGTGACAACAATCTCCCATATTCTCCATATGTCTGGGCTATGGGGAAGGGTTGCAAGATGGAAGCATTTTCTTACACAGAAAAACATCCAGGCCCAGCTAAAATTTGCAAAACAATACATTACGTCTCCAAAAAGCATGTGGGAACATGTATTATGATATGAAGAGACCAAGGATTAACTTTTTGGCCACAATTCCAAAAGGTACGTTTGGAGCAAAACAATACTTCGCATCACCAAAAGAACACTATCCCCACAGTGAAGCATGGTGGTGGCAGTATCATGCCTTGGAGTTGCTTTTCTTCAGCTGGAACTGAACATTTCCAAATACCAGTCACTTTTGGCCCAAAATCTTCAGGTGTCTGCTAGAAAGCTGAAGATGAAGAGGAATTTCACCTTTCAACATCACAATGACCCCAAGCATACATCCAGATCAACAAAGGAATGGCTTCACCAGAAGAAAATTAAAGTTTTGGAATGTCCCAGCCACAGTCCAGACATAAATCCAATAGAAAATTTGTGGGGTGACCTGAAGAGGGCTGTGCACAAGAGATGCCCTTGCAATCTGACAGATTTGGAGCACTTTTGCAAGAAAGAGTGGGCAAAAATTGCCAAGGCAAGATGTGCCATGCTGATAGACTCCTACCCAAGAAGACTGAATGGTGTAATTAAATTAAAAGGTGCTTTAACAAAGTATTAGTTTAAGGCTGTGCACACTTAGCAACCAGCTTATTGTACGTGTTTTATTTTTTATATTTTTTCCCCTAACAGATTTGTTTCTTTTTCAATTGAACTGTACAGGTTATAGGTCACATTAAAGGTGGGAAAAGTTTTGAAATGATTTATTGTGCTCTCATTTTTTTATATCACAAAAACCTGACATTTTAACAGGGGTGTGTACACTTTTTATATCCACTGTATTTATTGAGTGTTACCTTGATGTCTAAGGTACTCCTTGAAGGCTTGTTTGCCGAGGTGGTAGAGTGAATAAAAACCTTTTTTATCTGTGGCTGTTTGCTGCTGTTTGCATTTTCTTTTGGTTGTTGTAGTTTTGCTTATGCCTGTATGTCCTGGTTCAGGCCTGAAAATGGGCCTCAATTAAGTGTAACTACGGAGTTTACAGATATAAAAATAATAAATAAAATTAACTGAATTTCAAGAAACGTAAAGTGTTTTGTCACATTATCATGACTTTCCTTTCTCGCCACTGTGTCTGCTACAGGTAGTGCCAATTAGGATCTTCATTCTGTTGGTGATTTTTTTTTCCCAAAATGGAACAAAAGCAAAAGCTTTTTGAAATGTGTCTTTTTCCATGTTGATGCCACTGAGAAGTAAGGGTGATCTTTAACATCAGTGAAGTCAACTCAGGAAAAATGTAGGATGCATCCATGGACATTAAAGGATGATTAAGTCTATGGAGTGTTGCCTGACATGACATCACCTGGGAAAACACTAATATTTATTTGAGCCATGGTTTCCAAAAAGGTTTATGACACTTTTTTAACCAATCACCTAAATAAATTCTGGGAGACTCTGGCAAAATGCATCATGGCACTTGACTCACCAGAAGCCACAATGCAATACCTCAGTGTTACAAAACACTTTAAAATGATTTTTGCATAAAATGTAAGGTATATAAATATGTCTAGTCAATTCAGAAATAACATGGAATATGGTGACCTTCCTGGAAAAGTGCACCAATGATTTAGATTCATAGGTGGTTACTAGGCTAACAGCACAAGATCCTTTACAAGCCTAGCTATTAATGCCCAGGATATGAAAGTGTTATAGCTTAAGTCCCAGATGTGGGATGCGGTAGTATCAGGGTTGTGGGTCTTTGCTTTTCGGAGCCCTGAGTAATTTTACAGACTGTCTCTGTCCATAAAGGACATGGGCAGTACCCATGAGTGAAATTATGGTTCCCATCCATTTATCCAAAATGAGTGAGGGATGGGCTTTGTTTTACAGGATGGGAAGTTTATTCCATAGCTGAGATAGCTTTTGTGATATGAATCTGTCTCTCTAACAAGTTCTGTTAGAGTCACATATAAGAATCAGGTCCATAAAAAGTGTAACCTTTGTATAGTTTTTCTTGTGAATATGTACCTTTTCACCAGGGCTGGATCAAGAAACGATATAAAAGAGAGGAAAGGGTTAGGGCTTTTAGTCAGTCTGCTTAAGACATGTGTCTTGCACTTTGTATTTTTTCTTTTAGTGAGAAAACTCTGGGGCTGCTCCGATTGGAGTATGCCTAGTTAGGTACATGCAGAAGGGGGCATTGCACTCAGTTATGGGCCTGATGAGGGCCAAGTACAATGACTTCCTTTCATCTTGATCATATGCCTTTACTTATAAGTTGAGCCACACAGAGGGATTTCCTCACTACTGCATCTACCCGGTGGCGATAATTTAGTTCACTATCCATCTGTGTTTCTAGTTTTCAAACAGTTGGGTCTACTTTAAGGTTTGTGCTATCAATATTATACCTTTCAGGGACATCTGATTTACAGAAGGGTATGATTATGAATTTTTTGGCATTTAGTCTCAGACCATGGTTTTGGCACCAGTCATTTGATATTTTTTATGCCTGTTTGTAGGATGTCAACATCATTTGGGGATTCAGTGATTGCTCCCAGTTTACAGTCATCAGCAAATTTGGTGAGCCACATGCCTCTGACACTGGCCTTCACTTCAGAGAAGTACATACCAAATAGCAGGGGTCTTAACACTGACCTTTGTGGGACACTGCTAGTAACAGGCTTCTTATCAGAGGCAAATTCACATATCTAGACTACATGTGTCCTGTCAGTGAGCCAGTTTGCTATCCGTCTGACAGGGTAGGGGTTTATGCCCAACTTAGTAAGTTTATCTATGATCCCTGAGGGGAGATTGTGCCAGAAGCCTTGGCCAGGTCGAGATAAATGGTGTGTACCATTTTTCCCCTCATCCATGGCCCTGGTGACTTTCTCAAAGAAGTCCACAAGTCTGAGCAGGCAAAACCTCTCTTTGATAAAGACAAATTGGGTTTGGTCTAATGTTTGGATATTTTCTATGTTGTTATTGATCAGGCCCATGATAATTCTCTCCATGGCCTTGCAGAAACGACTGGTCAAGATTATAGTTCTGCAGTTCCCTGGGTCAGCTTATGAGCCTTCCTTGTGCAGAGGAATGACTGATGCAGTCTTCCATTCCTCTGGGACAAAGCCTGCCCAGGGACTGCGGTTAAAGAAGGTTTCTAGTAGCCCTAACAGATTCTGCTTTAAGCTATTTAAGAAGCATCTTGGAATGTTGTCAGGACTGATGGAGGCTGTGTTTTTGGCTTTAGTGATCACAGTAAGGACCTATTCCCTCATAATGACTGGTAGGGGTATGATTAAGGGTATTTCTTTGGGTGTAGTAGGAAGCAATGTGGGTGGGGGGGGGGGGTTGAACTGAACTTGTCAGCCAGCAGATTTGCTGTAGTTTCACAGTGGATGCAAGTGTTGATGTTCATGAATAACTTGGCACACTGCTGAGCGTTTCCTTTAAAGTTATGAACATAATTTAAAAAAAAGCTCTATAGTTATCTTTCACCTGGGAGGCGATCTTTGCCACATAGTTTGCTTTGGCAGATTTGACCAGCTCTCTAATTTGTTTGTTTAGACAGGTGAGTACCCTCTTGCACTGTTTTGTCTGTTTCTTCTTGGTTTTGGAGAGATTTTTTTCCTTTTGTTGAATAACATGTTTATGGTAGGTGTCCACCAAGGTGGTTTAATTTTACCAGTAATCATAGTTTTGACTCAGGCAAGTACTGCCTCCTCTATGCAGCTATGAATGTGGTTGTACAGTGCTTTTGTTTACAGCTCAGAGTAGGCCTCAGTGTCATCTGGGTTTGGAGTGGCTTGGAAGTTTAATAAGCTGCCACTTAGTTTGAGGCACTGGACCTTAGCAAAGTTCTTAACAGGTTTGGAGTTTGATGGGGTGGGATTCTGCATTAGTTTTAATACTAAAGGATATAATCTTGTGGTCAGATCTTTCCAGGGAGGACGTAATGCATGGGAGAGAGCAGCATCCCTTTATCTTCATGAGTACTAGGTCTAGTTGCTTCAGGGTGTTTGTGTTGACAAAATCCAAAAACCTCTAAGCAAGTGAATTATGGGTCATATAATTTACCAGTTAATTGAGGATATTAGGCTGAATGTTAAGAGATTGCAGTAGGATTAGGTAGGGGGGGGTGTTGTTTCCCAGACTCATGTTAGGGGATTTGTACCTAGCAAGGATATGATGGGGGGGGGGCTGCACCTATGGTTAGTTGGGCATGGAGCAGCTCAAGCAAATCATTTTGTTGAACCAGTCTATTAGTGTACTTGTCCCTTATAAACTCTGAGACACTTCCTCCCTTTGTTTTATCCTGAGCTGATAGAAATGTATGATAGGCATTGTAGCCTTTGATAGTGGGGGTATTTTCAATGGTTCTAAACCATGTTTTCATGACTGCTCATATGTCTGCATTCTCCAGGGTGAGAAGTGCCTCCAGGGAGTGCAGTTTTTTATTTAAACTCCTAGAGTTGAGCATCACTTCCTTTAGGTAGCCATGTGTGAGTTTTGTTATGTTGGAGGGTTTAACAACTTTGCACAGCCTATAAAAGGCACTATGGAGATGGATAAAATATTTGTCAATATCCAGAAGCCAAGTGGAGGCAAGTACAAACCATCTCTGGCAAACCATTGTGATTGTCAATCATGTCTCAACAGGCTGACAAATATTGGATCCTCTTGTTGTGACACCAGCAACTAAGCCACTTGTTGAAGTCAATCATTTTTTGCTGTTACTGTAGGATCATCAATGGTGAAGTTAGGATGCTATTCAAGGCTGGATTCATACCCACCTAGGAGACTTATTCAGAGAGCTTTATCATGTCTCTCTTTATGTAGTCCACTGAGGTTTTTGTCTTAGGTTGTTTATGCCCACATGGCCTGTGACAGTGTCATACTGGTATATGTGGTTTAAAGACCTAAGTGCATGCATGATCTGTCAGATCCTTCTCCAGTCAGACAGCTCACTGTGACTTTATTCTTGTTTAGCCTGGCAAGGGGTCATCAGTATGTCTTACAATGGAATCCTTGATAACTAGAATGTTTGGCTATGTGATATGTTGCCTTATGGCCTTGGAAGTGGGGCTACTATGATTTTCAGAGTTATGTGTTGTGTGAGGTGCTGTCTTTTTTGAGTGTGTGTGCAGGGCCACTAAGACATGCTTTTAGGAGTCTTGGAGGTATGGGTAGATTGTAAGTGAGTACCTCCACATATATGGGTCTATGTGTTTGTTTCTTAGTGTTGGTAGTGAATGTTTTGGGTGCAATGCTGACAACCTTTTTTGCATTTTTCATTTGTATATATAAGAGCATTGCCTCCAATGACATTCTGTATCTACATCTCTCACTCACTGCATTTATATGTTCTAAAATCAAATGGTTGTTGCTGATCATGAGGCAGTTACTACACTGACTCAGGATGCCCATATCCACCAGGTCAGAAACAGAGATGACAGGGAAGCATCTACCCATTATACTGATCTTTGGTAGATGGGAAGGAGTAGGGGAGAGTTGCTTAAAGGTCTAAGTGAGAGTGTTCAGTAGAATAATATTAAATTACCTGCAGTGGTGCTGCCTTCTGTGTAAACTGGCAGCTATGAGCATTGGGAGACTATGGTGAGTGCTTCTTAAAGTGGATTTTAAACTGGAGAAGTTTGCTTAATATATAAGGCACAGGTTGAATCAGCATCTGCTCCCACCAGAGTGCAGAAAATACCTTCTTAAAATGCAAAAAACTGATTTTGAGCTCAAGTGCAGTAACAAATGCTTTTCAACAAAAGGCAGAACTCCTGTAATATCAAGAATCCTTGGAAATATGTTCACGACCCTAAGAAATGTTCCCAAATACAGAAACACCAGCAGGATGAAAGACTTTTACACAGTTAAGCCCTCAGCTCAGACCAATCAGATAAAGACATGATAAGCCTTCCACGAGCAGTTCCCAACTCAGATGGGGTTGAATCAGCTCCCTGCTCCCACCAAAGTGCAGAAGAAAGCCTAGTAATGTAAAACAAACTGATTTTGAGTTCAAGTGCAGAAAGAAATGCTTAACAACAAAAGACAGAACTCCTGCAGTATCAGGAGTCCTTGGAAATAAGTTCCCAAATCCTGAGAAAAGTTTCTAAATACAGAAAAATGCATGCAAATATAGGAGAACATCTACAAGCACAGAAAATGTTTTACAAAACTTAGAAATAGTTTGGCAAACTCAGGAGAACTTTAGCAATCTCAGAACAGCTTTTGCAGTACTAGAGGAGTTTAGGAAATATCAGAATACTATTTAAACAAACTAAGAGCAGTACAGCAACACAGAGATGGTGTTTATTTAACAACTGTAGGCTACAAACTGTAAATTCAACCAAATCAATAAATGAAGCACAGAAGTGTTAAATAGCAATGAGATAGTCAGAGCAAATGCAAAAAAACTTATTTCAGCTATGTAAGTCCACAAATGGTTTTAGGTGAACCCAAGGTCTTATAGTCACTGGCATCCAAGCTAAGCACATGGAAGCTCTGAATAAATTAGCACAGTCTCAGTAAAATGTAAGTCTTTTATACCAGCAGAATAAAATACTTTTACACATTTAACCCATCAGGCCAATCAGATAAATACACAACAAGCCTTCCACCAGCAGTCCCCATCTCAGATGGGTTAAATCATCCCTCTGCTCCCACAAGAGTACAAAAAAAAACACTCAATGTAAAACAAACTGGTTTTAAACTCAAGTGCAATAACAAATGCTTTACAACAAAAAACAGAACTCCTTCAGTATCATGAGTCCTTAGACATAAGTTCACAAACCATGAGAAAAGTTTCCAAATACAAAAAAATATATGCAAAAGTAGAATTTCTACAGACATGAAAAAAAACTTTGTAAAACTTATAAATATTTTGACAAAGTCAGGAGAACTTTGGCAAACTCTGAACAGTGTTGGCAATATCAGTGGATCTTAGTAATTATCAGAACACTGTTAAAACAAACTAAGAACATTACTGTAGCAGACAGATAGTTTGCTGATGCTGAAAAATATTAATAAATTTAACCAAATCAATTAATGCAGCATAGAACTGTTAAATAGCAATAAGATAGTTGGAACAACTTAAAAAAATACTTATATCAGCTTTGTAGGTCCACAGATGCAACCCAGCAGAAAGAATAGTTGTGTAAAATCTTACCCTAATGATAGATGTCCTTCTCTTCTATGCTGGAGTATTCTTTACATATGGGGTAGTATTCTGATACTTGATCTGATGTCCTGTTAGTATACAAAAGCTTTAACCTACTGCCTGTACTTGGGACATTGCATGTAGGCTCCTAGAACGTCAGCCATAAAAGGGACATCCACATGTACAATCCTCAGAACTTTTTCGACGCCATTCAGAAAGGTTGACTCGTGCGTTCAGTCTGCCATTTTAAACTGTGTTTTGTTCTTCAACTTCAGATAAGTACCCTATTGGGGATTTATTTCCTTGCTTCTGCCTTTTGTTATTGTTCATGTCATCCAGATAGGGCAAGTGTAGGTATGGAAGGCAAATTCCACATAAGGATAGTCACAAGCTCTGTTTGTTTTGCTTAGGGTCTTCCCACGCCCATCACTCCTATTCTATCTGTAAAACCTTTGTCCCTAAGACTTTATGCAGTCATCTGACTGCCTTAACCATATATTTAGAAAACCAAAGTCTTAAACTTTTGACTAGGGAATCAATGGAGGGTTCAGCAAGTTCCTCCAAGCCGTCCTTGAAGAGGAAGGTAGGCAAAACTAGGGCCTAGTCCTCTTCGTCTGTGCCTTATCTCTCTGATGTACCCCATGAGGTTGATGAAAACCTAGTGGTATGGTCAGAGGTAGGGTCTGTCTCTCTGGTGGGAACTGCAATGGAAGCTGTTAGGAGTGGGGATCTGAGCATGTCAGAGGCTATGCAGACATCCGGTTAGGATGATTTGGGGGAACCACGGCTACTTATTTCAGACGACTCAGGAACTGTTCCAGTTCCCTTGCAAAAAGAAGTTCCAGGCATTAGGCCTACATCTACCCTTCCTCCTGCCGTAGAAAAACTGGCCGAAAAGAAACAAAAAACGAAGCATTTCACAGTCCCTAATACTCCGACATCGGACTGGAAGGTTTTTTCACAAGGTCTTATTAAGGCCTTGATGGCGCTCAGGCCTATGATTTTGGCTTCTCCTATTTTTATCCTTGCCTTCTCCTCTTCACCTGTGCTGCCATCTGGTTCCCAGGATTCTTTTTCTGTGCTTCTAGCTCAGGATTCTGATTTTGAGGGGTCTTTATTGGATGAAGACTCTTTTGCATACTCCACTCATATTCCTTCCCCCTAGAATATGCTTCTCCAGAGGAAGAGACCTGTAGGGAATATTCACTAATGGAAGAACTCTTTCTTGGAGAGATAGTTAATAAGAAGAGAGAATTCTTTAAGTAGAATTCTTCCCAAATTTCAGAGGAATAAAACAAATACTATGACTCACTTCAAGTGGAGGCCCTTCCACCTGCAGCTTTCCCTCCTGTGCTTCCTGTTTTCCTAGATGCCTTTTCATCATCCCCCAACACCACAGATTCACAGGCACCAGCTTCTAAAAGACCTGATAATTTTATAAGGTCCCTGAGGATTGCAAATTTCTTTTTAAGTGTCCTTCAGTTGATTCTGCTGTGGTTTCTATCACCTCAGATAAATCCTCTCGGATTGTTCCTTCCACTAAATTGCTTCCCTCAGACAAAGAAAGTACAATTTTAGAAAGGTTAGGAAAGAAGATTTACACCTCTTCCACCCTGGCAATCAGGGCCATTAATTATCAGACTCACATGTCTAGGTATTCTCTAGCTTTGCTCTCTCAAGTTTTTCAGGCCCTGTCCCAGTTACCTGACTCAGAAGCTAAGTCCTTATCTCTTTCTTTCTTGGCTGCATCTTCACAAATCACTAGACGTTCCATTAAATGCAGCTATGATGCTGTAGAAGTTTCTTCCAGAGCCGCAGCTTCTGCTTCTGTTCTTAGGAGATATTTTTGGTTGCATTTACAGGTTCTCCCAGATGACATCAAGTCGAAATTGCTTAATGCTCCCTTTGACAATTCTGTTCTTTTTGGTAAGGCCTCTGCAGAACTTTTTAAAACTGAAGGAAATTGGTAAGAAGCTCCATGATTTAAAGCCCCTGCTAGTTTCTCTGCTTCCTAAATTTCATAGGAACTTCCCTGCTAAAACCCCTTTTATTAGGAAACCCTCTAGGTCTTCTTCTTCTGCTCCCTCTGGTTCTAGGGCATGTAAATCTGTCAGGAGACCCCCTCACCCTACAGTTGTGACTTCTGCTCCATCTCCCCAGTAGCCCTTTCAGTCCAAACAAGGCTCTCTGTGACATCCAGCTCCCACTTCCAAGTCATATTCATCTTTCTCTCTGTCTTTCTGTTTCCCTTTCAGCCTGGTAGGAGATCACTCAGGATTCTTGAGTGATATCCATTATTCAAAATGGTTACTTCATGTCTTGTAAATCTCTTCCCCCCATTTCTGGGGATTCCACCTCCCTCAGAACAACTGCATCTGTTTCTTCAGCTGCTAACTCAGCTTTCTCTCCAGGGCACCATTCAACCTGTTCCTTTAAGTCAGCAAGGAAGGGAATTTTGTTCCAGGATGTTCCTGGTTCCAAGAAAAGACTGTCCTTGGAGACCCATTTTGGATCTCTCCAAATTGAATAGCTTCCTGGTGGTGCCTTCTTTCGGGGTGCTATCCCTAATGTTTCTTACCCCTCTGTTTCCTCCTCAAGCATTCTTAGCTTCCCTGGATCTCAAGGATGCTTATCTGCATATTTCTATTCACCCTTGCTTCAGGAAGTCCTTAAGTTTCTTGGTGGGTTCTTGGCACTTTCAGTTCTCTGCCTTGGCTTTTGGTTTTTCCACTGCTCCAAGGGTCTTCAGAAAAATGTCTAGCTTCAGCCATTGCTTTCCTAAGATTAAAAGGTCTTCAAGTTTACCCTTACCTGGATGACCTGCTTTTTCTGGCCAGCAGTCCAGGTCTTCTGCTTCAACACCTAAATCTAGTTATTCCTTTTCTGCCAGGCTTGGAGTTCACAATAAATCACAGAAAAATGACTCTATCACCCAGTCAGGATCTCATTTTTCTGGGGTGCTGATCCAGGACAGACTTGCTGATGGTATTTCTTCCTTCAGAGAAAGCTCTATCTCTCATAGCTTTCATGAAATCACTTCTAACTCTTTCCTCCATCACTGACAAAAGTGTTCCTGAGACTTCGTGGGTTAATGGCCTCTACAATTCCTATGTTGCCTTTTGCAAAACTTCACATGAGGAAGTTCCAGTGGTTTCTGAAAAGAGTCGGGTCCCAGCATGGTCATCCCTTGGAGACTGTCATTCCTCTTCTTCCCTGTTTGAAAACAGAACTAGGTTGATGGATGCAGCAACTTATTCTGAATCTTGGGTTGCACCTTCAAATTCCCCAACCAGTATAGGAACTTTTTACAGATGCCTCAGACTTAGGATAGGAAGCAACCTTTGCTTCCACAAAGATTCATGGCCTTTGATCCCCCTCTCAAAGGAAAGAACACATCAATATCAGGGAAATTAGGGCACTGATTATAGCCGTACAAGCCTTTCACCCTGTGCTTCTTCTAGGACCCCTCAAGATTCTCACAGACAACACTACAGTCCTTTGATACATAAAAAGCAGGGGGGACATAAAATCTTATTATCTTTGTCACTTAACCATCAAGGCATGGGAGCTGGCTATTCAGTACAAAGTCTCCCTGCATGCAGTGTACCTTCCTTCAGCTCAGAACTCAGTGTCAGATGCATTAAGCAGATCCATGGCACATTCCCATGAGTGGATGCTTCACAGATATATGTTCCTGGATCTACTTCACCTCTGGGGTACTCCATAGATGGATCTATTTGCCTCCCCTCAGAACAGACAACCTCCTCTTTTCTGTGCCAGGGTTCCTCTCCCTCAGGCATGGAAGGTAGATGCCTTATCATTTTCATGGAAGGGGATGTTTCTTTATGCATTCCTCCCTTGTCCTTTGATGCAGAAAGTCCTGTAGAAAATTCAATAGGAGAAACCAAGAATACTGTTAGTGACTCCCTTTTGGTCAAGGCAACATTGGTTCTCTCTTCTTCTGCATTTGGTCAAGGACCATCAATACAAGTTTCCTCACTGCATGGACCTATTCACTCAAACAAAGGATCTCTAATTCACCCACATCTGTCAACTCTTTAATTGATCTTATGGGTAATCAACTTTTGATTCCCTTTAGGCACCTTTTTTTCTAAGAATGTGCTTCAGGCTTTGTAGTAGGACAGGAAACCCAATACTAGGAAGTCTTACATTTTAAAGTGGATAAGATTTTCTATCTAGTGGAAAAAAAGAAAAAAAAAGACCCTCCCCCTTTTGGGGGATATTCCTTTAGTGTTATCTTACATGTGTGAGTTTCTTAACAGTGTTTTTTCTTATTCTTCTATTAAGAGCCACTGTTCTGCCCTGTCTACTTACCTGCCCTTTTCTCCTCCATTAGCTTCCAGGCTGGAGGTTAAGCTTTTCTTAAAAGGTGTCCTACACATGAATCCTCCCAAAAAACAGTTCCTCCTCCTTGGGATCTTAATTTGTCCTGGAAAAGTTGACTCAGGCCCCTTTTGAATCAGTGGCCTCTGCTTCTTTAAAGTCTTGTACGTTGAAAAAGTACTTCTGGTAGCTATTACCTCTGCTAGGAGGGTTTCTGAGATGATTTAGGCATTAATGGCTTCACCGCCATTCCTAGTTTTCCATAAGGCCAGAGTTTCTTTGAGAACCAAACTGTCCTTTATACCTAAAGTGGTCAATGATCTTTTCTTAAAATAAAGATATCCAACTGCCTACTTTTTTTCCATCTCCACAATCTCCTAGGGAAAGAATTTTGCATTCCCTAGATATGCATTGACAGCTTACATTCTATCTTGACAAAACAAATACTATCAGGAAATCTGATCGACTATGTCTGTCCTTCCATCCCAGGGCTCTGGGTTTGCCTGTTTCTAGTCTATAAGTCAGCACTAAAGAATTAAAAGCACTACACCCTCACAAACTCCCCTTGAGTACCTTGTTCCCCATTGGCCCTTTTTTTCAATTATAAAGGAATTCCCAATACTATTCTAGCATGTCCAAAGGTCAGTTGTCAATCTCCTCTCCAGTCCAGCTAGTGAATCTGGGAATCTTGAGGCAATGTTACAACTGCCTCATGTATACAGACAACCCTCTCCTCCTCCCAACAAATTCCAACACATGTGAGAGATGCAACCATATAGCCAAACTGGAGGCTAAGCTCTCTCAACTCAGTACTGGCGTAACCAGTCAGGAGGAGAAGGAAACCACACTCACTACAATTCCAGTCTCACATAGACCTACCATGACAACAAACCAAACACATAAATACACAAAAACATACTCGGAGGCTCTAAATAAAAATCTGCCTAAGCATCAGAGACCTCCACAGCAGACACCCAAGCAACCGCTACCCCAAAACAAAACATGTGCAACACATAGCTCACAAAGCCAGTGTGCCGAACAGTCACAGCCCTTAAGGCTAAACAACACACCTGATACACTTGTAATAGGTGACTCTATCATCAGGCACACTGACATCCTGCTCACCAGGCTGAACAAGGAGAAGGTCACGGTGAACGGTGAGCTGCCTGTCGGGTGCTAGGATACGCCACATAACACAACACTCAGGTCACTCCAAGGTAAGTACAAATATGACTCAGTCATTGTCCATGCTGGTGTGAATGACCTGAGATGTACCTCCCTGGACTACATGAAAAGAGACATAGAGGAGCTCTCTGAGCATGTAGCCCAGGCCGGTATGACCCTGACCTTGAGTAGCATCTTACCCTCACCAAGAATGATGCCACAATATGAAAACAAGATGATCAATTTCAACAATTGGCTTAAGTATTTGTGTCATTCAAAGGGGATCCAATGCCTGTCAGCCTGGGATGACATGCTCGATAAGCCACGATGCTTCGCTAGGGATGGCTTGCACCTGTCACCCCTGGGCTTTCAGATATTGGCAAAGGCTCTTGCTACCCCTATAGTGCCTTTTTAGGCAAGGCTCAAAAGACAAACCCACCTCCATAGGTATCACAAGGGATAAGAAACTAAGAGTAATGCTACTCAACGCCAGAAGTCTAAACCTCAAGATGCACGCACTCGAAACTCTCCTTAGCATGGAGAACATCGATAGCTGTGCAGTAACAGAAACCTAGTTCAAGGCTCCCGAGAGCACCCCAGCACTACCAGGTTATACCTCATACCATCCCGACCCCACCCCCTGCCCAGAAAACCACAGTGAAAAACTTCTCTAAAGCAAATTTCACACTCCTCAAAACCGAGGTGGAATCCTTCAAAGCCCCCGGGCCTGTGGAAAATACGGCCCAGACCGCAGAATCCTTTATAAACGCATTCTATGAACACATTCAGGAATGCATGGATCATGCAATCCCAAATAAAACCAAGACCCAATCCTCCAAAGGCAGACATCCTGTCTGGTGGACCCCAGCCATAAACAAACTATACAATAGAAGGAGGAAGCTACTACATGACAGTGCAAAATCCCAAAAAGGGAAGGCATCTCTGATCAGTATTAGCAAAAAACTACGGGCACTCATAAAATCGTCTAAGGCCAGCTTCGAGAGAAAAATTGCACAGGACACTAAGGATAATCACAAGGCTTTCTTTAGTTATGTTAGGAACCTGGGTGGGAATTCCCAGATATGCTCAGAATTAGTCCAAAATGACAAAAAATACACCAAACCCACAGACATTGCCAACATCCTAGCTGACGGGTTCAGCGAACCCCCCCCCCACCAAAAGGGCAAATATCTATCCCAGCAGAGTGCTGCCCCCCTGACATCTCAGATGCTCAGGTAAGAGCCACCCTTTCCAAAGCAAAAAACACAGCATCAATGGGACCAGACGGTATCCTGGGCTGCGTCCTACATGAACTCCAAGAATAGCTAAACCCAAACATAAAACTACTGTTCAATCTCAGCCTTACTACAGGATATGTACCCAAAGAGTGGTGTACAGCAACAGTGGTCCCTCTCCACAAAGGTGGTGCCTCAACGGATCCTGGAAACTATCACCCCATAAGCCTGACTAGCTTGGTCTGCAAAGCTATGGAAAGGATCATCATGGACATCATAAATAAAGATATTGGGGACCTACAGACACTGGATCCTACTCAGTTCAGCTTTGTTAAGGGCAGATCCTGCCTCTTAAACTTTGTTGATTTCTTTGAAACAGTCACCAAGGCCATTGACGAGGGGAAGGTGGTCCACACAGCCTGCCTGGACCTCGCAAAAGCCTTTGATACAATACCCCACTCGGGAATTATAGATAAGCTCACCAGCTTAAATATAAACCCCTATGTCACTAGATGGGTTGCAAACTGGCTCAAGGACAGAACCCACATGGTTAGAATTGCTGGAGCCATGTCAGACTCCAAAGCAGTTACAAGTGGCGTCCCACAAGGCTCAGTCCTGGGACCTCTCTTGTACGGTGTATATATTTCTCGGAGGTACAGGCCAACACGGAAGGACTGTGGCTGACCAGGTTTGCAGATGACTGCAAACTAGGCGCCATAATCGACTCTCCAGCCGACACAAGCATCCTCCAAAAGGGCCTCATAGAAACAGGCAACTGGTGCCAGAGCCATGGCCTCAAGCTAAACGCCAAAAAGTGTATAGGCATCCCCTTTGGCAAAATCAAAGTACCCACAAATTACCACATAGGTGGTAATCCATTAAGTACAGAAGAAGTAATTAGGGACCCGGGGACCGAAGTAATAGCAATCTCTCATTTG
Source organism: Protopterus annectens (assembly GCF_019279795.1). Taxonomy (NCBI): domain Eukaryota; kingdom Metazoa; phylum Chordata; order Ceratodontiformes; family Protopteridae; genus Protopterus; species Protopterus annectens. The sequence continues at coordinate 278,212,848 of NC_056751.1, forward strand.
ACAACCACGTGGCCAAAGTGGTTAGAAAAACATTTTATATAACCCACCTAATCATGAAGGGATTCACATCTAGATCAGGGGAGGTCATCATGCCTCTTTATTCATCCCTCATCAGGCCCATAATGGAGTACAATGCCCCTTTTGGGATGTACCTTACCAGACATCTGCAGCAACTGGAAAGACCCCAAAAGTACCTCACCAAGAGGATCAAAGGGCTCAAACAGATGCCATATGCTGCCTGGTTAAGGAAACTTCAGCTCTACTCAGTGGCATAGCGCTTGCTCAGAGGTGATCTGTGCCTGATGTATAAAGCCATGTCCAACCCGGAATTAATGAACATGCTGCACCTCAGAAAATCCAAATCCCATCGAGCTACGCACTCGAAAGACTTGAAACTCAGCACTGAAATAAATAGGACATGCTGGAGGAACAGATTCATAACCCAGAGGCTCCCTTCACTCTGGAATAAAATCCCAGTCCAGGTTAGGCAGAGTCCCTCATTGACTCTCTTCAAGAGGAATCTTGATGAGTGGATGGGAGATCATAGGTTTACCCCGGGTATCACTTCTGTGTCACTGTTAGACAGAGGCACAGTATACTAACCTCAAAAAAGGGCATAGCAAAATTAATTTAAAATGGGTGGCGAAAGCCAAACACACTCTGGCTAGGCTTATAAATGCCCTAGGGCAGATAGGCTAGTATGAACCTATGATCCTATGAACCTAAGCAAACTATCTCTTCATGGATTTCTAAGGCCATTGTGTTATGCTATCATTTTCATGGGAAATCATTATCCTCTTCTGTTAAGGCCCATTCCACTAGATATTTTGCATCCTTGGGGGCTTTCTTCATGGTTTTGGATACTCAATCCATTTTGGAAGTGGCCACTTGGTCTTCTCTTCATACCTTTACAAAAACATTACAAGTTGGATAAAGTGTCTAGGGCCAGAGCAGGGTTTGCCAGAGCAATGCTGCATGGATTTCTGGAAAATGTTTCTGCTTGATCTCTCTATGTTCCTTCCCTCTCCCTGGGTTCCCTTTCAGCTTTGGCACTCTCCTATGTTGCAGTATTATATGCCACCTGTCTTGCCCCTACATCTTGTTCATTCTTTGATGACTGTCTTCTTGGTCTCCCTTTTGAGTTTTTCTCATGGGGCTACTTTATTCTGAGGATTGTAAGCAAAAAAAATTGCACTTTATTTTGCTTTTGCCTCTTTTTAAAAGTACTCAATTGTATTTATTCTGCTCCATGTATTACTGCTTGGTAGTAGCCTGATTAAATTGTAACTGTTACTCTTAGCCATTTGGTTTAAGCACTTGGGCTCCAGACCAGTTGTTTTACATTAAAAAGGTTTGTGTTCTGCACTATTGTGGCAGGACAGGTAGCTTACATCCTTCTAAGTTGGGAATTGCTGATTGAAGTCTCAGTGTCTGTTATTCTAAAAGTGTATTAGTTCTGGTTAAAGCACTTGGGCTTCAAGCCAGTTATTTTTCATTAAGAAGGTTTGTGATCTGCACTCTTGTGGGAGGAGAGGCTAGATTCTGCCCTTCTGAGCTGGGAATTTCTGGTTAAAGGCTTATTGTGCCTGCTTATTTGAACTGTTTCTTTCTGAAATTGGTGCACCTCGGTTGCTGTATCATAGACTAGATTCAAGCATCCTGAATCTAATTTTGTTTGTATAACTTGAGCACTAATCCAGGTCATCTCTTTTGGAGAAGGTTCCCCTGCACCCTAGTGGCAGAAGTGTGCAGTTAGAACTTATCTGATTGAAGACTGCTGGAACAGGGTTCAGTTTTGAGCTTTTGTATTGGTTAAATGGGTGATTTGTTTAAATCAGTTTGCTCATTTTCTATTGTTATATAAAAATATTGCACTTTATTCATCTGATTTTACTGCATTTGTGTTGCTTCCTACTTTATTACTTTATTTTGCTTTTTCTGCTTGTACTTAAAAGCACTTAATTGCATTTAGTCTGCTGCATTTATCAATGCTTGTTAGTAGCCTGATTAAATTGTAACTGTTATTCTAAGCCTTTGGTTGAAGCACTTGGGCTTCAGACCAGTTGTTTTACATTAAGAATGTGTATGGTCTGCACTGTTGTAGCAGGACAGGTAGCTTACATCCTTCTAAGTTGGAAGTTTCTGATTGAAGGCTTAGTGTCTGTTATTTTAAAAGTCTATTAGTTCTGGTTTAAGCACTTGGCCTTTGGGCCAGTTATTTTACATTAAGAAGGTGTGGTCTGCACTCTTGTGGGAGGAGAGGGTAGATTCTGCCCTTCTGAGCTGGGAGTTTCTGGTTAAAGGCTTATTGTGCCTGCTTATCTGAACTGTTTCTTTCAGAAATTGGTACACCTTGTTTGCTGCAGCATAGACTAAATTCAGACCTGCTGAATCTAGCTTTGTTTGTATAACTTGAGCACTAATCCAGACCATCTTTTTTTGGAGAAGGTTACCCTACACCCTAGTGGCAGGAGTGTGCAGTTAGAACTTGTCTGATCAAAGACTGCTGGAACGGGGCTCAGTTTTTAGCTTTTTATTAGATAATTGGTTAATTTGTTTAAATCAGTTTGCTCATTTGCTACTGTTATATAATATATATATATATATATATATATATATATATATATATATATACATATACACATACACACACACACATACACACACACATTATGAATCTCCGCTTAGCTAGGGTTAAACTATTCCCAGCACCATAAAGCGTGCTCTTCAAATTTTCCCTTAGAACTAGCCAGTTTTTTAGTTTTAGCACTAAAATCTGTTTCTTTGAGCTCAGCTCTTGTTCAGAACTCAGTAAGCACTAAATAAGCTACAAATTACTACAGCACTCAACTTTCCTTACTTGTCTAGAGGAAAACAGTTTTTAGCACTTAATAAATAAGCACCCATCCAGGCATGTCTAAGGGTCAGCTCCCAGTATTTTCTCCTGTCTACCTGATGAATCTGGGAATCTTGGGGCAATGCAGCAATTGCCTCATGTACACAGACAACCCTCTCCTCCTACCACCCAACACTACAACCTGTGAGAGATGCACTTATATAGCCAAACTGGAAGCAAAGCTCTCTTCACCCAACACTGGACTAAACAATTAAGAGGAGAAGGTAAACACTTGCAACACACCACTCTCATCACATAGACCCTCAAAACCTACACCACCAAAACACACACATAGAAACAAGAAACACACACCTACATTAGCGGAGGCTCTCAATAAAAATCTGCTCAAGCAACAGAGACCTCCAAAGCAGAAATGCAAGCAGCCTCCACCCCCCCCCCCAACACAACCCAAATGACACATAGCCTACAAAATCAGTGTGCCACTCAACCATAGCCCATAAGGCATAACAACATACCCAACACTCTAGTCATAGGTGATTCTATATTCAGGCACACTAATGTTCTACTCACCAGGCTAAACAAGGAGAAAGTTACTGTCAGCTGCCTGTCAGGTGCCAGGATCCACCACATAATGCATGAACTCGGGTCACTCCACAACAAGTACAAATATGACTCTGTTATTGTCCATGCTGGTGTGAATGACCTGAGACTTACCTCCCTGGACTACATGAAAAGAGACATGGAGGAGCTCTCTGATCTTGTAGCCTTGGCAGGTATGACCCTAGCCCTGAGAAGCATCCTGCCATCACCCAGAATGATGCCACAGTGCAAGGACAAAATGATTGACTTCAACAATTGGCTAAGCTTCAGGTGTCATTCTAAGGGGATCCAGTATCTGTCTGCCTGGGATGACATGATCGACAGACCATGATTTGCCAGAGATGGCCTGCACTTGTCGCCCTTGGGATTACGGATACTGGCTAAGGCTCCTGCCACCCCATATAGTGCCTTTTTAGGCAAGGTTCAAATGACAAATTGACCACCTTAACAGGTGCAAGCAAGCAAAATCTGAAGGTTATGCTACTCAGTGCTAGAACTCTAAACCTCAAAATGCATTCACTCGAGGCACTCCTTAAAATGGAGAACATCGACATCTGCGGAGTGACAGAGACCTGGTTCAAGGCTCCAGACAGCACCCCTTGCATTACCAGGCTATAATTCATACCACACCTTTTGGCCACCTAACCTGGACCAAAACACTAAAGGTGGAGGCATTGTCCATATTCATTAAGGATATCCACATCTCCAGGCTAGTTGCTGAGCATAAGGCATCAGAGATTATCCAAGTGCAACTAACTCTGGGCAAGACAGCAATCCAAATTTTAACTTACTACATATCCCCCACCATGCCCCGGGATTCCCACTCCTCATTTCTTGATACACTGGAAAATATTTGGGTACAACCCAACACCCTTATACTGGGTGGTTTAAACTACCCCATCATTAACTAGGAAACTACTCATGTACCAACTCTTTTACTCAACGTTTTCTGGAATTCATAAATTCCAATGCCTTGGATCAACTTATCCACACTCCCATCAGGGACAACAATATCCTAGACCTGGTCATTACCAACATGGGTGACTGGTGTTCCACACCAGAGGTCAGCTCCTTGTTGGTCAGATCCAACCACAGGCTAATCACCCTAGACATCCACATCTCACCCCCACCCCCCATTAGGGAAAACACCGTAAACAAATTTCTCCAAAGCCAACTTCACGCTTCTTAAGACAGAAGTGGCAAACTTCATGGCAACCATGTAGATGGACAATAGAGGTACGACTGTTGAGTCCTACACAAATGCAGTTTATAAGCACTTACATGAGTGCATGGATCATGCTATCCCTAACAGAACCAAGATGCTATCCTCCAAAAAAAGGAAGCCAATCTGGTGGTCCCTTGCCATAAACAAACTCTACAACAGAAGAAAGAAACTGTTGCAAAAAAGTGTAAAATCTCATGAGTGGAGGAACTCCCTGGTCAGCCTCAGTAAGAAGCTGATATTCCTCATAAAATCCTCCAAAGCTAGTTACGAAAACAAAATCACCACTGATTTTAAAGACAACCACTAAGCATTCTATAGCTATGTCAAGAATCTCAATGGCTACACTCAGATCTGCTCTGAGTTACAGCACAATGACACTAAATATACAAAACTAACTGATATTGCCAACATCCTGGCAGATAGGTTCAGTGCAAACTTTACCCCCCCACCCACCCCCTAAAGGGCCCATCTCTATACTGGAAGAATGCAAAGTTCCTGTAATCACAGCTGCACAGGTAAAGACCATACTCTTCAAAGCCAAGAACACAGCATCCATGGGACCTGACAACATCCCAGGCTGTGTTCTACATGAACTGCAGAATGAACCGGCACCCCACCTAAGCACCATGTTCAATCATAGCCTCACCTCAAGCTTTGTGCCCACTGAATGGGGCACAACGACGGTTATCCCACTCCACAAAGGGGGAGCCATCACGGACCCCGGGAACTACTGTCCCATTAGCCTAACGAGCCTGGTCTGCAAGTTCATGGAATGTATCATCATGGATCTTATACACAAAGACACTGGCAATCTCCAGTCTCTGGACCCCACCCAGTTCGGGTTTGTAAAAGGCAGATCATGTCTCCTAAACCTGATAGACTTCTTTGAAGCAGTCACCAAAGCCGTAGACAAGGATAAGTTGGTTCACACAGCCTATCTAGATCTTGTCAAGGCTTTTGACACCATCCCCTACTCTGGAATTATAGATAAACTCACTAAACTAGATATAAATCCCTATGTCAAAAGATGGGTTGCCAACTGGCTCACTGACAGAACCCACACTGTGAAAGTAGCAGACTCCAAATCCGACTTCAGACCAGTGACAAGTGGAGTACCACAGGGTTCAGTCCTGGGTCTTCTCCTGTTTGGTATCTACTTTTCTGAACTACAGGCTAACACAGAAGGCCTTTGGCTAATGAAGTTCACAGATGACTGCAAACTGAAAGCAATAATAGAAACTCCTAAGAATGTGGACATCCTACAAAAGGGCCTCATGGAGACAAATGCCTGGTGTCAAAGCCATGGCCTCAAGCTCAATGTCAAAAAGTGCATTGTCATCCCCTTTGGTAAAAACTCTGTACCCATGAGCTACTACATAGGTGGTAGTCTACTTAACACCAAAAGTGTGATAAGAGATAATCACATTGCCACTGTAGTCAGGAAATCCTTCTGTGTGGCACACCTCATCACAAAAGGTTTCTCATCCAGGAAAAAAGAGGTCATTGTTCCCCTTTACTTGTCACTCATTAGACCCATTATAGAGCACAACGCCTCTTTTGGTATGTGTCTCACAAGACATCTACAACAACTGGAAAGGCCGCAGAAATACCTCACAAAGAGGATTACTGGACTCAAACAGATGCCTTACACAGACCTTCTCAAAAAACTCCAGCTTTACTCCATCGCATATAGCCTACTCAGAGGTGATCTCTGCCTAACATGCAAAGCTATGTCAAACCCAGAGCTGTTGGACATGCTCCACTTAAAGAAATCCCAATCCCTCTGATCTACATGCTCTAGGGACCTCAACCTTGCCACTACAATAAACAGAACATGCTGGAGGAATAGATTCCTGTCCCAGAGACTTCCCATACTCTGAAACAAACTACCTATCTATATCAAACAAAGCTCCTCATTAGTACTGTCAAGAAAAATCTTGATGATTGGATGGGAGATAGGAAATTCACCCTGGGGATCACCTCTGTGGCTCTGTTTGACAGGGGCACAGGAAAATAATGTTCTTGGATGGTGAAAGCCAGGGTACCTTTTTGGCTAGGCTTATATAGGCCCTAGGACCAATAGCCTAGTACCTACCTATGAACCTGTAAGTGTGGCTGTCCCTTTTATGGCTGATGTTCTAGGAGCCTGCATGTGGCATCCCAGGTACAGGCAGTAGCTTGAAGCTTTTGTATACTAGCAGGAAGTCGGGTCGAGTAGTGGAATACTACCCCATAAGTAAAGAATACTGAAACATAGAATAAAAGGACATCTATGGTTATGGTGAGATTTTACATAACTATTCTTTCTGGTGGGTGCATCTGTGGACCTACAAAGCTGATATAAGTATTTTTTGCAGTTGCTCCAACTATGTTATTGCTATTTAACAGTTTAATGCTGCATTTATTGATTTGCTTAAAATTATCACAGTTTTCTGCCTGCACTTATTAAAGAAACACTATCTGTTTGTTACAGTAATGCTTAGTTTGTTTTACCAGTGTTCTGATAATTCCTAAGATCCACCAACACTTCCTACACTGGTCAGAGTTTGCCAAAGTTTTCCTGAGTTGCCAAAATATTTCTAAGTTTTGCAAAGTTTTTCTTTTTTTGCAGAAGTTCTCCTACTTTTGCATACATTTTTTTCTCTATTTGGAAACTTTTCTCAGGGTTTGAGAACTTATTTCTAAAGACTCCTGATACTGCAAGAGTTCTTCTTTTTGTTGTAAAGCATTTGTTACTGCACTTGAGTTTCAGTAAAAAAAAAAAAAAAAACTCGTAAAACAAACTGATTTTGAACTCAAGTGCAGTAACAAATGTTTCATAACAAAAGGCAGAACTCCACCAAGAGTCCTTGGAAAGCTAAACAGTAAGGCAAAATGTGAGAAAAAGAAGAAAAAAAGTAATGTGCATGGTATGGGGAGCCCAAGATGGGGGAATCAGAGGGGAACATCGGAGGATGTTGATGTGTGTGTGTGTGGGGGGGGCTGAAACAGTCGGCTGTGCCTAGGGTGCCATTTCACTTAAGTCCAACCCTGTACATAGAGTTGTTGCAATGTATCAGTGTTGCAACTAAATGCCAGTAACTGTGAATATCACTTTGTGAGCTGGGCTAACATAGCGTGGTACACAGGCCTGTTGTAATGTAAAAACACTGTACCTACAGGTCAGTCACAGCGTACTACTCCTAAATGTTTGCAGCATGAACTAAAGGGTTAATTAGGAGGGGTGGGAGCAACAGTGAGATGCTTAAACTGGAAGTACCTAGAAGGCCCCCAACTTGACATTTGCTGGGCACCCCAAAAACGTTAGCACAGTGATGCAACATGCATTGTTTTAAGAAATTAGGACAACTTATAGTAAAAGAGTACAATGCATGAAGTTACATAACAGAAACAAAGACTGGCTTGAGAGTGTATACATTAAAAGTGCAGCAGAGAAAGCTGGCAGCTGATTTGTAGAGAGACAGGGCAACGTTTAACAGAAATAAGAAGGATAAGAAGGAGATGTGATTAGCTAATATGTATGAGATGGGAGATGGGGAAGGATGAGATAGGCAGGGACAATATCAAGATTAACGTGAAAAGCTATTGCCTATTTCTATGAAGTATTTTCATTTTATGTGGTTTAGGACAGAGTAGGTGTTTTGGTGTCATTTGCCAAGGTGCAAAACATTGGTAAAGCCATGATTTTCTTAGATGAGTCTTTACTTGCAATTTAAATTACTTTAAGGTGCATTGTTGTTTCAGTGTAAGTGGGGTGGAATTCCATATTTTTCATGTATAATTGGAGTAGAGGAGCTTCCCGTGGAACTAATAATGTTTTGATGTGAGTAGTAATAGTTTAGCAATTGAGCTTAAAGACCTAGATAGGGTGTAGTGCTGGATGATATAAATAAGGTATGGGCAATTTAGGGGTTGACAGATGAGATTGTGTGTGATGGGATGTTGAGGGTATATCAGGTATTGTGGTAGCTCCAAACAGTGCAGTTATTTGATGGTAAACAATGCTGGATGTTGTGAGGACCTGAGCAGCAGCACAATCATGCCTTTCAACACCTGATACAGACAAGCTAATGCTGAAAAAGTGAGGAATATAACTCTAATGAGGGAAATGTGACAGTGTAAAGGAAAATGTCTCATCTTGTAGGGATAATATTCTCACCCTTAAAATGGTAGAAGTCAGTGATAAATGTTGTGAACAGAATTAAGAAATGCTGTTAGTGCTGACAACAAAAGTAGAAATTAAAGCCATGGTAACAATGCTTGGTTGCTAGTACAGAGGATTAAGGCTATACTATTAACCATCTACTTTGAGTCTCCAGTGGTATGACTCCCACATCTTCCATTTGCTTAACATGTGTCTCTGAGCAAGTCAGGTAACCACATAGTACTCCAAATTGAGTCTGAAAAAAATACAGTTGGATCAATATTTTACCCTGATTAATGAATGAATGAATGAATAAATACATACATACATGCATGCATACACATATACATGTTTAAGTGAATAAACACATCTATCCACAGAGTTCCTACTGAAATCAATTACAAAATGGTTATATACTGATGTAATAGCAAGCTATATCCAGTCATATCCTCCAAAAGATCCTCACTACTCCAACAGAAGGCTAATATAATGTTATTCTAAAACTATGCATGCTTTTTGTTTTACATTTTCCTTTTGCATGGTACCAGCACAAGGTCAAACCTGTATCTGATCCCAGTAATGTATCCCTTACTGTCATCACTAATAATATTTGAAATAAGAAAGGATATTTCATATTCTTAAATTTTGCATGCTTATTTTAGGCTCCTAGCACTCAGATTTTATTTGAGAAGAACGACTGGAAAAAAATATTCCTCTGAAGCTGCAGTTTAGAGTCAGCAAAATAATACATTCTGATCCAAAGTGACAGCAGCAAAATGTGTTAAAGTGTGTGCCATGCATTTCTGCTAGACATTAGAGAGGACGGTGCTCAGAATCAGCTAAAATAAAAAATACATTTTTCTTCTTCTTCATGAGCTGTTTCTGTTTTTAAATATAAAATTAGGATTTTATTGAATTTAAACTTCCCTTTTCTCTGTTTCCTTGTGCTCTATCTTACTTAGGTATGACTGACAGAAGTAGCTGATATGTCAACACAACATTTTTTACAATGAATGGAAAGGTTTGCAACTAGTAAAAATACACCAAAATATGGATGATTTTGAAGTGTCAATTGCCAATATGAAGTACATGAATGCATTGCTCTGACAGCCTATGTCCTAATATATTCAAGTAATATTAAAACTATTAAGAACAACATGAGCCCAGCAGGAAATGTATTATTTTGAAATAAATCTACATAATTGTCAAAGCTTCACTATTCATGCAGAAGAAAGTGGAATTCATGGATAATTTAAGCACAGCACAAATTACCTATTTTGCCCATAATTAAAAAAAGAAAAGTCCAACTTCAATCCTTAACAAGACTGTCTGTAGAGTGCATGGTATAATACTATTGCCTAGCAGCACCTACTGATATGTGGGTAGAGCTGGGGTAAGCTACATGCCAAATCATTTTGCCAGTTTATGTAGCTGACCCTGCAACTCTAGTAAAAGACAATTACAGTCTATTGAGGGAAGGGTGGTAGGCATCTTAGCAAAGACAATGCCCTTGAAATTTTGCACAACAGGTGACAACCACTGGTGCCTTGGCACCTATGATACTTGCCTTAAATGACTAGGGGAGAGGTATTGTGCAATGTTTTCACTGCAGGGACAACCTTTGTCTAGTCTTCCAATAAAATGATAATAAGCAACCAGTAATCTTTCATAATTTACTCATTTTATGACACGATTATGTTTTGTCAGATGAGAAATTTTGCATGGCACTACACACTGCCTGAAAATAATGATTGTTGGAGAGGGACTGCATTTTTTGCTGGGACTGAAATAAGGATGGAGGAAATATAAACAATTATAATGACAAGGGGTAGTTTATAAATGTTTGTCTTTTTTAAGTTGAGTATACATGCATTACTGTATGCACTATGGAATACTGTCCAATGGTCTCGGAGATATGTGGAAACAGAGGTGTGCTCCTATGATGCTGCCTATACACTGGGAGTTTTAACAATTGTACATGACAGACATGCACATACAAGAGGGAAATAAGGATACATGGAATTGTTTCTATGCGTACTACTGGAATACAAGCTATTTAAGTACGTATAAAAATTACTGTATGCACTGGGTAACACTCTGTAAGGGAGTCTTGGACATCTTCACATGCTGTGTGTTTTATAAGATATACAGCAAGTGATAAACCCATCAAAATGTATGTCTGCATATAACTAGGTACAAGAAAAATGGTGCTGTATTTTCCACTTATAAGAGAAGTAGGGCTATAAATGGGAATGTGTTTAGTGATTGAAACATGAGTGAGAGTCTCAATTAATAAAAGCACATCGGAGTCAGGAAGTAAAGGAGGGTTGAGGTTACATAATGAAATGTGTGCTAAGTTAAGATTTAGATTCCCTGTATATGAAATAAAAAGATGGCCACAAAGTAGTTTTAATTAGCTAATTAGTTAAATTTGTGTTTGCACACTTCCCAATAACAGTACAGAATAAATTAACCATATCACCTTACTTATTGACATACCCCTCAACTGCCCAGATTTTTGCAGAATGTCCAGATTTTTGCCTTATATATTTTGCCTTTTCTTCATAAAAATTGTGTTTTTTTTTGGCAAATCAGTGAAGACTGAATTCACTAAATAATAACAGGCATTTCAGTTTCAGACTTTATGTCCTTCAGAAAATGCATGGAAACATAAAACCTTTTATTCTAGAAACATTGTTAGTTTATAAGAACAGTATTTAACCCCCCCCCACACCATTATTTTTGGGTTTCTCCAGATTTCTTGTGCTAAGAGATGGAGAGCTATGCCTATTGGCACTCTGGTATTAAAGAAAAGCAGCATATATATATATATATATATATATATATATATATATATATATATATATATATATATATAATATATATATAATTTTTTTGCAAAATACACAAAAGTATGTATCAGTTTTGAAATATGTATAGTTAACAATGTATGTTACATACACTGATAAGTATCATATACTTATACTGTTTGACTTTATTTTCATATCCTTATTTGATGAAAAAAAAAACAACAAAAATCGCAGCAGAAACAGTGAGTGGATAAAATAAGCCAAGACTTTAATAAAAAATGATGAGCGCTTTCGCAAAACCACTTTTGCTTCTTCAGATCATACTCAATAACTAAAACACCATGAACTAAATACAAAGATACTATTCCCCTAACCCACCTCATCCAATAGACACACAGACAATGATGGTAACTAATTACTTGATACTAGTACATTTCAAAGGCTAACCATAATCATGTGATTAGCAGTATGTCTACTTTAAAAACTATTTTTACATACATACCTCTTTACATCACAAAAAGCATACAATATAATAAAATTCTACAACATTGTTTAAAACTTTTTGGAACTTATTTCTTCAGCCTTTTGGATTTTAAGGCTGGTCGTATAGAAACATAATCATTCAGCCCATAGTCCTGATGCGCTCTCAGTCTAAATATCCATCTCAACTCTGTCTGTTCTGTAGCAATGGTCAAATTCCCTCTCCTAACACTAGGGGCTATAACTTCTAACTATTTTTTATTTAAGTCTTGGCTTGTTTTATCCACTCACTGTGTTTCTGCTGTGGTCTTTGTTGTTTTTCTCCATTGAATTTCTAGAGCCGAGCAGTTTATTGCAGAGGATTTACTTTTTATTTATTTTTTTTTTGGCTGCTGAAATTCTTATTTGAATTTAATAAATGAATATAGATACATATGCATGCTGGAATTAGTATTGATGACCTCAACAAAACAGATTTAGCAGCAAATTGCTTACATCTATAACACTTTATGAACTGTCATTCTGTCAAGCTGCTATTCTCATAGGCCCTTTAATCCTTAAAAAGCCTGGGGATGAGGGCATAAAGATATCAGTGATACCTGTAACTGAAAGTTTGGGATTTTAATCCTGGGATAACACTAGTGATACTAGCTCTTGTGTCTCTTCTGCTGGATCTTCGTAGATTCTTAGACCATTGGATCAATTGTCAAGTTTATGATCTACTGCCCTTCAAAGAAACTTGATTGGTGTAATCCCACAATTCTACTGTGTGTGTGTGTGTGTGTGTGTGTGTGTGTGTGTGTGTGTGTGTGTGTGTGTGTGTGTATGTGTGTGTGTGTGTGTGTGTGTGTGTGTGTGTGTGTGTGTGTGTGTGCAGTATGGCAGGTAAGTAGGGAATGTTGAGTCTGGATAAGCGTGCATGTGTTTGCACTAATGAGGCCTTTTTCATTGGTGCTATACTAGGTCTCTGAATCAGAATTTCTGTCCATTGTGCTAAATAACCAACTAACATGGTACAATGATCACAATGGACTGACTAAACATGATCTGTCGAATTTTATGGACTACAGCATATTTTTTCCTGTCTTGACTGATACATACACACACTGATCATAGTTTATATTTTTATCTACCATTTTTTTCTAGATCTTTAATAGATGTGTAATTTTTTATGGTCTGACCTTTATTTAGTAATCATAATATTTTTATTTATCCTTTGTTGACCAAGTTAGTCCCACTAGGCTAGTAGCCTCTTTTCAGGGGAGACCTGCAATGCTATTTATACTACATGGGGAAATTTGGTCAGGACATTCTGGGTCTTGATCTACTCTTTTTGATAGGTGCCATGTGATGTTTTACATCTAACTGAGCTACCACCAACTCAAGCAGATGGGGCCCTCAGTTTAACATCTCTGGGGTATACTACGAAGTGCAGCCCCCCACCCCGAGGCTACAATGCAATGCCAGCAATCCATCTACCTGCTACCTGGAGTGAGAATCTTTACTTTTGCCAAGTCAAATAATGCCATATTTAATAACATTAAAGGTCAAATCAAGACTTCTGCACCAGATATGAACTTTGTGTATATGATCTCGAAGGCTCTAAGAACTTCATTAAAATAATTATGCTACACAGTTTGCAATCATCTGACAGTTTTATGAGCGACATTTATAGATAATTTAAACTACGGGGTAAGGGACAATACTGAAGTTACAGATGATTAAGCCCATTAGTTTTTCAAAAAGGGCCGTCTAGAGTGATACATGCAGATAAAGAAAGATGCCTAGGATGATATATGCAAATGAAGACAGCTTGCAATGGTTTGCAGACCATGCAACGTTTCATAAAGCTTTGACTTCTTGCCGTGCCCATATAAGGCAGAAATAAAAATAAGAAGAGAACTATATTCCGCTAAAGCATTTCACTCATCGTGTATGTTGCTGATTTGTAATATCATGTCAGTAGAAAGAGAACAATGTTTGTAACTCCTGGATATCTGAAGCACATTGTCTTCTTCTCTGAAAGCAATGTTGAAGATGTCTATAGATTCACACTGCAGTTCTTCATGGGACTTGAGATTTTATGGGTAACTAACTCATTGTTACAAAGGTCTAAAGCAGGTAGACAGTACTTTAATACTGCAGACATTAGAGGAAAGAAAATATATATATAAGAAAACGACTACCTTATTCTACCAACATCCTGGAACAGTTGATACATTCTCCTACCAGGGTAAAAACATCCTTGACCTTGTGCCCACAAACATTGGGGCGATGTTCCTCACCCAATGTAATGGCTTTGTTCATCACATCTGAACATAAAGCATTATTCCTTGAAATAAAAACTAAATTCTTTAGGAAGTATTCCAAAGCTAATCTCTCTTTACTAAGCAACACCTTGGCTAAATTCCAAGCACCGCCAGATCCAGTAAACACCATAGCAAATATTGAGCTATTTACAAAATCTCTGAACAGCCAAACTAACAGCTGTTTAGAGTAAACTGTGGTCACCCATATTAAAAATAAGTCAAACCCAAAAGACAAGCCGCCCTGGTAGAGTCACAATATCAATCCATTATACAACAAAAGAAAAAAATTCTTGACCAAGCATAAGAGGAACAAATCGCTGCATACTAAAAGTCACATGACCAATCTAAACAGGTACTAAGAGGGTTAATTAATACTTCAAAGGCTAAATTTGCAGAAAAAAATTGCTTCTCAGGCAAAAGATAACATAAAGCTTTCCTCGGCTATGTCCGTAACCTCAGGGGAAATACACAACAATGTGCACAACGTATTGTAAATGGCATCACCCACACTGAACCAGAGGCCATTGCCAAGATTTTGGCTGACAGGTTCATCACAAATTTCTCTGCCGACTCCCCCCTGATAGTTCAAAGAAAATACTGCATACCACAATCCCCCCAACCCTTGCTAGGAAACAGGTCATCAATGAACTTTCTAAGTCCAAAAACACTGATAGATGCATGCTGATAACATTCCTAAATGTTTAATAAATAGCATGAAACATTAACTTTCTGGTCCACTTGAATCACTTTGGAATTGGAATCTCCAGTCAGGTTTTGTGCCCAAAGAATGTAAGATGGCTACAGTCATTCCCTTGCACAAAGGAGGTCCAACCACTGATCCAAGTAACTCCAGGCCCATAAGTTTTACCAGTCTCATATGTAAGTCCATGGAAAAAATCATCATTGACATGATAAATGAGGACAAAGGTAACCTGTAAACACTGTACTCATCACAGTTTGGCTTTGATAAGGAAATATCATGCCTATTAAATCTGGTGGACTTTTTTGAGAGGGTCACTAAAGCACTGGATAAAGGTAAGACTGTGCACACAGCTTACCTCAACCTGACAAAGACTTTTGATACAATACCCACTCAAGCATTATAGACAAGCTCACTAATTCAGGTATAAACCATTTTATTACCCACTGGATAACCAACTGCCTCAGTGATAGCATCCAGGAGGTCAAAATAGGTCTCCATCTCCACCAAGAGGCCAGTCACTAGTGGAGTCCCCCAGGGTTCTGTATTGGGCCCACTACTTTTTGGCATCTATTTCCCTGAAATGGAAGCAAATGCTGAAGTTTTATAGCTGACTAAGTTTGCAGATGATTGCAAGCTGGAGGTTATCACCATCTCCCCTGCAGACACTAGCATTCTTCAAGAAGGTCTTTCTCTGTCTAACAAATGGTGCCAAAGCCATGGTCTTGACCTCAGTGCTAAGAAATACATTATTGTGTCCTTTGGGAGGTCAACCATCCCGGCTAATTACTGTGTTGATAATATGTCTCTAAGAGTTGACCCAGTGGTCAGGCATCTGGGTATACACATAGACAGTAGCCTTACCTTTGACCACCACATGGCTACAATGGTGAGGAAATCCTTTTATTTTGCACAATTTATAAGTAAGGTTATGGCATCTAAGTCCAAAGAGGTCATTATCCCACTGTACTCTGCCCTTATCAGACCAATCATAGAGTACTATGGTCCCACTGGTATTTACCTGACCAGGCATATGCAGCAACTAGAGCGACCACAGAGGTTCCATATAACAAGGATAAAAGGCTTAAGAAACCTGCATTATGCAGACTGCTTTAAATCTCTTTTCCTCTACTCAGTCTCCTATAGACTGCTGAAGGATGATCTATGTCTACCTTATGAGGCATCCACAAACCTCACACGTATGAATCTCCTATGTATTCATAAGTCAAAAAGTACCAGAAATGCAAGGTCTAGGGACCTGAATTTCATAAGTTACTTAAACAGAACATGCTGGAGAGACAGATATGTGTCCGAGAGACTGCCCCTCCTATGGAACCAGCCTCCCATCCATGTGAAGCTGAGTTTGTCTATTACCCAGTTTAAGCGCAACCTAGACCAATGGATGGGAATAGGAAATTTACACTGGACCTAGCACCCTGTCTTTTATGGACAGAGGTAGCTTATAAATGCCTGGCTCTCAATATCCTAGTGGGAAACAAGACATCATTCATCTTTTGGGAAAACTTGGCAAGGTTTAGAAAGCCCCCACACGCCCGGCTTGTTACCTAACATGTCCTGTACTACATGTTTTTCATACTGAGCTGCCTCCCCTGGATTAAATAGAACTGATTTATTTTTATAGTAGATGACTACCTGGACACATATTCAGGGTTTATAAGACATCTTAAGAAATGCTGTAAGGGGTGCCAGCATAGTAATGATGACTGTAACTAAAGTGCATAATCCCTCTTACTGCCACAAATGTAATGTGTGACAGATAGGGGACATGGCATCCTGATCCAATCTGCTGCTGCATATTTATATGTGATGGGAAGACTGGCCTTAAGAAGGTACAGTAAATGTGCACCTGTGTCTCAGGTAATAGTCAAGAGCTGCCAAATCCAAAAAGAGCTGTACAATGTACAAATGCAGATCATTGGATTCACAAGCTTTCACCCACCTTAAACTGAGTCCAGTGCCTTTAAGGGCAATCGACAAACTAGTAACTGAATTTATCCAAGATTACTAATCTTTTTACTGTTGTTACTGTTATCAGTTTCATTCAGTGTAATAGTACTGTATGATTTTTTTCTGTAATGTGATTAATTATTTTTATTTATATGTGACTTTGTGGAGCTTTTCTCCCCAGGCCTCCACTCAAAATGGGCTCTTTCCAGGCCCAGTGGACTTTCCCGGTTAACAAATGCAATAAAATTATTCTTTATACAACAGGACATACATTTCAGTTGTGACACTAATGATATATTTCCATTGGTAACACATTCTTTCCTTTCTGTAGTTACACCATTCTGGTTTATCAAGAACACAATTTCTGGTCACCCTTAGAATAATCCACTTTTAAGCTGATTTTATCTGGTACATTAGTAGGTGAGAAATCAACAAACAGCTTTGATGACAAAGAGGGATAAAGCCCTGTTTATGACCTAGACAATCCAAGTTCAGTTACTGGCTTTTGGTACTTGAAAGATCTGGCAGGCAGGCAGGATGAACATGCTTATCAATGTGGAAAGTGTGAAGCTGCCAATGTGCTGAAGAAACCCTTTGGATATTCACTTCATATACAGATATTTATGTGCATAGCAGACATTCATAGGTAATTAAATCATGAACAAAGGACAATAATGAGGTTACAGATGTTTAAACCTATTAGTTTCTCGAAAAGAGCCACCTAGAGTGATGCATTCAGATAAAGAAAAGTGCCTAGGGCGATGCATGCAAATGAAGAAAGCCACAAGCACACTGAGATGGTTTGCAGACTATGCAAAGTTTCATAAAGCTTTGACTTCTTGCAGTGCCCATATAAGGCAGAGGTAAAAATTGAAAGAGAAGTAAATTCTGATATAGCATTTCAGTCAGCTGCCAGGATCTGAGAATGCAACATGGTTCCGTTCATAGCAGTAACCTCCCCACAGATGAAATATCCTAATACTAGAGGAGCTGTTGACCACTACTCTGTGCCATGTAGCAAGAAGTCTCCCTGATGATCACTGCAAGCATCTCCTTTTAGACCATCTGTTTGATCAGGAGGTTATCAGGAGGTATCGGATGTAGACACACATTAGGTGGTGGCTGTGTGGGACTGGTGCTGCAGTCATGAGTCAACACAGTCAGAGGAGTAACCCTATTAAAGTCCAAACAAAAGTTTAGCTATTACTGGGTATAACTGCATCTGGGGCATTCAAACTCCATATCCCAGATGTGTTAAATCCTTAAGAAGTTCCTGAGTGTCATGTATCATGCATTCCATCACCTCTTTTAAAGACTTCTTACCCTAGCTCTTTCCTTGCATTCAGAAAGAGGCCAGCTGTATAACCCTTAGAAGAACTTTGGGTTTGAAAGTTTCTATTTCAGTTTTTCAAGGACATAATTTCCAATCTTTGCAGTCAACAGTAAGGTAGATACATGAATTTTTCATTTCAGTCTGTGGTCCATTTATAATTTTACCACAGACAACCCACACCTTGCATTAAAGTATTTTTATAGGCCACTAAAGGAAAATGGCCATCATTTTACTTCTCTGTGAATTTTTCATCAGCTGCTTTATATTCTTAACTGTTCCTTCTACTTTCAGATTTGACTGTGTACATCTGGTACTTGGAAAAATATTTTGGAATTCTCATTTTTCTGAAAAACCTAATGAACATAGCACTTATATAGTGCAGACTCCCTCACTTGGTTTGTATTTTTCTAGGCTGCAAGGGTTTATGTGCATCAATGGAGCTGACAGCTATACCACTGGTAGTTTAGCTACTGGCAGGATTTCATTCAGGATGGCAAGTCTCAGATGAGGTGCCATAATGAGACCCAAACACCCATACTAAGCAGCAGCTCACTTTAGAATCACCAATGACCAGGAAATTTGACTGTGTGAGCTGGTTTCCCTTAAGGACCCAGTAGTGGAGGCATTAGATACAGTGTTAGTATGTACAGCTGTTGGTAATGTTTTAACAGATTGTTTACATGATGGCTGAGGTCTCTTTATTTGCTTGCACTGTGCAAGAGGTCTTAGTGTTTTAGATAGGTTACATCTAAGTGCCTCGGCATACTACTGTTTTATGTGTTGGGCTATACCCTGTGCAGTTGGCAGGGTGCAAGTGTCACTGGCAACCTCTATAGGATTAGTTATGGTTGTAAGAGAGAGTTTTGCCTCGTATATTTACACCTCTCACATACTGTATCTCTTTTATTAAGAATAAGTGGGTTGTCATTGTACATGAGGCAATTGCTACAATACCTCAGAATACCTATCTCAACCAGACTAGCCACAGAGAGAGAGAGAGAGTAGGGAAGTGGATATCCATGGCTACTGATCTCCTAGGAAAAAGTGGGGAAACAAATATTGAACAAGTCAATAAGACGAACTTAATGAGCAGTACAGAAAACTTAAATACTGAACAAGTCAATAAGATGAGCTTAATGAGGAAAGCTCAGCTATGAGCAAACTAGATGCTCTAGTACTTAAAAAAGTCTGTCTAAACAGTAACGCCACAAGAGTGTAGAACACAAACATTCCTAATGTATGTAAAATAATTAGTTTGGAGCCCAAGTGCTTAAATCAGAACAAAGACACTTAGAATGACAGCCACAATAAGCCTTCACCAGCAATTCCCAGCTCAGAAGGGTGGAGGCTACCCTCTCCTCCCACAAGAGTAGAGACCAGAAACCGTCTTAATGTAAAACAAATGGTTTGGAGCCCAAGTGCTTAAACAAAAACTAAGACACTTTTAGAATGAAAGACACAATAAGACTTCAAACAGCAATACTCAACTCAGAAGGGAATAAGCTAATTCTCCTGCCACAGCAACCTAAGCACTTAAAAAGCATCCTACAGTCCAGCACTTGCTCAGACCTAATAGCAAGCAATAATATACCCCGACACTTGATTGCCCAGCAGGGCAAGGCTCATTATTCACCCCTCACCAACCAAGTGACTAAGCAGCTCACCCTACTATTCAGCCATGACCAAAGGGCAATTTCAGGTATACTCTCCAGTCCAGCTGGTGAACCTGGGTATCCTGAGGCAATATTACAACTACCTCATGTACACAGACAACCCTCTCCTCCTACCACAAAACATTAACATATGTGAGAGATGCAATTATATAGCTAAACTGGAAGCTAAGCTTTCTCCTTCCAAGACTGGAACAGGCAGTATGATGAGAAGGTTAACACTTGCACCACACCTCCAGGCTCACATAGACATACTAAACCAGCACTGGCAAAAAATATACATAAATACACAAAATCATACTCGGAGGCTCTAAATAAAAACCTGCAAAGGCGTCAGAGACCTCCAAAGCAGACACCCAAAAAACCTGCACCTCCCGTCACAAACCGGACAACACATAAAACACAAAATCAGTGTGCCGCACAATCACAGCCCTTAAGGCGAAATAACATACCTAACACACTAGTAATAGATGACTCTATAGTCAGGCACACTGACATCCCACTCACTAGGCTGGACAAGGAGAAGGTTACTGTTAGCTGCCATTCGGGAGCCAGAATCCGCCACATAACACAAACACTCAGGTCACTCCAGAACAAGTACAAATATGACTCTGTCATTGTTCATGTTGGTGTGAATGACCTGAGACATACCTCCCTGGACTACAGGAAAAGAGACATGGAAGAGCTCTCTGATCATGTAGCCCAGGCGGGTATGACCCTGACCCTGAGTAGCATCCTGCCCTCACCAAGAATGATACCGCAGTATAAAGAAAAAAATGATCAATTTCAACAATTGGCTAAACTTCTGGTGTCATTCAAAGGGGATCCAGTGTCTTTAAGCCTGGGATGACATGCTCGACAAGCCTCATTGCTTCACAACAGATGGCTTGCACCTGTCACCCCTAGGCTTTTGAATACTGGCCAAGGCTCTTGCTGCCCCCATAGTGCCTTTTTTAAGCAAGGCACAAAAGTCAAACCTACCTCCGTAAACAGCACAAATAAAAAAATTAGAGTTATGCTACTCAACGCCAGGAGTTTAAATCTCAAAATGCATGTGCTCGAAGCACTCCTCAGTATGGAGAACGTTGACATCTGTGCAGTAACTGAAACGTGGTCCAAGGCTCGACAGTACACCCCAGCACTACCAGGCTACAACTCATACCACACATTTTGGCCACAGAACATGGACCAAAACACAAAAGTAGGGGGTGTATCCATATTTATCAAGGATACCTACATCTCCAGGTTAGTGGCACAGCATGATACCTCTGAGATCATCCATGTGCAACTAACATTGGGCAAATCTGCAATGCAAATTGTGGCCTGCTACAGATCACTCTCCATAACCCAGGACCACCACTCCACCTTTCTGGAGACTCTGGAAAACATGAAGGTCCGATGAACACCCTGATATTGGCAATTTCAATTACCCTACCGTTAACTGGAAAAACTACTCAAGTACAAACTCCCAGGTCCAGCACTTCCTAGAATTTATCAACTTAAATACCCTGGATCAGCTGGTAAACTCCCCTAACAGAGGTGAAAGCATATTGGACCTTGTCATCACCAACATGGGCGACAGGTGTTCTGCACCAGAGGTCAACCTGTCACTGGTTAGATCAGACCATAAACTAATCACTCTGGATGTCCACACCACACCACACCACCACCCCCAACCAAGGAAACCACAGTGAAAAACATTTCTATAGCAAACTTCACCTTACTTAAGACAGAGGTGGTAAGTTTCACAGCCCCAAGCTAAAGGATAACAGTGTCCAAGATGGAGGAACCTTTACAAATGCACTCTATGAGCACCTACAAGGATGCATGGATTGTGCCATCCCTAGCAAAACCAAGACTCACTCCCCTAAGAGAAGGAAACCAGTCTGGTGGATGCCTGCCATAAACAGGCTATACAATAGAAGAAGGAAACTAGTTCAGAAAAAAAGCAAATCCCAAGAAGGAAAGACATCCCTGATCAGTATCAGTAAGAAACTAAGGTCCCTCATAAAATCATCCAAGACTAACTTTGAAAGAAAAATAGCCAAGGATTCGAAAGATAACCACAAAGCCTTCTTTAGCTATGTCAAAACTCTAAGTGGCAACTCGCAGATATGCTCTCAGCCAGTGCAAAATAGCACAAAATATACTGAACCTACTGATATTGCCAACATCTTGGCAGGTAGATTCAGTGCAAACTTCACCCCCCTCTCACTCCCAAAAGGGCCCACAACAATACTGGAAAAGTGTAGTGTCCCAGAAATCACAGATGCAGAGGTGAAAACAGCCCTTTCAAAAGCCAAAAGCACAGGGTCAGTGGGGCCAGATGGTGTCCCAGGCTGCATCTTGCACGAACTACAGAATGAACTAACCCCCCCACCTAAACATACTGTTCAACCTCAGCCTCTCCACAGGCTACATGCCCATAGAATGGCGCACAGCAATGGTTATTCCGCTCCACAAAGGAGGGGCCACAACTGACCCTGGTAACTATCACCCCATAAGCCTGACTAGCCTGGTCTGCAAGGCTATGGAGCGCATCATCATGGAACTCATTAACAAAGACATTGGGATCCTCCAAACACTTGACCCGACCCAGTTCAGTTTTGTTAAGAGCAGATCATGCCTACTAAATCTGGGTGACTTCTTCAAGACAATCACCAAGGCCACAGATGAGGGGAAGGTGGTTCACACAGCCTACCTTGACCTCGCCAAGGCTTTTGACACCATTCCCCACTCGGGAATTATAGAAAAACTCACCAGCCTGAACATAAACCCCTACGTCATGAGCTGGGTTGCCAACTAGCTTACAGACAGAACTCACACGGTAAGAATAGCAGGCTCTAAGTCCGACTCTAAACCAGTCACAAGTGGTGTCCCACAAGGCTCGGTCCAGGGACACCTACTGTTTGGCATATACTTCTCAGAAGTACAGGCAAACTCAGGAGGACTATGGCTAACCAAGTTCGCTGATGACTGCAAACTGGGAGCCATAATTAACTCTCCGGCTGACACAGACATTCTCCAAAAGGGCCTTACTGAGACGGACACCTGGTGTCAAAGTCATGGTCTCAAGCTAAATGCATAGTCATCTCATTTGGGAAAAACAAAACACCCATGAATTACCATATAGATGGCAGCCCCCTTAATACAGAAGAGGTAATAAGAGATCTGGGGACCCAGGTAGATAGTAATCTCTCCTTTGACAATCATATTGCCAAAGTAGTTAGGAAATCCTTCTATGTAGCCCATCTAATTACTAAAGGGTTCGCATCTAGAAATAAAGAGGTTATAGTGCCCCTCTACTCGTCACTCATCAGACCCATCATAGAGTGCAATGCTCCATTTGGGATGCACCTCACAAGACACGTCTAACAGCTGGAAAGACCACAAAAGTACCTCACCAAGGGGATTACTGGCCTCAAACATATGTCCTATGCAGCCTGACTGGAAAAACTCTGGCTGTACTCAGTTACATATCTCTTACTCAGAGGTGATCTCTGCCTGACTTACAAAGCCATGTCCAACTCATAATTGATGGACATGCTCCACCTAAAGAAATCCAAGTCACTGTGAGCCACTCACTCTAGTGAGCTCAACCTCGCCACAACAATAAATAGAACATGCTGGAGGGATAGATTCCTGTCACAGAGACTCCCCATGCTTTGGAACAAAATTTCTAACTACATTAGGTAGAGCCCCTCACTAACACTCTTCAAGAGAAACCTTGACGAGTGGATGGATAACAGAAAATACACCCCTGGAATCACTTCATTGGCTCTTCTTGACAGAGGCTCAGTTAATTAATCAATGGGGCGGCGAAAGCTGACACACTCTGGCTAGGCTTATAAATGCCCTCGGGCAGGTAGCCTAGTACCTACCTATGAACATGAGTGTAGACCACAAACCTTCCTTATGTAAGATAACTAGTTTGAAGCCCAAGTGCTTAAATCAAAGCTAACATGCTCAGAATGACATTTAAAATTTGATCAGACTGCTAACAAGCAGTAATAAATGCAGCAGATTAATTGCAAATGAATACTTTAAAAATGAGCGGCAAAAAAACTTAATTTTCTTTTTTTAGTAAGTGGGAAGGGAGGAAACAGAAGATATTTCAAGTTTGAAAGACTAAGGGGGCCTTCCCAGCTGATCTCTCAGTGCTCTGTAGAATGAGCTTATGAGATAGGACTGGGAGAAGTGTCCAATATCAGTTTTATAGTAGGGGTGGGAAACTCAAAATCCACCAAGTTTAAAAGTAGTACAGTAGTAGGGTGGTTGGGTAGGAAAAATCAAATGTAGACAGAGATTAGCAATGGTTAGGCAGGGAACAACAAGTCAAACAAGCACTACAGTTAAATAAAGATGCTTCTAAATATTTCCATTTAAATGAGGAATGTTATTTTCAGCTCCTCCCACTAATTAGCTGGATGCTGTTCACTGTCTGCAAAGAATTCATTTTTAACTTTTCTAACTGACCCTAGCCTAGACATCTTAAAACACCAAAAGAAAAAATCCACAACAAAACAAAATGTAACATATGAAAAAGATAAAAAATAGAAATAATCAAACCTTAAATGAATAACTTCAATCTAAAATCAAATACAGAGATCAGCAATAGTCCCGTAGAAAACAGGAAGTCAAACAAGCTGTCCACATTCACAAATGGTCTGCTACATGCACATCACAGATAGGCTCCATGCAGAAGAACACTAAACACCTTCAATTATAACTACATACTGAGCCAAATCTCTTACTGCTTATATGTTATACCTAGTATTTCCAGTTATGAGCATGAAGTTGAACAAATCTGTTGCTTTAAAAACTATAATGCACTGCAAACTCCCCTGGTCATATAAGCAACCACAGAATGTGTTCCAACTCTGTGCCATTTTGCATTAATTAAGTTTATACTTCACTGTCTAGAAATCATACCAAAAACCTAATCAGGTTTGCAGAATGCGATATATCAATATATTTTCCTTTGATGGAAATATGGATTACTCCAAATAGCTTGTGTTATTTCAACCATTATTCACTTAAAAAAGGACAGTGGATGCTCTTGCCATACTATTAAATCTAGCATGCCCTTTTCCTATGGCTTGTACCAGTTTACTTCCAATGTACATAAGTTACAATCAGGCCAGTTTGCTTTATTTTTCATATAGATCAGAGAGAAACAGTCTAGCCAGCCTTCCACTACATGCAATAAAGCTCTTTTACTCATATCAGAATAGTTCAGACATCAACCTTGAACCAGTAAATATGCTGTAATCTATCAAAGTTAAAGTCCTGGATTACAATCCAAAATTGAAATAAGACACTGAACTTCAGCAGTCTTTCCATGGAAGCCAGAGCGTTATGCTTTTTCCTGCTGTGTGGTGCAGGTCATAAGCCATTATCTCATGTCTGACCTGATTATAGCCCTCAGCTTTTTGGTTGTAGAAGTCTACTTTATTTTTTCCCTGTTATAGCTCTCAACCTCTTCGCACAAAAAATATGTTAAAAGACAGAAATAATGGGGGGAAAGGAGTAGTAACATTCAAGTGTAGTAACTCGTATATCCTCATGCCAACCAGAAATACGAAAACAGTGCTGTTTTAATAATCCACTAGTGATAGGATAGTGCATGATACATGAAAATCTGTAACTATTGTTCCCAACAACAAAGGTGAGGAAGTGTCACAGCCTGAATATTTCACAGTTTTATACTAATTATCCATAGCATTAACTCATGTAAAGTTAGGCAAAAAGTTATCTCACTCATAATAAAAAAAAATGATAAGAAATATAAAAAATAAAGGAAGAGGGGACCCAGTCTAGCATGGCCAAGAACAGTACAGGTGTCAAGTGCACAGCATCCTAGATAAATTTTGTCATAGACAATATCTAGGTCAGCTTTGTTTAAATATTGCTAGTGTATGTAGTCTTCATGAACTTGGCACACTTCTTTGACCCTATACCTTATGTAAACATTAAAGAAAACTTTGGTATTTTTAAATAAAACAATACTAGAATATTTACGTGTACATTAAAATTTATAGTGGTGGAAAACAGTGACAGAAACTAGATACTAAAAGCACGTAAGCAGTAACAAATCATCGCTGGAGTTTGAGGATATTCTATAGTTGGTTCTCTTCTACTTACTGTCCTTATTGCAGACATTAAGCAATCTTTGGCAGTTTATTATACAGAAGTAAGACTGTGAGCTGTTAATGAGCTGCTCCCTGCAGTCCAGGGTTTGAATCCCTCAGAGTCCCTTTGCCTGCTGTGTGACTGAGCAGGTGCTGGTTCTATAACTGAACCTTTGGCTGTATATGTGGACCGTCACCTAAAAAAAATACTTGGATCTTTAAAACACATTACTAAGGACTCCTAGGATTTTCTAAAGACCATTTCTGATGACAAGTTTAGTACAACTGTATATTTGGTGACAATAGATGCGGTGGAATTATTCCCCAGTATATCTCACAATACAGGGTTGGAGTGGTTTCAGGAGGTATTATTAGAAGCAAAATATTTAGAAGCTAATGTTGCCAACTTGATAACTGAATTTATGGAAATTATACTTAAAAATAACTTTGTGTATTTCAATGGTGAATATTACAAACAAGAATGGGACGTGGCCTTGGGGGGTGGACTGAGCCCCATTATATGCCAATTTGGTGTTATATTTTTGAGAAAGAAAATACATCATAGAAACTGAATGGTACAGAAGTATTGTTTATTACACAAGGTTTTTGGACGACATTTGCCTGCTTTGACAGGGGTCAGTGGATGAATTGACATCTTTTCTGACTTACATCAATAGGACAACTGATTTTTGAGATTCACACATACTCTATCCCTAGAGAAAACTGATTATTTAGATGTAACATTATATAAGGACTTGGTGAATAATTGTTTCCACTCTAAGATAGTCAGGAAACACAAGTTCTCAAATTCATATTTGCACTACAACAGTGGTCACCCTAATTTTCAAAAGAAGGGCATTATAAAGAGGCAATTAATTAGAGCCTCGAGAATGTGTTGTGAACTGTCAGTGTTTTACAAGGAGTTGGAATTTATTAGGGAACTGTTTATACAAAGGGAATATCCACCAGGTTTGGTTCACAGCATAATAAACAAAGTGATTCGGGATAAAGATGTATAACCCACTATTGGGAAAAGGTTGCAATTCTGGGATTAAGCTGGATGGTACAATATGATAGTGCCTTTATTCATACTTACTGCTCCACTTCCACAGAAATAGAGGAAATCATTATGAGACACTGGGGAATTTTGAAGGTGCATGAAGAAACTAAGAATTTTACACCAGATATACCGATATTTATTAGAAGGAGGGACACAAACTTGAAGGAAATGTTAGAAAGATGGGGACATGATCAATGATAAAGTAAAAAATAAACTTGGCACATATAAATATGGAAATTGTAATCAATGCAGGTACATTATTGACAAGGATGAAGTGGTTATAACAGCAAGGAAATATACATTGAAATGTAAGGGACATTACACTTGCAACACTTAAGGAGTGGTCTACATAGTAGTTTATGAAACATGCAATAGTTTTTATGTAGGAAAGACAGAGAGAAACCTAAGAAAGAGGATATATGAGCAAACTTATGATATTTTGAAAGCAAAAGAAACTAGTGCACTCTTTAAACATTCTGACGGATGTCTGAATTATAAATATAACTGTATGGTTATTGAACAGGTGACTTCAGATGCCCGTGGAGGTAATTGGGAAGCCAGACAGTATAGGGAATTGTTCTGGTAAATCAAACTTGAGGCAGGGAAACCCCTGGGGTTAAATGATTACATTAGTATAAGTAGTGTACTCAGACTAAGGTCAGTGAAATTATAAATAGTTGGGATGACAATTTTTATACCAAAGAATATATTTGTCTCAATGCAACACATTCACTATGGAAATATTACATTAGATCAACTAAGAATTGTGATACGTTCACATGTTTTTAGTATATATATATATATATATATATATATATATATATATATATATATATATATATATATTTTTTTTTTTTTTTTTTAAACAAAATATTGCATTTATCTGTATGCACTGGAATTTGGTGTATATGTTTTTTTAAATGGGGGAATTAATGGTTGATTAAAACTGTTTTTTCTTTGGGTATTTTGAAATGGCTGGTTACATTTAAGAAGCATTTCAAACATTGCAATTTGTTCTGATGAAGCCTGACATCTGTTAGGTTAAAGAGCTTAACCATTTATTGTTATTGTTCTTACATTATTTTGTGCTGGATCGTATTGAGTGCTGCTTACTGTTTTTACCTTGTATTCAATTCATCAACTGCTGCTATTGTCATTTTATTGGGTGCTGAGTCAAATGGACTGCACCACGATTAAAGTTGCTGCTTCTAGCTGTGGAGTTTTGATTTTTTATCAGGGTTTGAATCCCTCAGCGTCCATTTGCCTGCTGTGTGACTGAGCAATTCACTTAACCAGACAGGGTCCTGGGACATTTCAGAAATTGCGTTAGGCTTCTCGTGACATGGCCCCATAAACTGCATGTCTATTAATTACTTATGAGCCTTTATAAGTAACAAGATGTGCAGATGGTGATAATTTCTGGTGGATGTTCCTGTGTCCTTTAAACTAATTTCTGGTGTTATATGTTTAGATTCTGTGAAGGCATGGTACATAAGAGTTATTAAATTTTTAATATGTGGAACGCAATATTATTATTATTATTATTATTATTATTATTATTATTATTAAATAGTATTAAGCAAGAGTATAGTGGATATTTCCTATGAAAAATAAATTTCAGCTTTAAAACTGTAGTTCCTGACCAAATGCCTAACTATAATAAAAATAAAGCTGCAGATTTTGACCATATTACAATGAAACTGATTAGGTCATCACCTAACATGATATGTGATCCTGTATGGAATTATTTACAGGTTAACACTGATCGTAATCCCCCTTTCACAATGCACAGGGGAGAGGACTAGTATTATATGCAGTCATCCCTTCTGGCACTCATTTAACTAACATTTTCCAGTTTGCAGTATGAAATGATATCCTAGGTAAAGAATAAATTGGGCTGTGATTTATAGCATATTTAGAGGGTAGATCCCCACTAAATATTAGACATTGCTATATGAGTATGTAAATCTAACCTACATCAAACAATAAGCTAACCCACGAACAAATTATGCTACCTGAAAATAGACAACAACAGCAAAAGAAGAAGAATCATTCCTCTCAACTGTCCAGATTTTTACAGAACATCCAGATTTTTCCTCATATGTTTTTTTATCGGTTTCTCATAGAATTTGTGGTTTTCTTGTAAATCACCGAGGATTGAAGTCACTAAATAATATTTGTGCTTCAGACTTCATATCCTTCAGAAAATGCATGCTAAAACAAATCCTGTTATTTTAGCAACTGTTTATAAGAACAATATTTAAAACCTGTCCCTTTATTTTGGGCCTTTGTCTCCCACCATGATCTTAGGCTTTGACCAAATGTATTGCACTAGGAGGTTGAGAGGTATGAGAAGAACAGATTTCTAAACATACCAATATATTACTGATTTCTTTTTTTTTTCCAGCACCAGTTTTACTGAACAATGAAAAGCAGACAAGATAAGGAAAAAGACAAAAACATCAACCATCTTCATATTAAAACAGTACATGCAAAACTTAGAAGTAAAATATAAGTAAAATATCTGTTTCTATAAACAATTTTTATTCCATGATCCCAACAATACACACAAATGTTCTAATATTCTCCAAATGCAGATGTGGCATTTAATAGATATAAATATGAATATGGGAGACTATTCAGTAGTATTGATGAGTATTTAACTAAGCTTAAAAATATTGAAGTTAAAAAACTTGAAAGGGACAGCAAAGCATATAGGGAAGGCTTTGCTTATCCCAACCCACCACCAGCTCAAGTATGGAGATCTTCGAATAGGTTGAATGATTTAGTTAATGACAATACTGAAATGTCTCCCAATACTAATGACTGTCCTTTGAACAATAACCATGAGAACAGTCACCAAGACGCTAATTCGTCTACAAGTATGTCAGCCAGACAAGATTTTCCGCCCACTGAAGTCCGACGGAGTGAAAGACTTCAGAATAGGAACAATAATAACTCTATTTATCATAACACAAATTCTAATGACCCTAATTTTTTAGGCGCAGGACCCAAACAACAGCAGCGCCAACGCAGGAACCGTTCCAATCGAAAGAGGAACAATTACAGGAACTGAATACATCTAATGATGTTAGTATTGTATTCAATTCTGGTGTTGATTCTATTTTTCTGGTCAATGATGTTACACCACTGGCTGAAAGTTCAGACATGCTTGATATACCAGAATACCAAAATCAACAGTTCCCGGATATTATTACCAACGTGAACGGTGACTTCAAAGTATACAACTTCTCTTCTGCAACGATTTCACCGCCCATGGTTGAACTATTCTCTAAAGGGTACACTTATGTGCCCAGGCAGAAACTTGACATTGTTAAAACCATTGTTGATGTCAAATTATTTACGAGGAAACTCAATTTCCGTTTAATGATGGGAGGTGAGGCTTTTTCGGCAAGGCTAATAGTTTCAGAGTACCAAGCACATTTAACCCACCTTTACATCCATTAATATCGACATTCGAACAAATGTGTGAATTGGACATTAGACAAAAATTTGCTTATAGTCAGTCTAATCTGAATAGTAATGTCCACAACAATTTTGAAATTGAATGTCTTGAATATGTAAGATCTAGTAACATACATATTTGTAAACCTGATAAAGGTGGTGGCTTGGTGGTTTTTGATAACTCAGACTACTTTGACCGCATGATTTATTTATTGAACACTTATTCTTATTCTTTGAGCTCTAGATCAGAAACAAATAGGGCCTATAGAATAATAAAGGATTGTATTGAAGAGATGTTCATTAAAGGGAGTATTGATTTAGAGTTATACAATTATGTGACTACTTTGTACCCTAGGTATCCCTATTTATTCGGAATACCGAAAATTCATAAGGATACCATCAATCCACCTATGCGCCCCTTGGTAGACGGGCGCGGATCACCTACATATGCATGTGACAAAGCAGTGGACGGGATACTACAAAAATATATTGTACAAGAACACCAGATCTGTAAAGATTCCTGGTCTTTTTGACGAAAATTAATGAATTGGATTTTAATGTCCAATATAATTTCCTTACGGTCGATGTCAAAGACTTGTACACAAGAATCCCTCATAATATAGCCATTGACTGGGTGAGAGAAATGTTAAAAAGAGGTGGAGCTAGTAATAGAGATATTGATTTAACTAATGAATTATTAGATCTGATTCTTTCCAATAACTTTTTTTATGTTTGGCGACAATTTTTATTTGCAGACAGTAGGTGTGGCAATGGGTTCCCCTTGTGAGGCCAGTATTGCCAACCTAGTTATGGCCTATTGGGAACATAGTTATGTATTCAACCATCAATTAGCCCAGGAAGGCATAATTTACTACACTCGTTACCTTGACGATATATTTATTTTATTGAACGGGGACGAGGTTTATGGTGACAGGTTAGTTGATTATTTTAACAATACTACTGAGTTTTTAACCTTCACATCTACATTCAAGTATGATGGTATCGCATATTTGGATATTTGGTTATCCAAGGACCTGGTTTGGTCCTGTTATGTAGCCAAAATCTACAGGAAGGCTACTTTTTCTAATTCTTTTTTACAATTTACGTGTTGTCACCCTACTTTTCAGAAAAGAGCGGTTGTTAAAGGACAACTCATAAGGGCTGCCCGCATAGTGAGCCATGATACTGATTTTTTTAGTGAATGTGGATAGCTAAAGAGTATGTTTTTGTGTCGTGGCTATCCTGTTGAAATGTTGGATGACCTTATTGAGGAAGTATCAAATAAACGTATTAATAGATTTTATAAACCACTTCTTCAAGTCAGGAACCTTCATGATCAAGTTATTGATTTAGTTTCTGACAACAACTTTAAGAGCCAACAACATCACATCTTGGACACTACACAATACCCCAGATTCATTACTACTTTTAACATCGATAGTAGTAGTTGTTGGAACATTATTAGAAAAAACTGGGAACTACTTAAAGTAGACCCGAATGTTTTTATGAAGTTGAGTCATAGTCCTCAAGTTACATACATGAAAGCCAACAACTTAAAAACAATGTTCGAGTACCAACAACGTTTACAGTCTAGGATTTTTGGTACATTTAAATGCCAAGCATGTAATTATTGTAAATATATTATCAAATCTAACAGGTTCATAGTACACAATAGACAGTTTAAGTCAAAGTGTAGAGCTAATTGTAACACCACTATGATAGTTTATTTAGCTCTATGCCAAAACTGTTCAGCGTTCTATGTAGGTAAGACGGAGCGGAAGCTCCGTGAATGCATGTATGAGCATATTTACGCCATAAAGAAGGTGAAATTAGATAATGAAAAATGAAGCTCCACAAAGTCCAATAAACATCCAATGGATAAGCAAAAATTACCAACGAAGTAAGGTTTATTTGCAAGAACAGACTGAAATTAGATAATGCTTTGGCTAAACATGTACTTGCTTTTCCTGACCACCATTTTAAATTTATGGTGATTGATCATGTTTGCCAAGACATCAGAGGTGGCCCAGTACAATTTAAATTAGAAGAATATGAGTTATACTGGCAGATAAGACTTAATGCGTGCCATTTTCCTGGTTTAAATGAACACTGTTCTATTTCAAGTGTTCTTAAATTGAGTTTGGAAAGATGATTGCCTTTTGTCGACATTCTCGGATTAGAAATTTGATGTTTTTGTATTAATGTAGATAATATTTTAGTCTATGCATAACATTTTATCAAATTTCAACTTGTCACTTGTTGATGATTTGTTATATTCTTAGATATTTATAAATATAGGTCCAGTATATGCTTTTTATATTTAGTTTTAGATTAACTATGCATTACTGTTGTGCTCAGGTTTTTGAACTTGGGTATATTTGACTTTAAATGCAGTTGCATTGTTTAATTGTTTTTAATTGTTAACAGCATTCTTTAATTGTCTTGTGTTATTTAAATAAGACTACTTTTTACACTGCATTATTGTCTGAGGAAGTTTGCCTAAGAAGGCAAACGAAAAGCGCTTCACATTATTAAAACATTTGTCTTAGTAGCTTGGACTGCCGGTTTTGTCATTTCAGCTTTTTGTTTGTTTTTTTTATATATATATATATATATATATATATATATATATATATATGTGTGTGTGTGTGTGTGTGTGTTGCCATTTTTTGTCAAGTTCATGTACAGCCACTCTACGGTACAAACCGTGGCTCTAGATGATTGTCACTGTTGAAGTGACACCCTGATCCATGTGCAAAAAAATAGGAAAAGTGGTTGTTGATGGACTACAGTTTATGTACATAGCAAGGAATGTATTTTGACATGTCCTCTGGAATTCTGTCAGTCTTTAAACAATAGAATCAATACATTCAAGGAAACCTGCATAATCCAGCTATAGATTATCAAATGTAACCTGCAATCACGGAGTTAAAATACTGAACAACAAAAATGTAGTATTCAATATGGAAGGAAAGGGGTCTCATAGCAAAGAAGTCAGTATCTTAAAATTTAATCCACAGACTTTTGCTTCTGGGACAATCGTATAACATATGAAAATAGCTTGCTTTTAATTTGCAGTCAGAAATATTTTAGAAAAGATTTCTCCTGAAAAATCTCACATGAAAAACTCTGCCTCCAGCTTGGTCTGTTTATTGCTTCCAAAATGTGACCTTGAAATGTGATTGCTTGAAAATTACTTGAAAGGTTACAAGAAGTTGAAAAACATCTGTACTATCCATAGAATATGCACTCCTCAAGAAAAATAAAGGGAAACCTTTACTCTCCATGTAAATCCAATCAAAATAAAAAAAAAAAATCAAGCACTAATCAATCACCCTAGAAAATAGGACTTCTACCAAATAAAGTCTATTAAACACATCTCATGAAGCTGCATATTTAATTCCTGTCTTTGCCTTTGAGGCCTCTGGTGCCCCATATCTTCCTCCTCTCAAATCTTGCACTCACAGGGATTGCAGTATACATTACCAAATGACTTATCATGCCCAGTCTGAGTGGTGCAGAGTGCTATCCTTAAGAAAATGAGTAAATGCAGCTGACTTGATGTACTGTACTAGACCGAACAGCCCAAGTCCACTTCTCCCTACTAATTCTGTCGTCTTATACATACATATATGAAGAGATTGACAGTCGCCAACAAAATCATATAACCACTTTTGTATTTTAAAAGCCGTAGCATTCCACCCCCAAGTAGATAAAATAACTGTCTAGAATCAATAACTTAGAAAGAATAATCAGCTTTGTTGTTGACATTTTTTGATATAAAGGAAAGATGTATCACCTGCCAGTCTGTGATAACTGCACTACATCCAGTTAATAAGACATACAAACTGGAGTGAAGGCTTTCTGCTTAATCGTTCCCTAGATATTTACTCAAGTACTGCACTTCAGCCCTCCCCCTACACAAAGTCTTTAATAGCCAGACATAACACATCAGTAAGAAAAATATACTATTTTTTCTTTATTACTCTATTGTCCCGCAGTCCACACATTAGAATCCAATACCTCCATAAGCTGTGGCTGTATTTTCAAAGGTCACAGAGAGTAAAGCATAATTATCTGCAAACCATGTACCCAACACATTTTCACAATCCATTGTTGAGACGACCAACTCAATAAATTACTAATTTACTTACACTAAACAATGTACAAGTTCAGAAACAGCTGGGTAGTTACACTGGTGATAGACACTACAAACAAATATTAATGTTTTTCAGTTTGATAACCCCAAAACTAGATCCCCA
The DNA here is from genome assembly GCF_019279795.1 of Protopterus annectens. NCBI lineage: Eukaryota > Metazoa > Chordata > Ceratodontiformes > Protopteridae > Protopterus > Protopterus annectens. The sequence continues at coordinate 278,247,862 of NC_056751.1, forward strand.
AAAGCTACTATGAACAGTTGAAACTTTGCTTCTTTCCTCCAACCGTTTTTTTTTTCCAGATATTACTATGTAAAATTAAAAACCTAATAAACACACTATTGGATTTGGGAAGTGTTGGGAGCCTTTACTTTTAATTCTGTTACTCAGTGCGACATTTATAAAAGAGCACTGGGATTCACATAATGAATATATCCTTTATATCTGAAAATTATGCCAAACATGTAGTCAATAATACTAATACTACTTTCCAATATTTAAACTTAGTGACTTCAGTTCAAGTTCACTTTTTGTAACCAAAATAAAATGATGTACTAAAACAGCTCACCAGTTGAAACAATTATAATATTATCACTTATGCACATGTTCTGGCCAGAAACATGTACATTTACACTTAGCATATTAACAATCTGACACAACACACATAAGTAGTGGCCACTTTTCTAACAACTACTATTTCTTGTGCGACATGATCACCTCTCTAAGTAAAGGCTCAGTTTTGCTGAAGCTGTCTGGACAACTGCACATTCAGTGTAAATATACACAATCCCAATTTCAGCATTAGCATTATTTCAGCAGTAGTTCCTCAAAGGTCTGTACTGAGATGAATCTCATTATTCTTATCCATTAAGAAAAGTATTTGAGTTAAACAGTATAAAAGCAACACCATCTGGTTAATCTGGTCATCTGCAGGAGTTCTGTTTACCCAGTAACATTCATAATCAGCAACAACAAGAATTAACCAGTCTTTGCAATTAGATATCCAACAATATACTTACAATGAAATCAATCAACAAGGTGTGCTCTCTGAAACCAATCTGACATCCAAGGTAGCCGCTTCAAGCACATCAATAAATGTAGTTTCCGTACAAACGTATTTGTCCAAAAAGAAACTTGCGTTTTTTTTGGTGGGAGGGGGTGGAGGATTTTGTGCAATGGGTACGAGAAAGGATGATAGAAAAAGGAATAGGGCAGGTTGAGGGTAGAGTTTTTGCTTTTATATTGCTAGGATATGTGGATTTAGGCCTCTTTTTGGTGTGAATTTGGTGCAGCCAGTATTATTAACCACATCTGACCAACCATGAATCTCAGCTATAGACCCAGTAGCAGGCAGCAGAGGGTAAAGGTAAATAGTGTTTCATTGCTGTACAGTGAATTTGATTGAGCTAAAGTTATTTATTTTTTTATTTTATGAAACACGTAAGTTGGTATTTGGTGGGTGGTAAGAGTCCCGGTTGTGTTTGAAAGGAGCAGGTGATGCTCAAGGGCAGAAGATGTGTTTGCAGGGGCAGATCATTTGAGGTGGGAATTAGGTAGATGATTATTGCCCTTACAGGTTTGCTTCTTGGGCTAGGGGTGTGAGATCTTTGAAAGTAATTTGGTCGTGTTTTATTGAGATCTGCAAGTCGAGTGATTTGCATTTTTGACGTCTCACTTTTCAAAGTGGGAAAGTAGCAGGGCTTGCTTCTTAAGTGAGCTGTAGCTGCACTCCTCAGTAGGATTTGGTTGTCAGCTGGCTTCAGTCTGTCAGGGTTATGGCAAGGTAGGTGTGGTTCTGAGGCTGTTTTCAGATGTGCGCATTGGATTCTCATCTGTTAGAAGTGGTGTATGCTGGGCAGCTGTTGGCTAGGGGCATGTTGCTGGTTAGTTTTATAGTTAAAATATTGCTGAAGCAGCAAGCAGGTTTACTGTGAGAGGTTTAACTTTTGGCTGTTGTTATTTGTGGGAACATTGTTATGCTCAGTTGTGGTTACTCTGCATGGATTGCCTATAATATATGCAGTACATCCCTATGTTTCTAATTTGATTTAGTCTATCCACAATGTGGGATGGTTATCTGATGTTGGCGAGAACTCCAGGCTTTCAGTCCAAGCATGTGCATGTGAGTTTTTTGGGAAAGTGGGCTCCTATCGGCAATAGAAAGACCCAATTATTGGTGGGCCTTGTAAAAATAAAATAAACAGATAAAAAATTAAGAAAAACAGAGGAAGTAATGATGGACTAAATTAAAAAGCAAATAGGCTTTATTAACCTTAGTAAATACATAACTACATGAAAAATGTACCATTCATTTATACCAAGTCATATTATGGTCTGTTTTTACTGCATACTTTAGATAGAGGAACATTCTTTTTGGTGTTTTTGCATTGAGGTGCTGTGTTAGATGCATTTGACAGGTACTTTTGGCATCTGTGGCATGCATGGCTAGTAGGTGTAGGAAGCATATCTTTTTACAGTTCAGACAGTGGCAGTGGGTGCTTAGGTATGCAAGTATGAAATTGTACATCTAAACTCTACTGCTCATGGCAAGAAGTGTCCTTCATTTTTAGCCTTCAAATGTCCATGGTCTACATCACTCCTCATTTAGCCACACATTCACTGTTAAACATTTCTTAGTGGATATCAATGATAAACAGTACTGAGACATACTAATTCATGAAAGGAATGTTTAGAAGTAGGAAGTAACACATTTTGACCATAATGGGTGCTTCCTATTTGAAGTTGTCAGGTCAACAGGTAGTAGGTGTTGCACATTCGGCCATTTCTTCCATAGTATGAGAGGTAGTGTCCACATTTTTGAGTTGACAGGTTCAGAGCTAGCAGCACCACCAAAGGAGGATAATAGGGTATGCAGGTACAGAGAAAAAGTATGTTGCTGCAAGTGTAATCAGGGGCAGAGCTAGAGGATTTCAGCCAGAGGGTAGGGGAGATTTTTGCAAGAAAGCAAACAGAAGACTTTTACTATTGGAAGGCAAGTAGCAGTAAATAGTTAAAAAAAAAAGACAGCTTAAGGTCATGTTATACATCACTGATGGATAGGACGTTACTTGTCAAGAGTGATGCAGAAGGTTAGGGAAGGGCAGTCAAAGCATGGGATATGGAGAACCTATGTTCAAAAGTAATGGCATAGGAGGAATGTGGGTAGGTAAACATGGGGCATCATAATTGATTGGGGCATTGGATATATAACAAAAAATAAAAGGGGGAAGATAAGTGCCATGCTAATTGTGTTTATTCGTGTTCCAGGCTTCAAGATGCAGTTCTTGAGGAACATTGGGTTTACATATTGGCTTAGGTGGATGAGTTCTTTAGGGAGGAAGAGACACCTGCTCAATCACAGATGGAACCTATGGCAGAGCTGCAGATGAGAAGTGGCAGGAAACATAAGATGGCTGAAAAGAAATCAGCTAGCACTGAGGGAAAGAAAACAAACAAGGCAATGAAGGCAAATAACAGAGGGGTCAGTGGGGCATTCTGGATGGGATGCCAGCCCCCTGCAGGTAATGGTGAGGATGGTATGGTAGCGATTGAGTTACAAGGGGTTGTGGCTGGATAGGATAGACTTGCTGATTTGCTGCATGCATTGGATGAGTCTGAGGGTGTACGGTTGCAGGAGTTGTTCAGGTTTGAGTAGCAGGTTCAAGAAGTAAGAGCCACATGGGTGCTACAGACCTTGAAAGTGGGCCGGAGAAGCTAATGGGGAGCAGGCAAGTGTGCAGATAGCTCAGACGGTGGAGTAAATTATGAAGAAAAGTTGTTTGGATTTTGCAGCACAGCCAGGAGATTGGTTAGTGACCCAGATGTATTTGGCAGAAGAGTCTGCATAAATTATTACCCCTCATATTGCTGTTTCAGTGATTATGAAAAGACGAAAGGGTGAATATGTTGAGGTATTTGATTTCATTGATGCAGATTGTGTACAGAGGCTGCTGGAGTCAGACAATGGGAACAAAAGATTTGGCGGTTTTGGTGGCAGTGGGTGTTTTGGGTAGGAGGAAGCCAGGTACATTTAGGGCAAGCACTTAGGAACATTCAATATTGGGTTTAGTGTACTATACGACAGAAATTTTAGATAAGGATGCATTGCAGGCATTGCCATTGCTGGTATATTTCCTTACTATCTGGGAAGCACAAGGGCTGCAAAGAGGTAATGCTTGGCTGTCGTATGAGCAGTGTTTTTGCAAGTGTAAAGTGTTTGGCAAGTCTTTGCAGTGGGAGGTGAGGCATGTGGACATTTGGTTGGCAATGATGTTTGATAGTGTATAAGCTTTGGTATGCAAGTTTGGGATTCTGGAGATAGGTTAGCAATGTATTGGGCATTTAATGTCGGTAGGTGTTCATAGCTAGAGTGCAAGTTTAATTGTGTGTGTTCAGTTTGTGGCGGTAGTCATGCAGCAGCAAAATGCTGGTGCAAGGACAGGGGTAGTGGGCAGCTATTGCAGTATAGTGGTAAGCAACACAATGTAAACCATCTTAATGTTAGAGAGAGAGGAACTTTTTGTGGTCAGAGAGGAGTTGTGTCATTCTGAGGGCAACAGCAGAGGCAGGTTTACCCATTCACCATTTAACGTACTGAGACTTGTATCCCATTTAAAGAATTTTCCCAATCAGGTTCCAGCAAAATAACTGATTGAGGATTTTATTGGGAGGGGGATGCACTGAAGCCAACTGTAGGTTATGATGAAGTTGCATGTAATAATTTGAAGTCAGTGGGGGTGGTATTTTGAAGTTGCCTAACAAAGAGGTTTTGATGCAAATGTGATATGAAAAGTTTTTTACCTTGAGTGAATAAGAGATTGTCTTCTGCTTCACTACAAAGGACTGACTGAAAGGGTAAATTTATTCCTTATTTTTCTATCAAACAGAGCTATTTTAAAACTTGTTTATCAACTAGACTATGTGACTAAACATCACTTGTTTATTATATTCTTTTACATTTCTAGCAATATAGTAAGATATCTGTTTATTAGTCTAAGTGACTAAAAGACACCTGTTTATTACATTCTTTTACATTTCTAGTTTTATATTTTTCTCAAGTAAAATTTTAGAGTCATAGGGGTTGGCAGGCTTGACTGGACATTCTGGGATAGGTGGCCAACATCTCTGGTCTGTTCTGGAAAATCTTTGTTGATCCCTAAAGGTTAAGTTCCCAGGAAAGCAGGTAAACAGCTACAGTATAAAAACTGGGACTCTCTGTTGGTTGGTAGAAGCCTCACCTGCAGACTGGACACACTACCCAGGACTTTCCCACTACAGTTTCCTACCTGACTGCAACGGGGCTTCCTAGTCATGGTGTGGGTAGGATGAAGACTCTTACTTTATCAGTGATGTATTAGCTCTTTTTATCAATGCTTGCCTAACATAGAAGTATAGCTGGTTTGATATTAATATTAATGCTTGCCTGACATAAAATTATAGCTGGTTTGATATTAATATTAATGCTTGCCTGACACAGAAGTATAGCAGGTTTGATATTAATAACCAACAAAATGAGGAAACCGTCCAAAAACACCACAGAATTCCAAAAAAACTGGACTGAAGCAAGGACACTAAAAATACTCTACTCTTTATTGGCTCCAACAAAGAACAAGCACAGATAAATGCTTACAATAAATTAACTGCGTTTTTGTCTGAGAACCTCCCAGACTTCATCACAAAATACAAAACAACGCAGATACCTGCATTTAAATAAAGACCCACCCATGAGACAATTAATTCCTGCTAAGCAGTTAAAGAAACAAACACAACCTTCATAATGTTAAATATAAAAAGTTAAAAATTCTTTTAAAACTGTAAAAAGTATCTGAATAGAATATTAAATACTATATGTTAAAAAACAGACCTCTATGCCACCAATAAATTATAATTTAGCTGCTCTAAGTTTTAATAAGAGAAGAAGGGAAAGGTAGACATTGAGACCTGGGTGTTTGTTTGCCTCCAAAACTCCTTGCCAGTAAGTTTCCCTAAATGCTAACATCATTTTCCAAGCACCTCCTCTGATGTCCTTGGATAACAAGACAAAAAATTTAAAATTAGCCCTCTCACACTGTAGTGTATGACTAAAATGTTCGTTCTTAGTATTGCACTTTTTAATATCATTAAGGTGTTCATATATACATCATTTTAGTTGCCTTTCAGTTTTTCTCACATAGAACCCATCACACTGATAACATAAGGCAAGATATACTATACTAGAAGTATTACAGTTGGTGTATGTTCTACCCACAAGCTTCTTGTTTTTCATCTTAATAAAAAACACTTTCATCATGAATAATGTGGGGACACTGGGGGCAAGCACCACACCTGTGTGTACCTACTTTTCTATGATTAAAAAACGGGCTTATACTGGTTTTGCTCTAACAAGTTTTTTATGTTCTGTCCCTTTCTATAAATGAACTTAAAGGGCTGGTTCTTGAAAACCTCCAGGTCTGTAAACTCCACAAATCTATTCCATTCTTTTTTCAAAATACCCTTTAATAAATAGGCATCACCACTAACATTTTTAACAAAGGCTCTATTATAGTGTGGATCTGAAGCATGATCAGGTGTCTTTTTACCCACCATAAAAGGACCCGTACCTAATATTGGGGGGTATTTGTCCTGTCTGCCCATAAGTAACTCTTTCTTAGCATCCAGGATCAGGGTCCCAGGGTAGCCTCTTTCCTCATATATCCTTGCTATGATGTCACATTCAGTGTAAAAATCCTCATCTAATGAGGTCATGCAGCTAGTCCTAACCAAGTGACCCTTAATAATGCCTCTTTTTTGAAAAACAGGATGAGCACCAGAATACCAAATGTAGGAATTTGAAAATGTTTTCTTCCTATAAATTCTGGACTTGAAACCCGCTCCAGTCTTAACAATGGAAACATCCAGATAATTCATCAAATCAAAAGTGACCTGATGGGTAAATTCTAAAAATGTAGTAGTTTGTGCCAAATAATCCATGAATTCATCCAACTCGTGCACAGTGTCTCCCCCAAAACAGACAAATGTCATCAAGGAATCTTTTGTACAACTTCCATCATTTGGAGAATGCAGTGTTGAAAACAAATTTGCGCACCCACATAGCCAAAATAATATTGGCATACATGGGAGCACAGTTAGTACCCATAGCAACCCCACGTTCCTGCTGAAAGAATTCCCCTTCAAAAATATGAAGTTATTCTTGAGAATCAATTCGGCCAGCTCTATACAAACAAAAATGTCATTGTCTGAGACACTTTCTTGTAATCAAAGGGCCTCTTCTAACCACATTAATCCAATATCATGGGGAATCACAGAAAACAAATCAGTGATGTCAATAGTAACAAAAAACAATTCCTCAGAAAATAATTCCAGCTTTACATTACTTAAAAAGTCCCAGGAATCCAGCAAAATATGCTCCTCTCTCTTCCACAAACTTTTCAGTTTCCAATCCAAGTATGTGGCCGGGGGGCAGTTTTGGAACCCTCTAATTGATATTAATATTAATGCTTGCCTGACATAGAAGTACAGCTGGTATGATATTAATATTAATGGCTGTCTGATATAGAAGTGTAAGAGTGTATTGTCTAATAAAGCTTTGTTCATTGTAGTGAAAATTCTTTGTTTTGATTATTTCTGTCCTGCTAAAAAATTGTATTTAGGCAATACAGAGATGATGGCTGAGACGGTGCTAGGTCCTTTTGAGGTATCACCTCTTAGTAGTTATTATGGTTCTCAGATGGGCTTAGTGCCTAAGAAGAAGCCACAAGAGTTTTGGCCAATTCATTATTTATCATATCCTGAATGAGACTTGGCGAATGATTTAATTGCTAGGACAGATGCTCAAGTGCAGTATGAATCTGTGGATGATGCAGTGAAGCTTATCAGGGATTTTCAAGATCCCTGGTTAGTAAAGATGAAGAATGAAGCTCGTTTACAGCTGTTGCTGATTGGGGAAAATGATTGGCCCTAGTCTGTCATATACATAGTGGGAAGTATTTCTTTGACAAGACAATACTTATTGTGTGTGTCATTCCTTGTGTACATTTGAAAAATTCAGTACAGTGCTGCAGTGAATATAACAGAAGAGAGTTTCTACTCAGAGGGAGGTACATTACTTGGATGATTTTTGTTGAGTGGGGAAGGCTGGAAGGAGTAGAGAATGTATGATGGTTTTTATACATATGTGTAAGGAACTGAGGTCTCATAGGCTCAGGACAAACTTGAATGTACAAGCAAAGAGTTAGATTTCCTAGGTTTGAAGATGAACAGTCACAGGCACTTATTTTGCTTGACAGGGGAGAAGTTGCAAAAGTTGAGGGGTAACATTGAATGAATAAGGGGTAAGTACAACTTTAGGGTGAGGAAAGTCATGGGGTTGAGTCATTTGTTGAATTTTGCATGCAGGGTAACAGGGCTGAGCAGGGCTTTCTGTAGGTTAATCGCAAATCAATTGAAAGGTGGTAAGAACAGTTACCATTGGGTAAGGATTACTCAAATGGTGAAGGAAGATTTAAGCTGGTCATCACAGTTTCTATCTAGTTTGGATGGCATTTCTTTTTGGCAAGAGAATTGGTCATTGGATATGTGTTTGTGCCTGTTTATGGATGCATCAAAGGCACAAAGGATGGTAGTGCATTTTAATGTTGAGTAGTTTTCAGTAGCTTGGCTGACACAGTGGCCATAAGAATGGAAAAAGGATGTGGCATTTTAGAGCTCGTGCTTATTTGGTCTGCATCAGTGGTATGGAAGGAGAGGCTGCAGAATAGGAAAGTTATTTTCCTTTTAGACAATAGTACAATTGTTTAGATATTAGCCAGAAGACAGCTAGGTCAGTTTTGGTGTTGATGATGTTGAAGAAATTGATGTTGAAAAGTTTATTAATTTATTTCAGTTTTTCTGCCAGGCATGGGCCCAGGTATTTTAATTGGATATATGACAGTCTCTCAATTTAAGATTCACAGGTATTCTCTGGCACCATATGCCAGGAAGAAACCAGTGATATTGCTAGAGGTGGTGTGGAACAATGGATATCTGTAGCAGGTTGGTTGATTCAGAAGTCTTGGTATAATTCCACATGGAAGACATATACCGCAGAAGTTAACAGCATTTTCTTCTTTTGTGAGGCAGCTATCAGCTCAGGATAGGTATTGGTTGGTTGCTTTATTAATAAAGTTTTTGGTTCACAGGTGGCATCTTGGAGGGCAGTTAGGAAGATTAAGGTTCATTTGGCGACTATTGGGGCAGTGGTTAGGTTAGCAGGCATCAAGGACATTGTGAAGGTGTTCTTGGTCAGTAGATTAATTAAGGGCTGGGAAAGGGTTTATAGTCCAATAGAGGATTGTCATTTTCTATTAAATAAGCAGTTGTTGTGAGAGTTGTTAAGAGGTTTGCATGTATTCTATGGATGGGGTGGATTTGCTAGGAGATGTGGATTTAGGCCTCTTGTGGTGTGGCTTTGTGCAACCCTCCGTCTCAGCCTGTGTTGTTTTGGGGAGGTGGTATCTGGTGAGATTTGGCTTAGGTAACATTTCTGGTGAGGCAGAGTAAGAGGGGTTTTCAGTTTGTAACCTGTATTTCTGTTCTCCATTCTCTTTTGAAGTTCGACCACTCAGGAGTGAGTGGTGATATGATGTTTCAGCGATTATGGTTAGATTAGAGTGAGCAGTAGAATTTAACACTGCTTGTATTCTTCGACTGAAAAGGTGAGTGTTTTTCATTCTGCCAATAAAATCAGTTCATGTTACTTTTGATGCTTGGTTGTGGAATGTTCATGTTCTGGTCCATGAATGGTTAATGTGTTGATTGCATTATTTCATTGTTTAATTTGGTGTCATTTTTTTCTCAGAGGTCTTTGGACAAATTATATTACCTTAGCATTAGACATGGTTTTATTCTGTTTATTTCATTTGTACTTTACACATACAAAAAAAAAAAACACAAAAACAAGAAACGCACTACAAAGCTACAAGACTGTTATCACAATAATGGCTAAAACCCATTCCCAAAAATTTGACATTCCCTAAGCTGAACAAAGCTTTCACTATAATTTTTAACACCACAAAATAAAAACAAAGTAAACAAATATGAATGAACATCTTTTAATTCATAACCATTCCTGAGTTAAATGAATTTTACTGCACAGCTTTAGGCAAAGCAAACAGACCCATAAATCAATGCTCTTCCTTCTTATTGTACCTTCTTCAGAGAAGAGACAGTGCTTATCCCTTGCTCTGTCAGATCAAAAAATAATGGAGTTGTTGTCTTGTTAAAACACAAAGCAATTTGTCTTGAGCTGAAAATTGTGTCTGTTTTCTTAGTCCTATTACCAAGAAACAAAATCCTATTTGACATGTGTAATACCCAGCATCACAAATCATTCAGAAATTAACTTCTTGCTGCTTCAAGGAGCAGGCCAAGTGCAAATCCTTGGACTTTCCACTTACTGTGTTATAATGATCCCTCCTAAGAGGCATAGCCACTTAATCCTGGAACTAATACAAAGTTATTCAGCAGCAGTCAGTGTTTTATTGTTCTCAGATTACACATACCTTCCTTGTATTCTATTCCATCCAAGTTATCTGATTATTCCACTGTCTATTATTAATATAACCCTCAGATTTTATTCTTGTGTCATCAGGAACTAGTTTTATGAACTGTCTATTTTATTGAGCACCTTTCAAAACTGTTAAATTCTAGTCTCATATAAAAGCATTGACAGCTGCCACCACACAATAGTATATGGTGCACTGTTACACCTTTAAAAGCTGTTAGACACTTTGCTGACTTAGATACTCACACACACACACACACGTGTAGGAGATGAAATGTCGAGAAGTGTTTAAAGATGTTCATTCATCTGAGGAACACCACATTTGAACACTGTCTGTATGACTGCAATAAATGCTTTATGTCTTTCAGAGCTGTAAAACGTTTTATGTTCATGTGCTTTTTTCTGCAACTGGTAAAACAAGAGAGTAAAATAGCTCTGTGCGGTATAAAGAATTATGATAGGGTTTCTATAATCATAACTCATTTAATCATTAACCATTGACATGTGCAGCCTCAACAATAAATAAGCTCCAAGACATTAATCAGAAATAGTTTTCCTCTGTGCAAACCTGGCTCAAAGAATTAAACCTCCTACTCAACCCCAAGAAAACTAAGTTAATGTTTTTACCTTAAAAAGTTACCAAAGTCAAAGCTATATTTTACCATAAAGTCAGCAAATAGTACTTCCATTAAAATTGCAACTCACAGTAAACTTCTAGGCATTATTAATAGATGACAATCTCAAATATGATCAGCATATACTGCACACCATTAAATTTACACACCAGAAACTAGGCTCCCTTTATAAGATCGCTGGATTCCTTACAAATACTGCAAGAAAAAAAAACTCTAGCCTCCATCTTCTTATTGCCAAGTTTCTTATATACTGCTCCTGTTGTAACAAATTTAAACAATACTCAAAGAAACAAACTTGCCTTCTTCTACAATAAACGCAATGTTGTTACCATCAACCACAGGACTAGCAAAATCCGACAATAAGGCACAGACCAGGAATAAAACAAATGCAATTTAATGCAGTAAATCACACTGACTCAGTCAGTCCCCTGGATTAAATTGCATTTGTTTTATTCCTGGTCTGTGCCTTATTGTCGGATTTTGCTAGTCCTGTGGTTGATGGTAACAACATTGCGTTTCTTCGTGGGTTCCTGGATTGGAGCTGATTGTGTTTTTGGAGTTTTTCTTCTACAATAAAACAGCTAAATTTGCCAGCAATCTCCCTCACAGGACCCAACATTGTCATAGCTTAAAGCAATTAAACTGGCTTGAATTACACAAGCACCTAACTTATTCACAACTAACTATAGCACACAAACTCCTTCATTATCTAGAAAAATGGCCTGTATTACAAAACATATTACTTCCCTACTAGCTAGAGCGTCTTCTGCGTGGAGACATGTATGAATGGGCGTACTTTTGTTGAAGGTTGTGCATCAGGCCTGGCAAGCCGGTACGTAAAAATCAACTGCCAATCATTAGCGGACCGGAGTTCTGCTGTGGCGACCCCTAACCGGAAAAAGCTGAAAGACACAAACAAACAAACAATTACTTCCCTACTGTCAGCAGGGGACCTTCACTCTAGCAACAAATTCTTATTACTTACAAGCAAGTCAAATAATTTTGCAGGAGACTTGCTGTACTCCCAATATGTTGATAAACTCTGGAATAGCATTCCCACACAAATAAAACTCTCTGACAAACTCAACAGTTTTAAACCACTGCTTAAATAACAGCTTAACCAATCCTGGTCATGCATATACTGATCACAAGGTTAAGACTTTGTGTTCACCATATGATACTCTACTTAAACAGAGTACTCTCAACCTCTCACTGAAATGGCAAACCAATTTTGATATGTAACTGCTGCCTGTACAATCCACTAAGTTGCAAACAAAGACAAATAAATAAATACATTTATTATGTGTCCTTGACATGGATGCCAAGATTCACCTTGAGAGCTTTACACCACTATTTTATTGAGAAATGTTTTGACATTTATTGGTTGTGATTTTGAAAAAGGCTTACTTAGGCCGAAACCAGTCTGCCTTCTTTTACTCCAGAATAAAACTGGATTCCTCTTCTTGTGCTGGCTGCTTGTGTGTGAATTGTAGAATCAGTCATAATCCTCTATGTTAGCTAGGAAATGTTTTTAATTAAGATATTATGCACAGTCAGGCACGTAGATTTGTCAATGAACAAGTTGAAACAGCTTTAAAATTCTCACAGCTGGCAAGGTTTCATTTTCTTTACAGGAAATTGAGCATGATCTATGTAACATTACAAACTGATGTTTGCTTGAAAATAGTATGCATCTAGATATTTTTCCACCATCCACCTAGCATAAGCTCTGCTTTGTTTTCCATATGGAATTCAACCACGGAGATTTCTGAAGTGTGAATACCTCCTTCTGTTGAAGTGGACAGAATCCTTTATTTAGCTCAGTGGGTAATTTTCTTGTAATTCAGACATTTCTTTAATCTAATATATACAACATTGTAAACAATGGCTCTGTTAATGTGCTGGTTTGACATATCACCTTTAGCATGCTACTTAGAAACTGCAGTCAGTTCCATGAGAGGAACCCTGGTGGTGACACATCCTGGTCATTATACAGTGATATTACCTATACCAAAAGGTTCACAGAGTCAGCTAAGACATATCTGTGATGAAGCACATCAAAGCCGAATGCCCTTTAATTAGGAAAAAATGAAATGAATACCACTGTCATTGTACACTTAAAGATATTCATTTTAAATATAAAATAAGAATACATTAAAAGATTACAACTTGGATTTCTCTGAAATGTAATGATTTTACAATGTGTCAAGAATTCTGCAATTTCCATTTATAATAGAAGATGTTTGAACTTAAAATGTGTATATTAGTGAATGATAGATACCGCTTAAAACTCATTACAAGTACACATCTTATGAAATTGTCTGAAATTATATTTTTCAAAAGTATTACTTTTGAACTGGATTCTTTATGCAAGAAATACATGGAAAGATTCAAACCCTAATTCTTGATAATGCCTACCTTCTTTCTGAAGATGAGAAGGATGAAAAAAACTAGTCGTGTGACTAGTCCATAACATGATGGCACTTAATTAGCTAAGAACATTTAAAAACTGGTGAAAAAAACATTAAGATAAAACTGAGGCAAAGTGTTTTGTAGTAATATATGTAATAAAAAAGAGTATGTGGTTTGCATTGCAGCAAGGGATGAAAAAGACAAGTAACATTTATGGAGACAACAAAGAAAAGAAAGAACTGCACATGAGCGAAACTAGTTTTTCCACAAACGTCAGAGCTCAGTTCTTAAACTATCATGCATATACCAGTTCTAATAAAACTATAAGCTATTTCCCATCACTAGTGTAATAACATCAATAAGACACTAGTGGGGTAACGTCAGTGAGTCACTAGTGGAATATCATCAGTGATACCATCCTTCTTACTCTTAAGAAGTTTCAGTGCAGAATTTCCTTATATCTGGCAACAAAGTGATAGTCTGTAATGAGATTAGCCAAAAAACGTATTGCTTTTTCAGTCTAACACAACAAGAAACTAGGTGTATACAAAAAATATTTAGCAAAGTGGAAATGAAAAATGACTCCAATATATTTACTTTTAAATAAGTTGTTCGAACTAATACTAGAACTAGGTGTGTAACCCCAAACTTGTTTGTCAGAAATCTCATTCTAACTACCTTCCTAACACTGCTACTCATAATAGTTGTATCGTATCACATGAATGTCAAAAAGGTTAAGAGGAGGTTACGCAGTACTCAATAATTCAGTCGACATGCTCAAAGTCTATAGAGTTCTTCTTCTTGGGTTACTTGTCTGATAACATATTATGTCATCAAATGTTTTCTGTACAGATTCAAATGTTAGCATTTCACTTTCCAACTTCAGTATTGTGTAGTCAATGTTCTGTCTCTGCTGAGCTGACATTAATTTTGTTTTATGACAATTCTGCACATTTTCTGCTACACATAAAACATACGCTTTGCTATTCAGTAATGTGCCTGAAAAAAGTAATTGTAACTATAATCAAAATATGCTATGAGAGCTATAGCATAATGACATCCTGCCTTTCTAAACAGGATGCACGTTAAGTTAAAGGAACAAGAAACCTGCATTTTTAAATTAAGTAGTAACAGTCATCCTTTCATTACGAACTAATTAATTTGCCTGTGTTTTGAGGAAGCATCTGCCTGGGCAAAACCCCCATTGCAAAAAAAAAAAAAAAAAAAAAGAAAGTGTAGTACATACTACTGCATAGACTACTAATCAACATAACTTTTTATTATTAAACTATTAAAATTGTAGAACACTGGACAGTATGGCATCAGGACAGAAGCCAGATAGAATTGTCCCAGTCATATTAGTCTAATATTAAAAGTAGACAACGTAAACAATGGACTAGATTTTCACATTTCAGTGTATAAGTTGATGTAGTGTTATTTGATCAAGATCATGATTTATGCAGAACAATCTTCTGTCTTACATGCATCAACATTTTGCTGCAGGTATTTATATCCTATATGGACCTGATTTGTTGTCATTCTTAGATAGTTGCAAAGGTACTTAATATTCATTTTGACTCAAACTGCTGTGAGGAGTTACCAGTATAATTTTTTGAAGCTTGTAGTAAGTATAATACAACTGGGGTGAATGTACAGCTTAAACATTTCTTCTGTTACAATAATGCAATTTAGAAGGATACAGGGTTCTTCAGCAAAGCAGCATTGGAAATCAAGATCCAGAATAGCACTTCTTTTCAAAGATGATCATAGCACACAAATAAACACAAATGCACATCCATCTATCTGTCTATTTCTCTAACTCTGCATGTCTGTGTGTCTATATGTGTGAATATATATGTATATGTATATATATATATATATATATATATATATATATATATATATATATATATATAGAGAGAGAGAGAGATAAAATCAATATCATATGGACTATATCAAGAATCAATATATTGGACCACCAACCGATTGAAAGATGTGGGACCATTCACGTGTCATATATACATATGTAATAAAATCAGTGCTTTTGCAGGGGGAGAGCCACCTACATACCCACATGTAAGCCTGTACCCCCCCAAAACCCCTCAGCTTTAAAAAAACTAAGATTCCACAACAAACACACTAAATCCCTTACTCCACTTTCTCTTGATCTTGGATAAAAATGATATGTAGCTGTTCAGTCCCATTCTCTTGCAGAACTATATAACAGGGTAAAAAACTACAAATCGATAAAATATATGAATTTTCATAAGCATCAATACCCTTTTTCACATTTACATATTTGATTTTCAAGACTGCATACAATAAAGAGAAGGAAAAACTTTCCTATCCCCACTGTTCGCCAGTCATACAACCACACTCACAGGCAAACACAAATATACACTCATCCACATTCTGTCTCACATTCACACAAACCACCTAGCTCCGCACAAATATGAATAACTCAATTCAATTTAAACACACCCATATGTACACATTTACTAGCAAAACAAACCTCTGATACTTTTGCAGCTTAAAGTATAGCAGCATCCCGACTCAGTGAAATGTCATCCTTAAAAGTTCAACTTCTGTGTTTTTACTAGTTTTATACTGTGATTTTGTGTCTGTGTCAACTTCATGCATATATATTGTTTTATATGTAGATATTCCATACAAAGAGGCAGATGTACATGATCAGCATATATACTTTAGAAGATTAGAACCAAATTTAGAATTACCTTATAGAACATTTAACTTGTATGGACACTGTGTAACAGGGAAAAGCAAATAAAGGGCCTCAGGGTGTTGATGGAGTCTAACGTGCAGTAGGAAATAATTCTGTTCATTACCTACGTTGGTGGACGGATTCAGATAGACCCATTTGAGCCACAACCAAGATGACATACAGCACATGCAAAACTGATACAGTAACACAGAGGCAAGTTTTAAAATGTACAGAGTAAACTGCTTACAAAAATATGTATTTTAAAAGATGTACGAACAAGCCAGAAATGTAATATAAAATAATTGATGGAACACTTCACAAACTCCTGAAGGCACTCAAAATCAATGACAAACATGGCTAGATGTTTTAAAATAATCTTACTGGACAAATTTAACATGTTAGAATACATGTGTATGCGACATTTGTTTAAAGTCCCTTAGATCAGTTCATAAATATTTTGTGTGTTATGCTACAGATTTCCTTATAAAGTAAATTGTATCAATGAATGAGTGACATGCAAATTCCAATAAACTCAAGGAAAAATGCAAAAAGCAGAAAGAAACTAAGTAATGGAGAGTACAATAACATTTCTAGAGTTCTGTGTGGTATAGTTTAAAAAAATTAATTTCCAATAGTGCTGCCAACCAACACAAAGGCAGAACATCTCGGTGTTACTAATAATGAGTTTAAGAAAGCACCTAAGGCACTGGAAAGGTAGGTCAGGTAAGCTAAGATGATGCAGTCATGTATCTGTTATCCTACCCCAAATGAGACTTTGCTCTGTAATATAAAGACCATTGGGGACCAAGGGCCTTCCAAGAACAGCTCAAATCTCAGGGGTGTGGAATTTGGGATGTTATATAATGAGCAGTAGAAACATCTGTCACAAGAAAAGAGTTTTGCCATCATCAGAAATTCATTAGTTCACAAGAAGCACTTTTTTTTTCCATTTGTGGAAGCTAGTAATGCAAAAAGCATTAGTAATAAAGCTTTCTTTTTATTTGTCCCGGTCCCCTTCAATAACACACATCACACCAAATGACATTTGACGACCTTTATTAAATTCCATAACATAGCTTTGATCACCAACATAGCTTTGATCACCAAGTTTATTAATTACAACAATTCATGATATAATCGATTCTAAATACAGCATAACATCCTTGTAATGTTAATCAGGGCAGCGTACCTACTCACCCTGCCCCAGTAAGCAGTGTCCATATCTCTACTCACTTACTTTACTTATGAAGTAGCGTCCCATCTCACTTCATACACTATTCATTGTAATGTTAATTAGGGTAGAGTGCCTACTCACCCTGCCCAACAAGCAGGGTCCATACCTCTGCTCGCTTACTTTACTTATGAAGCAGCGTCCCAACTCATTTCATACATCATCCATTGACTTACATCCACCAAATAGACACCATCCTTACCTCAGCTTGCTTATCTATTCAGCAAGCTTCCTCCAACTACTCATTTCCTTTCCTCAGATCCTTGAAATGAATATCCAGACATCAGAGGGGGAACAGAAGAGGGCAAGACTACTCCTCTTCTCTGCCTACCCCCAATGATAAATAACCCTACTCCCCACCCACCAACAAAAAGAGGGAGGGTAGTGGGTAGCAAGTTCATGTCAAAATGTGATTGCTTAACCCAGCTACACTAGCCTAAACCTCTTAAGCCCCTCTCCCTCATTATCTCATTTCCTCTCAACCATCTCTGCCTCTACGTAACCCTTTCACCTCCCCAGCCCACTTAACTCCCCCTAATATTAACCTAATCCCCCCATGAAGATGTCCCGGGACAACTTAGTTTGTTGCTAAACTTCATTTGTCCCGGTCCCCTTCAATAACACACATCACACCAAATGACATTCAACGACCTTTATTAAATTCCATAACATAGCTTTGATCACCAACTTTATTAATTACAACTATTCATGATATGATTCTAAATACATCATAACATCCTTGTAATGTTAATCAGTGCAGTGTACCTACTCACCCTGCCCCAGTAAGCAGCATCCATACCTCTACTCACTTACTTTACTTACGAAGCAGTGTCCCATCTCACTTCATTCACCATTCATTGTAATGTTAATCAGGGCAGCGTACCTACTCACCCTGCCTAACAAGCAGGGTCCATACCTCTGCTCGCTTATATTACTTATGAAGCAGCGTCTCAACTCACTTCATACACCATCCACTGAATTTACCTTCCACCAAATAAGCACCATCCTTACCTCAGCTTGCTTATCTATTCAGCAAGCTTCCTCCAACTACTCATTTCCTTTCCCCAGATCCTTGAAATGAACATACAGACATTAGAGGGGGAACAGAAGAGGGCAAGCCTATTCCTCTTCTCGGCCAACCAGCCTGACTAGGCTGTTCCCCTTCCCTTTTACCCAAAATTGTTCAATCCACTTCCCATAAAGGGAAGGGTCAAGCCAAACATCATTTCGTGTACCCATCATCTGTAAAGCTCCTTAGAATCCCGTCATAAACCCCTTTGCCATGCCATCACTGAAACACACCCAATGAAACTAAATAAAGCAAGACTACCGTGACCCCATTGTAACACCAGAACATCCACACCAAGAGAACACATACCCTTTTAGCCCACTGCCTTCAAAGCTGAAATCATAGCTCAACCTGAATGTATTGACAGCCTATAACCACAACAAAACCACAAACTATAACCCCTTGAACTCAAGATGGCACCCAGTCAAACTAGTAGCAAGTCTCACACCCAAGACCCTGTTAACCATAGCATATCACCTTAGCCTACCCACTTCCCAGTTCTATATGTACAACAACTCCATTACCATAGGGAACAGTCTAACTCCAATTTTAATGTCCTACCTTAGCTGGCAGAAAAAACAGCACCCTTTGACCTAGTTCCCAAAAACCCGCCTATGCTCAGCAACAAAATACTCTACATACCCAGCCATAAACACCCCCAATTCACTCATTACCAAACCATTCTTAACCCATTTGGCCCTGACCTTTCCCCTGGAGAGCTCTTTCCTTATATTACCTATACCACTAGTAGGCAAATAAGACCTGTCCTACCCCAGCCTTATCCTGCAACCAAGCTTCCTTTAAACCTTCTAACTCCCCTGTAACAACACACCCAGTTTTAAATCTACCCCACCAACCGCCTACTTACCATGCTTCTTAAAACTCTACTCACAAAATTGACCCAAACACCAAGTGAAATGATCTCTGTGGTATTCTGTAAAACCTTAACCTGTTATGTGACATTAATACTACCTACTCAAGGGACAAATCTGTCACCCCAAAGACACCACCTGTTAGGAACAAACTCCAGCATCCTATCAAACACCTCCTTGGTTCTCCCCTAAATATGGTTCAATCACTGAATGAGTAAATACAACCACCCCAAGGTTCTTAAGAAAGCAAGGGTTGAACTTCACTGGCTTGCAAGAGCCATAGGGGTTTAGCCTAATAAGCTCTGCGCTCCTATGAATGTCATGACTACTCATTCTGTGGGATCGCCACACTCCCCATAACCATCCCCACCCATTACTCCCTTGGCCACTCTTACCTACCTCTTCCTTACTTGCCCCCTATACCAATGCAATGATCAGCTCCCACTTATTGAACACAGCACTCTAATATGTCTTAATAAGGTGATTACTCAAACCCACTTTGAGCCCCATTCAGGTGGCAAAACATCCAACCTATCAAAAACGTTACCTTTTAGATCCCCTTTCAAGCCATGCATGATGCTTTCTGCCCTCTAGCAATTTCAGTCAATAACTGTTGCCACCTTGAGCTCCCCATATGTAGCATCTTTGCTCGCCACTGCTCCCATCATCTTCGAATTCACTGAGTATCGCCACCCCTAGTACTCCTATTCCAAATTACAGCCGCAACGTACCAATACCCCATCTGAATTCCTCAGATCTCCTAGTATCTCTAAAATGAAAAAACACAGATTAATCACCTTGTCTTAACAGAAAAATATTAAACAACAAACCCCCAACATAGTGACAACCTTCCAAATATCACTCTCACAAACCTAGAACCGCTAGAATGAGTAGTTCTGGACCAGCATGAATCTCTGAAGGACAAGTCTGAAACTCACATGTCTTTCATCTCCCCCCTTCTATCCCTCACGATTTGCCCCTAACTTGCCAGAAACCACAATTCCATGAGAATGGGTCACTGCAACTATACACATTCTTTCACTAATAACCCTGTCCTCAGATAATGAATGAATATAATAGAGAACATCTAAACAAATTCAAATGGTAAAATAAGTGCCATGTCCTAAATCCAACTTTCCCAGCTGCAAAATATAGTCCAATACTTTACTTACAAGGTTCCAAGTGACCACCTTTGCATAGTATGCCACCTTAAAGCTGAACTTACCACTTGAATGAGTAGTCATGCTTTTATTCATGACTAGGATAGCTCCAATCCCCTTCCCCTATGTGAGGTACGAAAGCCGGACATCTCCCTGTGTAACAAGGCAGACTGTAGCCAGCAGCCTTGTTTAAAATCACATATCAACATTATGGACTGAAGCTGGACCCCAAAAACCTACCCGGACACCCATTACCTGGAGGACTATTGCAAACAGGCACTACTTGACAACAATACCTCTCAACCTCAGAGCAAGAAATCTGACCAAGTCAACATGAAGTCCACAGCACCAAATAGAGCCAATCTTTAAATGTGCGCTATCTACTTGGAAAGCTAATGGCGCAACCAGGTTTACATCGGCATACATTTGAAAACCTGAATCTAATGTATGTCATTATTTGTTGACTTTAATCCTTAACCGTCCAGCAGCAATATTCTGTGAAAACTGTATCATTGAGAGGTATGAAAGAATAGCCAAAAGAAACACGGGGATGCACTATGGTGTGAGATCCCCTTAACCCTACCAATATACTTCACGGTTCAGCAAATTACCCCCCCCCCCCCTTACAGGGATCCATGCCTGTTGAAAGCCTTTATTCCCCGACCCTAAGTGAACTTGTGCTGTTACTGTGCATGCACATAGTTGAAAGAGGAAGCCACTTTCACTCACTGAGAGAGAGATGACACAGGGAGCCATGGCATGAGGAGGGAAGCAAATAGTATAAACTGAATGAGGGAAACCCATACATGTGGTCGGCTTTTTTTTTTTTTTTTTTTTTTTTTTTTATGAGTAACAGTCTAGCCAGCAATATGCAGTAACCAGTGGCCTGAACTACTTGTTAACAGTTGTTGGGCAGTGAAGAAACTGATCAAGTGGCCCTGAAACACCTGTAGGGAACTATTCTGCTATAATTGTTGTTGTGCTTGTACTTCTGTATGCAGTAGTGTGGCTATTCCCACCAAGAAAATTCTACCAGGTAAGAAAAGTCAACCATCCCGCAAAACGGCCATTAAGTTTATTCACTCATGAACTACAGTTTGAAATTGTAACAGTTTGTACAACTCCATATTCTTCATACTAAATTTGATAGCAATTATGCAATCATACAAGTTAAATATATATATATATATATATATATATATATATATATATATATATATACATGCAGTAGGTGGACTGGACACACTAAATTGGCCCTAGGTGTGAGTGTGTGCATGTGTGTGCCTTCTGTGGAAGGTTGGGCGCCAGGCTGGCAACTCGACACTGTAAAACTCCAGTGCCAATCATGAGCGGACGGTGATCGCTGTGGCGACCCCTAACCGGGAAAAGCCGAAAGAAGAAGATATATATATATATATATATATATATATATTTATGTGTGTTTGTGTGTGTGTGTGTGTGTGTGTGTGTGTGTGTGTGTGTGTGTATGTGTGTGTGTGTGTGTGTGTGTGTGTGTGTGTGTGTGTGTGTGTGTGCGTGTCTTGCATGAGCAAACACACAAAATAAGACATATGTGATTTCTATTACTGAAATGCATTTGTAACAATAAACACTAGTGAGCATATGTCTTATAAATTGCCTCTGTACTACCAGTATCGGTTGTGCCTGATATGCCAAATGCATATGCACTTATCCTGCCAACAAACCCTGTTCTGTCAGTTAGGCCCACCATGGGCCTGCACAACAATGAGCCAAAGCCCACGGGAAAGAAAAGGAAAAAAAAACATCTTCCCACCTTAAAAGATTGCTAAGACATCAGGACTGGAGTTCTCATTTATTTTACCAGCAAAGATGAACTCCGGACCTCAAATACTGCCATTATTTCTGATTCCAGTCACCAGAAAACACAAACGATGTAAAGGGGCATTGTCAGAGTTGCTTGCCCATGCCCCATAATAACTCCAAACCATGACCAATAGCATCTTATAAACTCAGAAAGTTACTAAATTAACAGGAGTTCACTTAGCATACCTTCTCTGAAGGATACATCATCTAGATCACGAATGTATAACATTATTTAGTGACCTAAATCCTCTGATTCACCCAGTGACTTGCCAGCAAATTGGATATTACAGGGGACCAATCAATATGTGCATGAAACATCTGCTGGATATGAAGTCGAAACTACACGTCTATAATTTAAGTGCTAACCTCAATCTGAAATCCTGTGCAGCTAAACTCCCAGAAAACCACTGTGCTTTAGTAACAAGCCAAGGAATTAGGCAAAATGTAACCTTCATGGGAAATCCTTACAGTGTAGAGATATGAGGCCCTAGCCGCTATGTTAAGGAATACTTGCGGTTACTTCTCAGCCGTGCAACAGTCCCACCAACCAACCGAACTTCACCGCGCATGACCAAACTGCCATTATTCGCAGGCAGCTCTTGATATGCTTATCAAAGAGGGGACTGTTAACCCCTTGTTCTGCTGTTCCATGACTACCAACAAGTAATTCAAGCAAAAAAAAAAAAAAAAAAAAAAAAAAAGTCACATGTATAAGAGCACAACAAAGCAGCCCTTCACTAAAACCAGAACAACAAGCCCGGAGTGAACCGCTCCCTGAGTCCTAGCCAACCTCGACCCAATACCCTTATCAATACCTACACATGAATAATCCTTCCCAATAGAGAGAAAATATAAAGAAAGAGAGAGTGAGAGAAAGATAGAGATACACGTATATGTATGCAAACCATATACCTTAGAAAGCTGCTTTACAACCGGACTTCTTACTGCATGCTCCTTTCTGGGAAACAAAAATCACCATTTCAAGAGTATGAAATGGTAGCTTCTCCAGAGCACTATCAAACATATGGTCTTCACTTCAATGGCAACCATGTGTTCATGATGCAGCCCATAAACCACAACAACCCACACCTAGTCCCAATAACACTGTGATGAGCCCTCCCCAATTAAATAGAAATACTAGGGAACATCAAGTCTATACTGGGAAACACTAAGGCTGTGCTACCACCAACTGCTTAACTCAAGTAACCATGTCCCCATGGCCTACCTTCACCCTGAAGTACCTAAGGTCGTCATGGACGAAGTACTTGCAGTAGCAAGTTCATGCCAAAATGTGATTGCTTAACCTAACTACACTAGACTAAACCTCTTAAGCCCCTCCCCATCATTATCTCATTTCCTCCCAACCATCACTGACTCCACTTAACCCTTTCACCTCCCCAACCCACTTAACTCCCCCTAATATTAACCTACCCCCCCATGAAGATGTCACGGGACAACTTAATTTGTTGCCAAACTTCATTTAGAAATGTGCTGCATTCATATAGCATCAATGTTGTTGTTTGTTAAACACGATTAAAGAGCAATGACTGGAACTAATTTTGTCAGGGTATAAATGCTTCTTCTGTAGCAGACATTCTAACAAAAGATCAGGTGGAAGTGTTATGATAGGGATTAAAAATTGTTACAAGACTTGAGACAATTCCATTACTGATTATAACATCAATACTGTAGATTGTGTACAGGTGACAAAAGAGACAACCTTGGAAAGATTATAATTGCCGAAGTGTACAGACCACTAAAGTCAAGTGCTAATGACCTACAGGAATTCATACATTCCTTAAATGATATACAGGAAGGAAAAGTCATAATAGTCTGGGACATATTTACAAGAAACGTAATGGAATAATATTGATTCTACAACTTTAGTAAAGAAATTACTTACAATGAACGTTCAGGAAAAACTGTTACAGTGGGAGCTGTTCCTGTGGCATATCACACATATAAATGAGATGTTGTGGGAGAGGGGCATACGATAATGAGTGTTCTTTTGTTCCCTGGAACTGGCCGTGTTAAGTGATTTATGGAGCCAAGCAATTCTTAGAACCACTCAGCTGTTAACCATTGTGTGTTTCTAGTTATAAGTCAGTAGGTTTATTTCAGTGCAAACTGAAATCTCTAATCACTGTGTTACTTTGATGCAGAACACAATAAGCTGTATTTTTGGGAAGTGAAGCTACTGATGAGTGAAATGCAGGACGGGGATGTTTTAAATCATTACCATTAGATTAAGCTGCCTGCTAAAGCCATTCCCCATGATCGTGTTTGTATAATGAGCTATGTTATGTGGTGAGGAGGAAGTGGAGTGAAATTAAAAGGAGATTTGCTATAGTACATTTCCTAAACTGGAAACTGTAGTAAATGTAAAATTAAACTGATGGAACTGCTGCAGTTTGTAATTGCCATATTGTGATAAATCTGAGTTTTCATCTATGCTTCCAAAAGATCAAAATATAATGAATGTTATATACATTAGGAAGTTCAAGATGAATATGCATTGCAGGATTAGGATGGGGATTGTATTGGGATAGGTTACCAGGGTGAGCTTACTTAAGAGAAGAGAAGGACAGAGTCCGCCAGAAGGTTGAGTATAAATAGGATACATTAAGGGATGTGAACTGAGCATGCAGCAGATTACAGGACTATAAAACAAAATTATGAAACAAGAATTTCTTGTAGAGAATCAAGAGCGGGCAGTGAAAGGAAATTACGGACAAATCCTAGTACCAGAGGCAGGAGATGGAGGGGGGAATAAGTGATGCAAAGGAAATGGTTACATTAGGAAAGAAGAACTGAGACTAAAATAATTGGTCAGAGTAAGAGCAAGTCCATAGCAATAAGAATTTGAAGGATGAGCGTCCGAGAAAGCTGCAGTTCTATGAATGAGTAAAGCTGACCTTAAACCTGGGGTGGCTGGGTGAAGGAAGGGTGAGTAACTCCTTCCTACACTCAGTCATCCTGCAGATGTGATAAACCAAGCAGGAGCTAACATAAGTAAGCACATAAAAACAGAGGGCAGCACAGGAGGAAAAAAAAACAATAACATTTTTATTTATTACCTTTGTTAACCGGGTAATGTCTGACTGGGCCAAGAGCCCGTTTTCAGCTGAGGCCCGGGGAGAAAAAACTCCAACATAGTAATAATACTAAGTATAATAATTATGTATAAGACAAATACAAAAATACTGAAGATACAAATTCAAATAACAGTTGGACCATATATATATATATATATATATATATATATATATATATATATACACACACACACACACACACACACACACACACACACACACACAAGGTAAGGTATTAACAGAAAATCAACATCATTGCAATTGCATGTACAGTTATGAGTGATGGTTCATATGAACATATGTCTAACAGAATGAAGTAGTAAGATATGTGCAATTCAGCATAGAGATGAAGGGGAAAAGAAGGGAGGTTAAAAGGAGCAGGATAAGGGGAAAGATTTGGGAGGAGTGATGTAGTAGGGAACTTGGGAGAATTAGCTTGGAGTATGGCAGGAGCAAAGCCAGTGACAAGCTGGGTAGTATTTTAAGATTTGTTTGAACTCATAACAGTGAGGATTTTTTGTGATGGGCTAAGGAAGTGTGTTCCAAAGTTTATCAATTTTGTAAGTATAGAGGGAGTTGCCATGATGCTTGTGGGAGTGGGCAACCTTTAGCATTAGTTTGTCAGATGATCTGAGGGACCTAAGATTAATACTAGGTTGGACTAGCTTAGAAACAGCAGGGCAGTTGCTGGGCTGGTGGACTATTTTGTGGGACATGGTAAGTTGATTGAGGGATAAAAGGTTAATGAGTTTGAGCCAGTTGAGCTGGGAGAGAGCAGTGCAATGGTGAGTCCTGCATGGATGACTGGTGGCAAATTTAGTAATTTTGTTATAAAAGGATTCCAGGTTATTAAGGTCAGTCTTACACAGGTTTGTGAATATGTCAGAGCTGTAGAGGAATGTAGAAAGCAGGTGTGACCGAGCAGTGGCAAGCTTGGTGCTTTGAGTTAGGAACAGTTTTGCCCTATAAAGGATGCCAAGTTTGATATGAACTTTATTGCTTGTCAGAGAAATATGTTTATCAAATTTAAGGTTTTCATCGATTGTGACACCTGGAAGATTAGTGGGTTCTATCTTGTTACCGTTTAAGGAGAGGATTGAAAGAGGGGACTGGCATGGTCTGGATTTCTTGTTACTGAAGACTAGTACCTTAGTTTTATTTGGGTTTAGTATGAGTTGATCTTGAGAGAGGTGCTAATCTATGTCCTGAAAAAAAGATTGCATGTTTATTTAAAGTTCTTGGGGTTAAGGGGGCTAAGCAGATAAGTGTAGCATCATTGGCGTACTGAATATGGAGGCTAGTTGAGTTGCAGAGCTGAGGTTATTTATAAATATGCTAAAGAGGAGAGGTCTAAGTATGGTACCTTAGGGTACACCAACTGAGATGGGGAGTGGGGGGGAGACTGTTCTCCCATTTAGTAACTTGCTGTTGGTTGGATAGATAAATGTGGAACCAGGATAGGAATGAAGAATTGAGGGCATGGGATGAGAGCTTGTTGAGTAGTAGTCGGTGAGAAATTGCGTCAAATGATTTGGACATATCGAAAAAGATAGAGGCAACAAGCTGGCCTTCATTTAAGAGATGATGAATGGTGTTGGTAAATGATATTAGGGCAGTGCTAGTACTATGTTTAGGTCTAAAGCCATGTTGAGAGCTGGATAATAGGTTGTGACTAAGGAAGTGGTTAAGGAATTAATTGTAATGCACTTTTCCAGGATTTTTGCAAGGGGGGAAAGGATGGCTATGGGACAGTGGTTAATAAGTTCTTTAGAGGGTCTGCATTTTTGATGGGTATGTGTGATATTTTCCAGAGAAGTGGGATGTATTGTTCTGTAATAGAACGATTAATCAAGATTGATATGTGGTAGGTAGGCAATAGAAGGAGCAGCAACTTTTAGAAATTCATTAGGAAGCAGGTTAGCTGCAAGACAGAAGAGTTTTGGCTTTGTTAGGAGAGTTTTTATGCAACTAGTTATGCAACTAGTTTGGATGGGAGTAAATGTGAAGGGGTTGGGATTAACTGGAGTAAGTGTGGGTCAGTAAGTGATTGATTAGGCTGGTTACCAAGCAGAGAGGTTATAGTATTTACAAAGTGATAGTTGAGTTGAGTAGCAATAGGGTCAGAGTTATTTGAGGTGACTGGGGCAGGGGTTGTGGATTTACCAGAGCTGAGGAGATAATTAATGTTTTACCAGACTTTTTTGGGTGTTGTATAGGTGCATCTGTTGACAGGTTTGGAAGTAAGATTATTTATATTTTTGATTTGTTTTTTAGGTTGATTTCATAACTGCTGATATGTTGTGAGGTTTACCTTGTCTCTGGTGGTACGGTAAGCTCCCAGGCTCTGTCTCTGTAGTTAAGTAGCAATTTGGTGTAAGTGGTTATCCAAGGTAAGCGTTTGGCTTTTGAGTGAACTTTCCTAGTGGGAGCGAGATTATTAAGTATTTTAAGGAAGGTATTGTTAAAATACTGAACAGCTAAATCTAGTTGGAGGTTTTTAGGTGTTGTCCAATTGCATTGTTGAAGTTGCTGGTTAAAGGCTGAGGGGGAAAAGTTTTTCATGCTATGGATGTATTTGTAAGAGACGTTGCTTTGAAGATGGACATGTTCTCTGTATAGTAACATTAGAGAATGGTCAATGAGGGAGTCTGGAAGGCAGCCAGCTAGGTAACATAGGTTGGGTTTGTTAGTCAAAATTCAATCCAATGTTGACTGCTTTTTGGAACATTTGTCTATGCGGGTTGGACATATTATAGTCTGGGTGAAGTTGAAGAGGTTTGGGAAATAGGAGGGGTTACTGGATGAGCAGGAGTGCCAATCAAGGATGAACTCACCAAGAACTATAGTTTCTTGGTTGAAATTGCTATTTGTAAGAGACATTGCTTTGAAGATGGACATGTTCTCTGTATAGTAACATTAGAGAATGGTCAATGAGGAAGTCTGGAAGGCAGTCAGCTAGGTAACATAGGTTGGGTTTGTTAGTCAAAATTCAATCCAATGTTGACTGCTTTTTGGAACATTTGTCTATGCGGGTTGGACATATTATAGTCTGGGTGAAGTTGAAGAGGTTTGGGAAATAGGCGTGGTTACTGGATGAGCAGGAGTGCCAATCAAGGATGAAATCACCAAGAACTATAGTTTCATGGTTGAAATTGCTAGAGGACCAATAAAGTAGACTTTCAATGGCTGAAAGGTTATTGCAAGGAGGGAGATAGGTAGCTATGATAATTAAAGATTTGTTTGGGTTGACTTCAAGGCAAGTAGTTAGGATTTTGTAGTTGGGCAGGTCAGGAGGAGCCCAGTTTAGTTGTTCAACTTTGAGGGTGTCCTTAAACAAAATGGCAACTCCACCACCTCTTTTTTTTAATCTTTCTAGTCTAATGATGGTATATCCGGTTGTGATAGCTTCTGTGTCTTTAATGTGGGGCTTTAACCACATTTCAGTAATCACAGCTATATCTGGTGAGTAGGTGGCTAGGGCAGCATGGAATTCACTTTATTATGATGTTGTGGAGGTTGAAATTGCTAAAGAGCAGGTCAGTTTTAGAGGTTTTTGGTAGAGGGGGTAGGGGGGAATGGGTAGTAGACTGAATAGAGTTTGTTGGGGTGGAAGGTGGGGATGATTGAAAGCAGAGTGAGACATTATTATCGGACCTGGGTTGGGATGGATGTCAGCTTGAAGTTTAATTTGTGTTAAAGAGTGTAATATAATATGTCTATGTTTGCTAATGAATTTGTGATATCTGGGCATAGAGGAATTGGGATAGTAAGTGAGTATGTGCTTGAAAGGCATAAGAAAAATGGTTGAGTTGCTATAAAGTTGTGGGCTAATGTTGGTATATGTGTGGGAATTATGGTAATGGGAGGACAGAGGACGTGTTGAAGAGTGGAAGTGTTTGATGTGGTATGAGTGGAAGAAGGTGCAACTGTAGGTGAGATAAAGAAAGTGGAGTAAAACAGAACTGGTTAATAAGGAGTAGTATAGATGCATGGCAGTGGGTAGAGAAGTGGGCAGTAGAGCTAAGTGTAGGAGGGGGATTGAATGTATTGGAGGAGAGTAGTGATTAGACTATATAATGGAGAATGTGTGGTTGAGGAGGTAGGGCTAATTAAGAAGGCAGGTGTTGATAGGCTGAGGGGAGGAAGGGGTGTGGTTTGGATAGGTGTAAAGGTAATGAAGATGGGGTGGGTGGGAATGGGGGTAGGGGAGGGGAGCAGAGTGACCCCAAACAAAGCAAAGGGTGAACTGAGTGGGCTGGGCCAGGTCAATGAGGCAGTGCTCTACAAATGAGTCAGCAAAAACTATCAGTAGCAGAATACATTCTACAGGTCAGTGTAAGCCAAGAGACAAATTAAAAATTTTACACTGATTGGGCATGAGTTATGTACATTTACCACTGTAAGTTTCTGTTAATTAAAATGTACACTGGTTGCTTGGCTAAAAGGTAAGCACTTTTCCCCTTTCTGGGCTGAAGATGGAGCATGGGGGACAGGGAACAACAAATATGGCACTCCTATTTCATGTGCACACCACTGAAATTATCTGAAGCATAGCTAGCTGTATATATGAACAGGATAATTAACTAGAAAAGTTATTATGACATACACTGCAGTCACCTCTTGTATATTGCTGTTGATGCGGGACTCTGAGCTTTTTAGCCAGTAGTTAATGTTAGGGGACCAGATTCTGCTGTAGGGTCTGCAGTCCACTGTAGTTAGGGTGATAAGGAACTGTAAGAGAAGAGTAGAATAAGTACTAGTTTATGAGAGCATACAGGTAACAAGTTAGCAGGAAGCAGGCAGCCAGATTAAGTAGATTAAACAGTTCTCTACCAATATGTACATATAGCGTGAACTATCTGACCACATACACTTGATTATTTACTGCATAGAAATAGATTGTACAACAGTAACAAAACCTATTATGGCACTTTACAGTTAACTGTCTAGTAGTAATATGTAGTCATCTTGAGTAACACTTTCCATGCAACAACACTTAGTAGGTAGCACCACAAATGCTTAATTATACACAGTTAATGCTTAAATTATAAACCACCAGATCTACAGCTCAGTGTTGACTGGGCAGTTAGTGCATGTATTTTAAACTCCACTATCAAAATCTGCAGGTTTCAACACACTAAGTACAGCTGTTTAAGCAAACAGTATTATCTGATGTCCTCAGGTAAACGTACATAGCCTGCACATCATAGGCATTACTGGTTACATGCAACACCAAATATAACAACAATTTCAATAATATCAGTGTTTAGCCTAAGTTTGTGTTTGTTTGTACAAGTAATTTACAGTATGAGTTTAAATCAAACTTATGTGGTGAGCACACTGATAGGGAGATGCGGACCCTAAGAGGTTTAATTTAAAAATGGCACCTTAGTCTCCAAGAGTGAGATATAGTCTCGGTTATTAGGTAGATCCAAGTGGGGCAACTGATTCTGATATAATCTTTGTATGCCTATCACAGATCAGGTGAGGACTGGAGATAAAATAGGATGATTACACCTGGGGTAGATCCAAGAGGCAGAGCAGCACAAATGAGTCAGCAAAAACTATCAGTAGCAGAATATCATTCTATAGGTCAGTGTAAGCTGAGACAAATTAAAAATGTTACACTGATTGGGTATGAGTTATGTACTTTTACCAATGTAAGTTTCAGCTAATTAAAATGTACACTGGTTGCTTGAATAACAGGTATGCACTTTTCCCCTTTCTGGGCTGAAGAAGGAGCATGGGGGCAGGGAACTACAGATTTGGCACTCTAGTTTAGTGTGTATGCCACTGTAATTATCTGAAGCAAAGCTAGCTGCATATATGAACAGGATAATTAACTAGAAAAGTTTTTACAATGTGCATAAATTATGAAACTGCTGCATTTATTGTGCCTCCTTAACTCATTCCAAGATGAATCATTTTTGTAATTATTACAGGTCTCTTTACGTCGGGAGACAGCAAATGATGATATGAACCAAATAGCTTTAAACACATTACTTCACAAGCCAGCCTTGCTCCATAGGACTTTTCTTCTAACTATACCTCAGGCGACCTAAGTTTATGAAACATGCCTACGTTTAAAGACTGTTGGAGGGGGAAGGAATGAGGCAGCTATGTCCAATTATCTTTTTTCATGAATGGGGAGGGGAACACATCAAAGCTACACTGCTCTCTATTGAACGTCAGTTGTACTTCAAATGCACATGTGTATCCTCAGTTAAACCATGCAATTACTTAGGCTGGCATGTATGGGAGTGCATTCATCCAAAGTCTACTATGAGATATTGCACAATAAACAGACAGAACTGATGAGAAGTTGTGAAATTCCAACAGTCATCCACCGTGCATGTGTCTGCATGTGTCTGTGTGAGCAATTCTTACCTGACAACATTGAATGACATTTGTCTAGAGTGGGGAAACATTACTAGGACATTAAAAGAAGTCGAGATCTATAAGCTGCTGAGGATTTTGGTAATTTAACTGGTTGCAGTGCTTGAGGTCAGTGGAGTAGAAGGATTAAAAAGATAACTAATTTTGTATGAAAACTGTGCTTAAAGCCAAGAATATAATTTCTTATCAATAAATTCCTTATTAAGATAATTAAAGCAAGGAACAGAAGACAAAACATCAGAAACACCAGTTACCTACTTAATAAACTAGTATTTCATGCATTTATTTAGTTAGCTACTGGCCATAACTGGTTGTTCACTTTTCACAGAGAGAATAACAAAGAATATTATTAATAATGATGAAAATTAAATTATGTCCTTAGTAAATAAAAATAATTAGCTGCATCCATTTCATAAGTAAGAAGAACTAAAATAAAATTTGAAAATATAATACAATTTAACATCTATTTTAGGCAAAAAAATTAAATGTTTAACTGTTGCAATCCAAACAGTTCTAAACAAGGAATATAAAATATAATCTAAGGATATTATGTAAATATGCCCTGAAGTTATTTAAGTCTACATTTGTGGAGACCTGCTTTACACTGGTTAGTAGATTACAACTGCTGTCTATTAATGGGTAGTTATTAATTGAATGGGATCTGCAAAAATAGACCGCCAATCCCCAATGGAACTGCAAGTGCCAGATCTGACCTAATATTATAACAACATATATGGAAACAATGCTGCCAGGTTAAGAAGATGAATTATGCAGTTGTATATAAAAGAAATGACTAAAATACCTACAATAACTGGGTCCTAGAAAGTGAGCATCTAATTTTAGCAGGCAGTTCTGCAACAGGGCTAATATTAAACTCAGTAAATCAGGCAGTGACAGAGTAATCAGGATTATAAATCAACTACATGTCAAATAGCAGGTGTGGTCAAATATACTATGAAAACTAGACACAATAATTTCTGCAATAATACACTACAAATGTCAAAGAAAACAACTAAATACCCTTGGAATTAAAGGCAGTAGTACATGTACCACCATAGATAAGGTTAATTTCATAAGGAATCAAATCTTTAGCGATGGCCTTTTTATAGCTAAGATTTTGAAGTTAGTACAGTAGTAATATTTAAACTATATAGGGAAAAATGTGTTATGTTCTGAAAAAAAAGTGCTGTTAAAATGTTTTATGCAAGGCCTTTTCAGTAACATAAAATTAGAAAGCAGAAAAATCCAAAATGTAACTGAGTGGATACACATTTTATGTATATCAGTTATTTTCCCCAGCCCTTATACTATAAACATGATATTATACCTCTCCAGTGCATTCCTATTTTTGATTCTACTACCTCTTCAGTGAGATTTTTTAAATAATCAAGGTCACATTTTCTGTGAAACAACCCTTCACCATATCGTAACCGACCTAATGACCTAGTTAACTTACGCCTGTTAGTCTGCTCTCATACATCTCCCTCTCCCTTCCCCTCTCTTGGTCTTTTATTTTTAATATGGTAACCACATGGACTCCAAATTCCATTGAGGTATGCAACGATTTTTATGATGCTCCCTCTTCCTCAACTTCTCATGAAGACATTACTAGTTAGGCTCTTTCACTGTCTCATTAATTGCTGTAATGCAAATATTATCTGCCTTTTCTGCAATGTCTCTATCCTGCCTACATCATTACATTGCTGAGGTCAACAGATAGCACTCTCAGATTTGGTGCAGAAGACTGTGGGTTCTATTTCCACACTAGGTATTGGATGTGACATGAACCAGAGGACACATCTGCTTGAGTTGGTGGTAGCTCAAATGGATGTAAAAGAGCTCATGGCACCCATCAAAAAGATTAGGAGAAGTTTTTCTGGCCAACTTTCCCGTAGTAGTATATATGCCACCTCAGGTTTACCCTGAAAAGGGGCTACTAGCCTTGTGGGACTAAATCAGTCAACAAGGGATGGATAAATAAAATAAATAAATAAATAAAATGTAATACTGTACTCACTGGCAAGATACTTCCTTAGTTAACTGGCAGTATATATCCATTCTTCCTTCTTGGCTTTTTCCATTGCTTGCTTACTTTTAGGCCATCTGAGAAGAAGATTTGTTCCATTAGAAACCCCCCAGAAGTGTATTCCTTTAGTAGCGTCTTGCTTTTTTTTTTTTTACTTCACTACAAGGTGCTACAAAATGGACCATTCCTTCAATCTTATCCTATCTCTTCATATATTTTCTGGTCTCAGTTTTGTGCCAACTGAATTGCATTGCTTTATTTTTCCAGAAAAGAGGAAACTTTTATTTCTTGCAACACCATATATTCATCTGAGTCAAACCTGCCAACCCTGTTTACTCTAACCCCATGTGGTCTACTGCCTAATCAATGTTTTAGCTGTTCTACATGTCACTCTAAGCCATCATAGATTGCTGGTTTGCCTTATGTGTGATACTGTGACAAACAATTTGTTAAATTCTAAGTTGGACATATTGGACACCAATCAAATTTGTTTATCATGACATTCCTGTTCTAAATATGTGCTGCACTGGGTCCTGTACATCATATTTATATAGATATTGGAAATGATTTCCTTCAGATCACTGGCTTGTGTCTTCTGCTTTGCTCTTACACTTACACTGCATCAGAGTAATAGTTCACTTTGATGGAAGACCAAGTTCCCATATTACGAACAATGTAACTGTTTCAGTATATTTAGGACACAGAGGACACTGGGCACATCTCTGCATATCTGAGGGTGCAGGGAGATGTTAACCCCTTACATTTACTTATTTTATATGCATATTTTATATTATTATTATTATTATTATTATTATTATTAAATCCCAGTTCATTTTGGAGATGCTGTTTTCACAATTGTGCATGTATATTCATTTTTATATTATTTTATTCAAATGCAACTTTGTTGTCTGAGGTTCACTATAATACATTTCTTTCATGTGTGGCCCATTACATCAGTTTGTACCTATCTACAAAAATAACACACTTTTAATAGGACTGACTCCTATCCTGCTCTGCAGGGGACAGCTCCATTTAACAGATTTCTGCATCAGCCACACTTGGATGTTAAATCCCCCAATTGTGTGATATTACATAAGTTCATAGGTTCAAAGGTAGGTACTAGGCTATTAGCCCTAAGGCCTATGTAAGCCTAGCCAAACGGTACCCTGGCTTTTGCCACCCAAGAAAATTATTTTCCTGTACCCCTGTCAAGCAGAGCCACAGAGGTGATCCCCGGGGTGAATTTCCTATCTCCCATCCAATCATCAAGATTTTTCTTGAAGAGTGTTAATGAGGAGCTTTGTTTGATATAGATAGGTAGTTTGTTCCACAGTATGGGAAGTCTCTGAGACAGGAATTGAATTCTGCTTAAGCTGACCATGTTGCGTTATACATTCATGATACCTCCAGAGACTTCCATTCCAACATTTGTAAGTTCATTGATTGGATGAATTCTAAATACATTCTCCATCACCCTCAGGATGTCTAGTTTGTAAACAGTTAACTCTGATTGGATGTTTTGTCACTGAGGGCAATGCATAGCCAGGAAGTGTCAGTGCTGTGAGACTGTCAGTTAAATAGCCATGTTTTTTTTTTTATGTAGGCAAGCTCTAAAATTTGGGCTTCAACAGTTCATAAGATTTATTTACTTACTTACTTACTTACTTTTTATTTAGTTTTCTAGCACTGTTCAGTCAAGGTGATCCAGATGATTGAGTGGAGTCTAATCTGACACCAAGTACCACAACTTGTCTCAATCAATGTTGTCTGTATGTGAGGCACATATTATTTCAGTGAGTGTTACCTCAGTGGCATATTGCTTATCTTACTTTGATGGCTTAATATATGTTGAATGTGATACAATGATTGAAAGGACTATAGAGGGACATACCTCAATGTCTTAGCTCAAGAAATTGGACATAGCCAAAAATAATGAGGAATAAAGGCCAAGAAATAGGGACAGATTTTTAATTATTTCGCTCATAGATTTAGAAAGTTACTAGAATTAGAGGATTTGTGTTAGCATGCAATTTCTGAAGGATATGAAGTCTTAAATTCAAATGTCTGTCATTATTTAATGACTTCAATTCTCAATGATTTGGCAGAAATCCACAATTTTATAAGAAGCAGACCAAAAACATGAGGCACAAATCTGAACAGCTGAAAGGTATGTAGAGGAATATAAGTCGATATCTATTTTTAAGGTCTCAAACCCGTAGTGCTTGAATTATTACCATGCTTAGCCTACATGTATGTTTTGATAGACATTGTTATTTAATTCTTAGTTTAAAAAGTTATTCAGCTAAAAATGTACTGGATTGTTAGGTTGAATTTTAAAGGAGCCTTGAACACTGAATGCTATGAATATTGGAGAAGAAGAATCCATGATCTATTTGGCACAAATGAACAGTTCTGGCTAGAGATTGAGCCACTTTTTATGCGTCCTGTTAGAAGGCACCCTGCTCAGTGCTACACACTTTTTAACAGACTTAAGTCACCCTCTTGTAAAAAGTTTATTCATTATTTATTTACTGATGTGTAGGTTACGTTTTAGGTATTCTGCTGTGCTGTGCTGTTTTTAACATTCCCATATCCACATGTATTATTATCATTAATTACCTGTCTGTCTGCTCTTCTGCCCTGGGGAAAGATGACACATATACATTAGCAGACCTGCTACAGTATGTTTGCAAGAAAACCACTTGACAATTCAAGCAACAGAAACTGGTTACTAATTCATCTATGTGCAGTGTTTAACCTGGGGTTGTCACTTATCCCAGGCTGCACAGGGCAATCATTGTTTTTGATATGTTTGCTCCATGTCATGCAGCAACTGCATATAGGATGTTAAATGTCCAAGTTTATAAGCACTTCCTCAAACTGATAGCTAAAGCCATGTCTGACTCAGCTCTGTTAGAAATGCTACAGCTAAACAAATCCCAATGCCTCTGCACCACACGCTCCGGAGACCTCAACCTCATTACTACAATCAACAGAACATGCTGGAGGGACAGGTTCATAACCCAGAGACTGCCCATGCTATGGAATAGACTTCCCATACATGTCAAACAGAGCACCTCACTGGCCCACTTCAAGGGAAATCTTGATGAGTGGATGGGAAATAGAAAATTCACCCCAGGGATCACTCCAGTGGCTCTACTCGACAGAAGCACTGGAAACTAAGGTAGGGTGGCACATTGCCAGTGTAATCCTATGAGCTAGGCTTGTAAAGGCTCCAGGGCCATTAGCCTAGTACACACATATGAACCTTTGAACTTACCACATTTCCCCAATCTTGCTTTTTTCACTGCAGAATTGAAGAGGTCATGGACATATCTATGATAGTGTGGTGTGATGTTCATGCACTTGAAAGGCAGTCTCTTATGTTGTATTTTAAGCAGCAACTGCCTTTGCATATGACTAGACATGCATCCGAAGGAGGAGACTAGTTAGCTGTAAATGGTGGCCTATCTGCCATTTTTCAGCACAGGTAAATCTCAAGTATGAATGCTTTCTATGGAATACTGAATAAGATGTCTGTAATGAGGTATTTCCCCAATGTCTGGTTAAGTTTGTATAACAAAATGACATTCTTATGTTTGTAGGTTTCAAGTCTGTTTGCATATTACCTGTACTGCCTGATGTTTTAAAATCCCAGTGTATCGTATTGTTTGGCATATGCCTTGGTTATTCTACATTATGAATGTTGCTATAATACATACAGTGCATTTGTGATGTATACTGTATTCATTTCATTGGTAGTGTGCTATAAATATATTTATTGATTCTTGATGAATACAAATAAATTATTAAAAATATGAAAAAGGAAATAATGTGTAATGTTGCCCCTAGTTATATCTCTGTTGATAACCAGATCAGTGAACTGGTGCTTCTCCAACCATCTTCATACATGACTTTGACAAGAAGAACTAGGGTAAATGCAGTACTAAGTCTCTCTTGCCATATACACATGTTGTTACTCAGTGCTGGTTTGTCTGATTTTATTTTTCTTTCTTTTTTGAGATCTGCTGCTTCTGTTCTTGACACTTAGCAAAAAAGTATAATTTATGCTGGTCCTTATTAAATATATATATATATATATATATATATATATATATACATATATATATATATATATATATATATATGTGTGTGTGTGTGTGTATGCACACACACACACGCACACACACACACATATATATATATATATATATATATATATATATATATATATATATATATATATAAAACTATATATATATATATATATATATACCTATATATAGAGAGAGAGAGAGATATTGAACATTGAACAGCATGCATTTCCAAGTAAGATAACAAGATCAGAAGTTATTAATACCGAAAAAAAAGTAATATTTGGACTAGGTGATGCATCAGTTAAGCTAGGAGTTTGTTGAGCGGAGCACATTATTTCCAGGATATGTATCACATCTTACAATGTATAAAAGGCTCAAATGTAATATCATATACAGTGGTTGGCCTCTTCATACAAAAGTGAAGGTATTCATGTTCTTGCAAGGTGTCAAAGGTAGCAGAGGGTCCCTAATTATGACACCAGCAGCTACTTTGTTAGTGGTCTCTGAGTTGCATGTTATTTGCCACCTCGCTGTGATGATTCTTTGCCTAAAGCTATACAAAACCAAGTATGGTGTAAACGGCTCCATTAAAGTCGAATTGAGAAGCTCACTACTACAGTTACCTTTGGCTACAGCCACTTGTTTACCAACTTGTAAATGTTAGGATTTAAAAATGGCAATGATATGCATAAGCTGCAATGCCAAACTACACAGAATGGTACTTTTACAATATCATAATTACTAGCATCAGTGGTATGGACAGTGGTACAGGTCAGCATTCTTCCTCTGCCAAGACGCAGGCAAGATAAAATACTCACCATCTGTAAGACCAATGGCTTGTTACTCTCCAATCACACAACAATGAGCATGAGTCTATGAATAGGCTTGTTGTTTTTCTTGGTTTCATAATTTCAGGGAGCTTGGAGTAATAATCCATGCAGATTAGTTACCCTGCTTCTTTGAACTAAAACAAAACAAACTGTGCCTGTTTAGCCAGAATGACTTTCTGATACCGGGCATGCCACAATCTTTTCCTTTAGATTGTTCTTATGTTACGCACTGCAGATGGTACCACTTTGTACAACTTATTCTGTTTGAGTTGACATTTTTGGCCACTTCATTATAGCGTTTGCTCTGCACTTTACTATTCCCAGACAGGATTCATGCTTTTTCTCTAACATTTGTCTTCTTCATTCAGTAGAAACTACATTTTTTTGTCATTTTTGAACATTAAGCCCAGATACAACTTAAGTCTTTCTTAAAAGTAAAATACATAAATTAATTTATTTTGTCACTCATTTCTGTTTAGACCATCTGTTTATTGGATGAAAAGATTGAAAAATTATATAAATGCACCTGTACTATAGGACATCAATGAAGCAATCAGTTCTAGGGCTGTGTTGAGCCTCTTACTGCTGGCTGAATTTAGTAATTTCCTCCAGACAGTGGCAGCTAGTGACTTCAAATAAAAGTGAGGCTGCAGGAGACAGCTGAACAGGTGTGGCCAACTAGAAAGAGGAGGAGCTATGCTCAAAACCACAAAAACTGGAACTTTAATTAAATATGCTGCCTTGGGTGCTAAACCGTCATTATGAGAGTCCAATCAAGACAAAATTAAGTGTAGAAGAAAAAAAAATATTTCAATACATTGGCTGCATGACAGCTTACTTAATAGCTAGATGGAAATAAAAACGTTGTAAGGCATGAAAAAATAAATTACATTTTAAATACATTACTTGAATGCCAGTCAAAGTCAAGTATAAGAAAAACAAGCAGCACTCAACTCAAACCACTTCTCCTTGCACTGCAGTTCTAATTATAATTTATATTCAGCTTCATAAAAGTACCAAGTAACATGCTGAAAGTAGCAATCTCTGTGATTACCCTCACTTGTAAAAATGTTTCTTATCCAAAAATGACCTGCTGCTTGACAACAGCTATCTACTTGTTTCATGGGGAAAACATGATCAAAGTAAAACATGAACAGCAAACAAGAAACAAGCTCAAGATAAATTGCTTAAAGGATTACTGCACAGGTTATGGACCACACATGATAGATTGGCATTCTGTTTAGTTTACGAATGAAGCCTGCAAATATTACTGCAAGTCTCCAGCAAAGGCAATGAGCTTCTTAAAATACTGTAATCCTGTCCTTTATTACAAATACTGTCATATGCATTTCAAAACCCAAGGCTTATACGTTATCTAGTTATGTAAGTATTCTCTGCATGGCAACAACAGAAAAGGCTTTCAATGTTGGTAATTATTTAACAGTATGGTTATTAAAGCTTACTTGCATCTTACAATGTCAGACAAGCTTATCTGATGGTCATGAAAGCATTGCTACTTAAACACAGAGCAACGGGCATTTTCTGAATAATAAGCATAAATCAACAGCATAAAAATATGACAGAAAACCAGAACATTCTGCAAAAACAAGCAAGGACAGATGAAAAGCCACTGTAGTACTTGTGTCTACCTTGGATGGGGTGACACTCTGCACACTTGCACTGCATAACTGCTCCTTGCCTTGCTTGGACACATCCAGAGTCACTACATGGGGGAGTAGGGTGCAACAAGTATGTCACAATCTGAAATGTCTCTGGCTGACTGTGATGACCCTGACACATTTCCATACCTCTCAACCTCAAAGCAAGTAATCTGGACAAAGCCATTCATAGAAGTGGGATAAAGGCCCAAAAATAAGGACAGTATTTAAATATTGCTCTTATATACTTTCTAATAGAATAGTAGGTCTTGCATTAGTATGAATTTTCTGAAGGGTATGAAATCTGAAACTCAAATGTCTGTCATTATTTTCTAACGTCAGTCTTTAATGATTTGCCACCAATTTGCCAGAAAACCACAATTTTATGAAAAATGGACCAAAAATATAAAATAGCCACACAACACAGCTGGGAACCTGTCAAAGAAAGGACACTTTTTAATATTAGTACTGTTAACGTGAGCAGATGACAAAATAAACAAATCTACATGCATTTCTGAAATAAAAGTAATATATAACTATGATTATTACAGTTATTTATTAAATGTAAACCCTCCACATTTTCTTCCAAAATTGCCATTTTGCGGAGGGACTATATAGTGGGAGAGCAACATTTTGCACCAAAATCAGGGAGAGTTGAGAGGTTTGGATATGCCTAATTCTATAAAGCAATTTATTTGCACGTACCTCTTGTTAATGCAGGAAATCTGGACAAGGACAAATATATTGGGAGAACATACAAACAGTACTAAAATTGCTCTTGTATAAACTTAGTTGATAGAATAACAGGTCTTGCTTTAGCATGCATTTTCCTGAAGGTTATGAAGTCTGAAACAATGTCTGTCATTATTTAGTGCCTTGATTCCTAAATGATTTGCCAGAAAACCACAAATTTTATGAGGAACAAACCAAAAATAAGAAGCAAAAAACTATTCATTCTGTAAAAATCTGGACAGTTGAGAGGTATAGTTCAGCCGGGGCTGTCTTTGAGTTTGCCGGCCTTCCTCCTCACAAAATCATGGTCGAATGGAGCCTCCCTCTGCAGCCATTCCAATGCCCCATTACTTGGCTATTTCACCCCATTTACCATAAACACTGTAATGTGCATACTGCTTTACTTCTACGATGATTTGAACGTTTTATTTTGCATTTTACAACAGAACCACTAAGACATCTGCTAAACAATGCAATTCAGTCTCACAATGAAAATAGACAGCATTAAAACTTCTCTGCACTTGAAACTCACATTCATTGAAACAGCATTGAAATCCACATTCAAAGAAAATACATTTGGCTAGTATAAAGATTAACTCTGGGCTGTTTTCAAATGATAGGCCCTTGCACACAAGACATACATGTGTTGTGTGATACACCTTCCTGATTGTATTAAATTATATTCCTTGTATAATACAGTACAGTTGTTAGAGGGTGTTTACAATTTATTGTGTTGAACATTTTTCCACTAAACAATGAAACAAAATGCACGCACCAATAATGACAAAACTGCCCAACTGAGAACATTTCCATCATAAAAGTCTACTCAAACTTCTACAATCCACCAGTATCAGCAAATATGCACAATCTCTGCAGAAGTAGAAGTCATCTAAATAATTCCACATTAAAGAGATCTATAACTAATGAAGAGGTTGCTGCTAGCATATTTCATTGTTTCATCTACAAATAAAGTGCCTGTATCTTCGCCAAAGTACGGCAGCATCCACCCCCTGTGGGAGTAGAACCTACATCCTTCTGCATCAAAAGCAAGTACAATATCTGTTGTGCTATTAACAATGCAAGCAGACTCAGCATAAGCAGCACTAAACTTCTCTTCCCCTGCAGATCTCAGCTTCTTGTAAAATCTACTCGACACTCAGCTGTATCTCTCAACTTTGCAGCGCAAAAAATCTGGAAAAAGCCAAAATTTATTG
The DNA here is from genome assembly GCF_019279795.1 of Protopterus annectens. Classification (NCBI taxonomy): domain Eukaryota; kingdom Metazoa; phylum Chordata; order Ceratodontiformes; family Protopteridae; genus Protopterus; species Protopterus annectens. The sequence goes on from NC_056751.1 coordinate 278,290,153, forward strand.
GGGGAACAAAAGCCCAAAAACCAGGGACATGTTTTAAACATTGCTTATATAATCCCGGAATGTTGCTAATATAAAATGCTGTGTTACCACCATGCATTTCACTGCCAATACTTGAACCCAGGACCCTGTGCAAAACAGTCAGAGCAACATACCACTATGCCAAATCAGCTGTTTTATGAAAGAGAGGAAGACTGAAACTTAAATGGTTACCATTCAATGAATTCAGTTCTCACCATAGCTGTCAGCCTCTTAGCACAAAACACCTGGACAAAGCCAATAATGGGGGAATACAGCCCTCAAACATTTTCAGTGAATTCAGTTCTCACCATAGCTCTCAACCTTAGCACAAAAAACCTGGATGAAGCCAATAATAGGGGAATACAGTCCCAAAAATAGGGACAAATTTAAAATATTCATCTTATAAACTTAGAAAATTGCTAAAATAAAATGTTTTGTGTTACTATGTACTTTCTGAAGAATATGAAGTCTGAAATTCAAATGCCTGTCAATTTTATTTATTTAACATTTGTTAACCAGGAAATTCTGATCTGGAACAAAAGCCAATTTTCAGCAGAGGCCCAGGGAGAAATACTGCAGACACATGTCTTTGTAACATGGGAGGACACCAGAGCAAACCCACACACAAACATGGAGGACATGCAAACTCCACACATAAGACACCCCAGCCAAGAATCAAAACAGAGAACCTCTAGATGTGAGGTAACAGTGCTACCACTGCACAGTGCACCATCAACTATTTAAGGAATTAAAAATTCAGAAACCACTTATGTTATGAGGAACAGAACAGAACAAAATATGAGGCAAAAATCTGCAAATGTTTCACAAATGGTGGGTAGGGAATTCAGGCTCTTGTTACCTGCACCCAAGGTACAGGGTTCAAGCCTGAGGTATACTCTATCCACCACCAGCAGGTATCCTGAGTTCTCTCTATAGCCACCAGTATAAATCAACTGAGGCATCCACCACCAGCAGGTATCGACACACACACACACACACACACACACACACACACACACACACACACACACACACACACACACACACACACACACACACACAATTTGCTTCATTCTGTACCTGCAATGATGATAAAATAACACACACCACTTACAATTCACTTCATTCTGTACCTGCAATGATGATATCATCCTGAGTATCGGCGCACTGTTCCTGTTTACGAACATTCCAAGACTGCTGACTTTGCAGTCTGATCCCCTTCCATGTGGTTAGCACCGCATAGATTTCTGGGGCATCAGCAGTCTGCTGCCTTCTTCCTGAATCTGGATTGGTAAGGCAGCAGTCCGGATTCACTTTCTGTGTGAGGTTAGGAGAAGTTATTGGATTGTACCATTGTGGTTCACAGCTGGGGGGGCTGCAGTCCTGCAGTCTGATATCACGAGCCGCCACTGCCTCCAGAGTTGCTGCAGTGAAGTCCCAGCCACACACTCTCTGATGACATCTTTACAATATTAAATCTCCATATCAAGGACTGTGCAGAAGATGTTGTCACAATGATGACACCTAAAGATTATGTAATCAGAACTGACTTAAATCAGTAAATGGTATTTCACTGAATTGGAAACATTCCGAATTAGTATGCACAATGGGCTTGGATAGATGTTGAACATTAAAAAAAATAAAGTACCATTCAGTCAGCCATTCTTGCTAAAGTATGAGGGTAGGAATGTTCTGTAGCATAGAGAGAGATAAAGCCCTTACTGCCCCAGATCCTCATGGCTTCACTCAAGGGTTCAATTAGCAGCTCAGATGCTGGAAGAGATAGTCAGTGGAGGGTTAGAATGAAAAGTGAATTCTGAATGGCCTATCCCTGGGGAAAAATAAGTAGTGATTTCAGACTGTCCATCAACACCAACCTAGCAGAAGCTAATCCCAACAGGGCTGAATAAGATACCTGAATTTAGGCTTAAAGCACCTGTGATGGCACCCCTCAAAACATGTATGTGCAAGAAAGCAGACATAAGTAGCTGGTATTTTAGGCCCCTGTTTTTCACATTACTGCTCATGTTAGATATCAGCAGGTGGGGCTCAGCCTCACATCTAAATAATGTCTTGAATAATGCCTAAATAGCACCTTCTGTGACTAGATCCCAACACACAGGAGCAAATGAGGCCAGAATCAATGTTCACACTGGCATGAGGGCTGATGATTTACAGGTAATGGGACTCACAAAAGTCTTTGCGTACTCAGTAGTTCATTCTTTTTATTTGCCGAGCTATCTTTTGATCATCAGCCCACACCTGTCCAAGCAGACAATTAACTCCCTATCACTAAGGTCAAGTTTCAACTAAGAAGGTCCTTTATTCTGACAGACATTAGGGATTGTTCAAGATTTTTATATGCAATGCCCCCCCCCCCTCCACATATACCCAACAAAGTGCTGATGCAGAGAATTTGAATTGGCTGTAACAAAAGGCACCCAATCATCTCCACAAAAGGCATTTCCTCTCATGCAGCCCCACCCCTTCCTTTAAAACATGAGTGGCACCTTTACTCTCCAGCAGTGAAATTGTAACAAACAGTATATCTCTGAGTGCATCCCTCCATATCTCCAGAGAGATGCAAGCAGGCCACACCATTTCACTCCTTCTCATCCCCGCCAGTCTGTCTCCTTTGGTTCCAAGGCTACAAATTTTAACTTGGTTGTCTAGGTTAAATATTCAGTCCATTTTTCAGGCATATGACTGGCCTGCAGCAGCAGCACTTTTACAGCATTTTAGTTAGGCATTTGACACCATCATTTTTATTTATTTATTTATTTGACATTTGTTGACCGGGTTAGTCCAACTAGGCTAGAAGCCCATTTTCATACCCAAGGAGAAAAACTCCAGTACAGACAATTACAGTACATAAACTACAAGTTCCACTACTAAGAATTATAATACATAAGCTCCAAATACAGAGAAGTATAGTATGTAAACATGATAAAATAATATTTTTTAAGTCCCACTCACTAGGTTGAATAAGGAGGAAGTAACAGCTGCCTGTCAGGCCCCAGGATCTGCCACATAACTCACGCACTTAGGTCCCTCAACAACAGGTACAAATATGACTCTGTCATTGTACATGTGGGTGTGAATGACCTGAGACATATCTCCCTGGACTACATGAAAAGGGACATGGAGGAGCTCTCAGATTATGTGTCCCAGGCAGGTATGACCCTAGCCCTGAGCAGCATCTTACCATCACCCAGAATGATACCACAGTACAAGCAGAAAATGATTGATTTCAACAAATTGGCTAAGTTTCTGGTGTCATTCTAAGGGGATCCAGTATCTGTCTACTTAGGATTGACAGACCTTGATGCTTTGCCAGAGATGGCCTGCATCTGTCACCCCTGGGCTTCCAGATACTGGCCAAGGCTCTTGCCACCCCTATAGTGCCTTTTTTAGGTGGTGTTCCAAAGACCAAATTACCACCATAGCTGCAAACAAATGCAATCTGAGGGTCATGCTGCTCAACGCTAGAAGTCTAAATCTCAAAATGCACTTGCTCAAAGCACTCCTTAAAATGGAGAACACTGACATCTGTGCTGCAATGGAGATCTGGTTCAAGGCAGCAAAAAGCACCTCTGCACTACCAGGCTATAACTCATTCAACACTTTTTGGCTCCAGAACCTGGACTGAAGCTCCAAAGGTGATGGTGTTTCCATATTCATAAAGGATGCGCACAGCTCCAGACTGGTAGCCCAACATAATGCATCTGAGATACTTCAGGTGCAGCTAACATTGGGTAAGATAGCGATTCAGGTCATGGCCTGCTATAGATACTCAACCATGTCCCAAGACTTACACTCCATGTTCCTAAGCACCCTAGAGAATATTAGGGGCCAACCTAACACTCTTATACTGGGTGACTTCAACTACTCCTGCATTAACTGGGAAAACTACTCATGTACCAGTACACTTGCCCAACATTTCCTGGAATTAATTAATTCCAATGTCCTGGACCAGCTCGTTCTTACCCCCACTAGAGGTAGCAACATCCCTGACCTGGTCATTACCAACATGGGTGACCGTTGCTCTACACCAATAGTCAAATCCTCCCTGGTTAGATCCGAACACAAACTAATCACCTTGGAAATCCACATCCCTCCCACACCACCCCCCACAAAGGTAACCACCATGAAAAAGTTCCTCAAAGCTAATTTTGGGCTCCAAAAAACAGAGGTGGCTAACTTCACGGCACCCATGTAAATGGAGATCAGTTGCATGACCGCCGAGTCATACACCAATGCATTGTATGAACACGTACACAAATGCATGGATCTTGCCATACACAATAGAATCAAGACACTCTCCTCCAAAAAATGGTGGCCAATCTGGTGGTTCCCTGCCATAAACAAACTCTACAACAGAAGGAGGAAACTGATGCAGAATAAGGTAAAGTCATAAGACTGGAAAAACTCCCTTATCAGCCTCAACAAAAAGTTGAGATCCCTCATCAAATCCTCTAAAGCTAGCTATGAAAACAGAATTGCAGCAGATAGTAAAGACAACCACAAGGCATTCTATAGTTATGTAAAGAATCTCCAAGGCAATACCCAGATTTGTTCTGAGCTACTGCACAATGGTACCTCCTATACCAAGCCAACAGATATTGCCAATATACTGGCTGACAAATTCAGTGTCAACTTTACCCCTCCCCCCAAGGGACCAGTCACAATACCAGTAGATTGCCAGACACCCAGTATTACTGCTACACAGGTTAAAACAGCCCTGTCCAAGGCCAAAAATACAGCTTCTATGGGACCTGACAATATCCCTGGCTGTGTTCTACATGAACTACAGAGTGAACTGACACCTCACCTGTGTGCCCTATTGAATCACAGCCTCACCTCAGGCTTTGTCCCTAATGAATGGTACATTGCTACAGTCATCCGACTCCACAAAGAGGAGTGACTACAGACCCTGGGAACTATCGCCACATTAGCCTGATTAGTCTGATATGCAAAGCTATGGAATGCATCATCATGGACCTAATAAACAAGGATATCGGGACTCTTCAATCTCTGGATCCCACAGAGTTTGGTTTTGTGAAGGGTAGATCATGCCTGCTCAACTTAGTCAGTTTCTCAGAGTCAGTCACCAGAGCTGTGGATGAAGGCAAGGTGGTTTATACAGCCTACCTTGATCTGGCCATGGCTTTTAATACCATTCCCCACTCAGGAATCATAGAAAAACTCACTAAGCTAGGGATCAACCCCTATATCACTATGTGGGTTGCAAACTGGCTCACAGGTAGAATCCACAGTGTAAAAGTAGCTGACTCCAAGTCAGACTGCTGACCAGTCCCGAGTGGAGTCCCACAGGGTTCGGTCCTGGGTCCTCTCCTGTTTAGTATCTACTTCACTGAAGTCCAGGCCAACACGAAGGGACTCTGGCTGATGATTGCAAGCTGAGAGCTATTATTAACGCCCCAAGTGATGTTGACATCCTACAGAAAAGCCTCACTGAGACCTACGACTGGTGTCAGAACCATGGCCTTAAGCTCAATGCCAAAAAATGCGTCATCATCCCCTTTGGGAAAATCCCATTTCCCATGAATTACCACATCGATGGTAGATCACTGAACACAGAAGGTGTTATAAGAGATCTGGGAACACAGGTTGACAGCAACCTCTCTTTTGACCACCACATTGCCACTGTGGTCAGAAAGTCCTTCTATGTGGCACATCTCATTACTAAGGGTTTTGCATCCAGGAAGAAAGAGGTCATTGTCTCCCTCTACTCCTTCTTCATTGGGCCAATCATTGAGTACAATGCCCCATTTGGCATGTACCTCACTAAACACCTGCAACAACTGGAGAGGGCACAAAATACCACACAAAGAGGATCCTAGGCCTTAAACATTTGTCCTATATGGACAGACTAAAATAACTCCAACTATTCCTTGTCTCATATCGCCTACTTAGAGGCAATCTCTGCTTGACTTACAAAGCCATGTCTGACCCAGCTCTGTTAGGAAATGCTACATCTAAATGAATCCCAATCCGTCCTCACCACATGCTTCAGAGACCTCAACCGCAATCAAAAGAACATGCTGGAGGGACAGGTTCATAATCCAGAGACTGCCCATGCTATGGAATAGACTTCCCATACATGTCAACCAGAGCACCTCACTGGTGCTCTTCAAGAGAAGTCTTGGTGAGTGGATCAGATAGAAAATTCACCCCAAGGATCACTCCAGTGGCTTTACTCGACAGAGGCACTGGGAACTAAGGTCAGGTGGCACAATGCCAGGGTAATCCTATGAGCTATGCGCGTCTATATTACATGATCGAATGCTTAGGTGATCGAACACCTAAACATTGAACTTGTAATATCAAACCCAAAAACATCGAACGGCGCAGGAAAACATGTCGATCAGCCACAGGAAAAAAAATAAAAAATTACAACCAAACTAAGTGTGGAGCATCGCACCCCATACCCCCCTAACTAAATATACCAGCTCCAAGATTGCTCTAGAGTAGATAAAATGGCAAAATCTGGTGAACGTCCAAGGGAAATCTTTCCCTGTGTTAAATCAGCCATTCACTGTTTTTTGCTTTTGATATTACAAGTTCGATGTTTAGGTGTTCGATCACCTAAGCATTCGATCTTCTAATATAGACATGGCTAGGCTTGTAAAGAGTCCAGGGCCATTAGCCTAGTACACACCTATGGACCTATGAGCATGGGTTCCCTTCACATTGTCGACATTTATGTCGACATTCATATGGCCGAGACCATGTGATCGACATTCGAAATGTCAACCATGCAGAACCGGCATCTCCGTACAGTGTGGAATGGAAAAATTCCATCTTCTGCACTGTAGTGCGATCTCTTGTGGTGGTATATTTAAGTTCCGGGGGGGTGGAGCCCCCCCCCCCCCCACAGAGGTGCTGGGGGCATAGCTGCATGAAGGTAAGTTTTTTTTGTGTTTTTTATTTTTTACTTGTATGGTCGACATTTTGAATGTCGATTATATGGTCTCAGCCATATGAATGTCGACATTCTGAAATGTCGACGATATCAAGTAGATCCATGAAAATATATACAGCAACTGAATTTTCAAAGAGAGCAAAAAAGATTCCACACATGAAATACTAAATAAAGAGAGGTATTTAGAAATTAACAAACCATATATACATATGTACATGTGGTGTAAAAGTAAAGCTTAAGGGTGTATTCTTTTAGTAAGACTAAAAGTAAAGGGAGAACATTAAGAGGTATTACAGTAAGATGTCTGAGTAGTAGGAGTGAAAAAAACTATAGCAGTGTAGTAGATTGGGTAGGGGCCTGACAGGGGCAAGACTTGGTGTTAAGCAGATGAAGGTTAAGTTCCTCTTTGAAATGTTTAGGGTGGGGAATGTATCTTATGTGTACAGGGAGTTTCTTCCAAGCTTGGGCTACAGTACATTTGTAAAGTAGTTTACCAACAGTTTTGTTAGGTTGGTAAATGGATGCTGGTTGGAGGTGCAGAGAGTACGAGCAGGGGTGTAAGAGGATACCAGGGAGGAGAGGAATAGGCAGGTGGATGGTTTGTATACTATAGAGTGTGTGATTTGTAACTGTAATAGTAGGAGTTGTTGGGGGAATTCCAGCCATTGGAGAGAATTGAGTGCAAGGCAGTGAGGAGAGTTGTGAGGAGAGTTGTTGGCAAATCTAGCTACTTTGTGGTAAGTTTGTTGGAGTTTGGACAAGGTTGTAGCCTGTATGTTAGTTAGGACTGGGACAGCATAGAGAAGGGAGGGGAGGAGGAGAGCCTGAGCCAGCGAGAGTCTAGCATTAGAACTTAGAAATTGTCTATTACGGTATAGCAATTGGGACTTTATTTGGCATTAGCCCATCAGTATATATGTATTACAATTCCCTTTCATCCACCCAAATAGAACTTAAGGACAACACTAGGCAAATATGCCCGTTTTCTCCTTTGTTATTTATTCTGATGGTATCTGCAGTGAAACAGTGGCTTTTAAAGGATCATGACCACTTTACCATTAAGGTGAGGGGTTGGAAACCAATTTTTCTTTTAGGAATGCAGATGGCTGATTCATATGCTCAATAATCTTGTTTCTCAATTTTGGTCAATTATTTCCTCTTTGAGCAATATAGCTAATGGGAAAGATCTTAAAATTAATTTGAGAAAATCATCTCTGTGTCACTCAGCTGCCCAGGATTTCATAACATGTCCAGGTTTGCCTCTGATTTTTAGTGTGTTCCTCACAAACTAGTAAGGATTGGTAACACTAGGTAATAACAAAACAATGGGAATCAGACTTGAGAGCCTTCATAAAGTGCATGCTAATGTAAAATGTGCTATTCTAAAAACTTTTTTTTCATTTTACAAGAGCAGTACATAACATCAGCCCCTAATTTTGGGCTTTTCCCCCGCATTATTGTTGGCTTTGTCCAGGATTCTAGATCCATGAGATTAAGAAGTATGGATTTATTTTCTCATTTAAGAGCACAAGCAGAAAATATGACTTGATATAGACACTTAATGCACTTAGTAGGATATAATAATGAAGACAGATGTTAAAATATGGTGTAATTAACACCATACCACTGGTAAACTTTTCTGCAGAACCAAATAAGTATATTTATGAACCAATCTTTATGCTTCTTGAGTAGAATTCATGTGGTTAAAACATTTATTTTACCTAGAGTTGTACGTATCTTTAAGTATCTTCATTTGATTATTTTTTTTCTAAATTTCCAAAGGCTTGTTAAATAGTGATTGGAGATTACACCTGGGAAGGCAAAGTCCCAAGGTTATGGCCAAGAAGATGACATATGTTCATCGGTCTAAGGGGGGCATTGACTTCCAAATGTATATGCATATGGAAAAGCAACAATAGATTGATTCTACTGTAAAGTTAGAAAGTTAGGCCCATAGGGTTACTCCCCAAGCTCTATGGCAATGGTTTAATATGTCCGACATATGAGTACTCCATTTGTGAGAATTAAGAGGAGCAGTCTCGAAAGTTTTGACAATTGCAGTGACCTAAGGAAGAAGTGATCTCTGGATTATAAAATGTATGCTCCTATATGCATATATCTGGACAATCTGATGTTGATCATTATGTCACTTGATGTTACATGAAAGATCCAGCACCCACATATACAACAAACTCACGCTAGTTAGCTACAAACAATTAAACCCTCTACAAACAACTCTAAACTCTGCAAGAGTAAGCAAAACTAAAATTCATCATCCCTATACACATTCCACCATCATTCTACCATAGCAAACTCAACAGACCTATTTAGAAGGCACATTTCTTCTCATAATCTGCATCCCTTAAACATATCTTCCCCATAATACCTTCATCCTCTTCATAGTCCTTTTTCTAACAGACACCAACTATTCCATACCTCCCATGTCAAACCCCATAAACATTGACTCATTTCATCATGAATTTAAGTTGCTCCCAACCGCATCTACAACTCCTCATTCATTAGCTTCTGAAAGCAGAGTCTCCATCACAATGCATTCAGTAGTTACAACCATCCTGCCAAATCACTTCACCAACAACACACAACTCAGCTCCCACAAATAAACTTCGACTACAAAAATTTCCTGAATTTTTATTTCAGACTAATATAAGCCACCAATTCATCCTATTATAATCATACATAGACCCCCAACCCACACCCACAAAGCCACAGCCTCATTAGCACTCTCAACACTGCAGCTGTAAATAAGGAGAGATGATGAAGAAACACAAACAACTGCAATCCTTCCTTAGTACTCACAACCCAAATATTCTATCAATTTCAGAGAGGCTTGGGTCAAGAATGGCACGCCACTTCCCTATGTACTAGAATCTATTTAATGCTCAACCATGGGAAAGAATGGCTGTTTGAGGATATGTTCTGTGTTGGGACCTCTCCTGCTTGGCATCTGCTTCTCTGAAGTAAAAGCCAGTACCAAAGGGCACTTGCTGACTTTGTTTGTAGATGACTGCAAACTAGGACTCACTGAAACCCCATATGACTCAGGCATACTGCAGAAAGATTTCTCCCAAATTAATAGCTGGTGCTAAAATCATGGACTGAAAGTAAATGCCAAAGCCAAAGTTCTGTCACTATACTTGGTATCATACAGACTACTAAGAGGTGAATTGTGTTTGTATACATGGCATTCTCCAACCCAATACTCACAGATTTATTGCATATCAGCAAGTTGAATAGCATCAGAAATACTTGGCTTAAGGGTCTAAACCTATTCTGCAACATCAACAGAGCAGTTTGTAGGGACATCCCCATCCATATTCAGGTGCACCTTGGATCTATGGATGGCAAACAGAAAATTTGCCATGGGGCTGCCTCGTGCAATATTAATTAACATAGGCTGCTCCCAAATACATTATCCCATGCATGGGTCCCCACAAATTATCTATGGTATGATCCCAGTTAATCTCACTAGGGGTAATATATAACTACCTATCATGGGAGGGTTAAGGACAATTTAATGCCAAATGGGCTAGGTTAATTCAAGGACCAAAATGGAAATTGGCTAGGCTGAAAAAGTCCTGCAAAGGTAGCTAGTCTAGTACTTTCTGTACCTATGAATAAAAAGGCCATAAAGACCCAAACAGCTAAAAAGAATATTTTGTTGAGCACTTTCATCCCCAAATATTGTTGGACTTCATCAGAATAAAGGCAAACTGCAGAAAAGAGTTTAAATAACCCCTGAATTAAAAATGTCGCATCATTAAATAATATATTAAATAGTCAAACATTACAATTATGTATAAAACATAACCCAAGAATTAATTAATCAAGTAATTAATTAAACCTCCTGTTTAAAAACATGATTTAATTATAATTGCCTAGTACAAGCATTTAATTTTAATAAACAAGATATGGATACCATCTCGTTCAACTCTGGTGGTATGCAGACATTGAGAAAAATTGCCACCAAAGTTCTCTCCTTTCCAATTACAGACCCCAAGGGCCTCCCCTTGAGCTATGTACCACTTGCTCTACAACAAAAAATAAGAAAGTATGTTCTAAATGTTTGTATAAAGCATTCGTGTTTATTTTATTTTTAATGTCATAAACATGATCATATAACTTCTTTTAATTTCCTCTCTGTTTTGCCTACATGGAATGCTGACCATTGTTGGCAAAAAGGTATATATGATACTCCAGAGGTATTGCAATTGTATTTTCCTTTTGTTGTAATACATTTCTGCAAAATATTAACAGCCTTTCCCTTATATACATATTTATAATAATTGCAACCACCACAAGTAGACATCATGGAGGAAATGGTAGAAATATTATCTGGGAGATTTCCAAACAAATTCTTAAATCTCTTCCCCTTCCTCTAAACATTTTTTTATCTTTCCCCTAATTTATTTAAACTATGAGAATGTACTGACAACAAGGGCCAGTTCTTATATAATATTTCTTCAACCAATTCATTATCAGTTGTATAAGAGGTAACAAAAGTGATAGTACATCTGATTTATCATACTTATGATATTAGACATAAATGTTTCCAGCCTGTTTGATGGCAGCTTCTATTTCCTTATCCAAAACCACTGTGTTCACTTTATGTTCTAACAACGGAACATACAATCCATTTCATCTCTTAATCAATACCACTTCTATTACATTGTTGATTAGACCTAGGGAAATACCACTTCCTTTGGAAAATACCAGATAATTTCTTGCATTCAGCAATAAAAATCAAAAGAGGAGATTATATGGACAGCCCTTGCCATTTGCCCCTTTATCACTGCTTACTTATGGTAGGGAGGATGATGGCATCTAGTATAATGTAAAAAGGAATTTGAATATGTGGGTTTTCAATAGATACTACACATCCAGTCCCTTCCCACATAATCCTTTTTAATGTGAACCTATGAAACTACTGTGTATACTGTACTATATCTCGCCTTATAGTGTATTGGTTATTGACTTCAATTTTGTGCATATTGAATTGATTTGTTGTTGTTTTATTGAACCTGAAAATGCTCCACCTGGATCAGTCTTCTACCCTTACTAAGAGAGTCATAAATAAATAAAATAAGTAAATAAAGTGCAATTTTCCTTCCATTTTCATTTATGGGATTCATCCAGTTGCATGCATTTGAAAGAAACCTCTAAAACCAGTCTCACAGTTTCAGTATTACAATTATGTCAGTGGCTATTAATGAGTCCCAGTTTGTTAATGGTCATTAAAATGTGGTAACTATAAGTATAGCATGCTAGTGTGTGTTGGACTCCAACCTCTTTCACTCCACCCAGTAGTACATGCTTATGAAAGAGATGGCTGAAATAAATGGAACAAGACTATTAGTTTGAGCTGGTAAATGATATATCAGTTCATTTCTGACAGTATTCCATTGTATAAACAGGTATATTTTTCAGAGTTTGCGGGCAGGTATGTATCATGCAGTAACCCACAGCTACCCTAGATTATATTATTAACATGGTATGTTTTTAGTTTTAATTGCACTGAGGGCAGGGAATGTGTGGTGATAGATGCACTTTTTTTGGAAATATAATCAGTTGCTGCTAGATAGATGTTATTTCAGACAGAAGAGTGATCTTGGTGTTATGTTTCAGGGTTAGGGGTCTATCAGGCCTTTCTGGCTGCATGTAAAGAAGAGGTACATATTGGATACTACAAAATTATTTTTATTATTACATTGGGCAGTTAGTCCTCCACATAGTGTCAGTGTTTGTTACCACAATAAAAATGTTCCTTCTTTCCTCTACTTCCTTATTGTCAGTTGGCTGTAGGCATTCTTTTGGTCAAATCATTGGTGTGTGTGGGGATACATATTAAAGGAGTGTTTCACATCTCTAATTTTGCTTGGTAGGATGGTCAAAAAATTATATATTTTGAGCCTTTTAGCAGTATCTTTTTTTTTCCAAGTATTAATGGTGTTGCTAAATGAAATTTGTGTTGGAAAGAACCATGGAAATCCTATCCGTTTGAACAGTGTTGCTGATAAGATATGGGAATATATAATTTAAAATGAAATATGACTAACAGTGCTGAATTTGTTTACACTTAGTGGTACATATGGCCATGTGTTGTCATATCACAACTGGGCACAGTGTAAGAACCTAAGGGATGTGGGTACGAGTTAGATATGATCATCATATGTCCTTTGCCTCATTTGTAAATACCACAAAACCCATCCAAAACAAGCTTATACTTCAAATTATATGACTACCATCATTCTGTTTTAAATAATCCCAAATCTTTGGCTAAAACATGCAATCAATCTAATGAGATTCAAACTAGGAAGAAGCATTATTGGCAAGGCAAAGCATTAGCTTTTATATTTAATTGGTCTTCAGAAACAAAATCATTGTCACAGACATTAAAATAAGCAATTATATACATCCTTCCAGGCCTCAGCTCCACTTCTGGCTTATAATTAATATCAGTCTTTTTGCTGAGATGTTATAAAAAGTAATTATATATTCAGATCCTATCTACCTTCAAAAATATACTAACAGATTAGCATCACAAAAATTATAATACCTGTATAGCTCATTACATATGTATATATGGCATTTACAGCAATATGGGACAAGGAGAGTTAACTAGAACTATCTTCACTGAGTAAAAACAGCATTTGAAACAGTGATTCATATGACACTTCTTTAGGAAACAGGTTTTCTGATTACTTAACAAAGAGAACAGCTACAATTGCTTCCAACAACAGGTGAATTGCCACTGTCTATTGCAATGGTGTAGCCCTACATGTATCAGTTGTTGGTCCCTTGATCTTGTCTCATTTCAGAAATGATCTTCCTTAACTAGATTTAGCTTCTTTGTTGTATGCAGATGTTGCAGTACTAACAAAATCCACTTGGTTTTCTAGTACACTCAACTCTCTGCTGCAAAATGATTTAACAATAGTTTGGACTTGCCTCTGAAAAAATAGCTTATGGTTTAACAGTAAGAAAACAATGATTATGTCATATGGAACACATCAAAGATTAGCCCAGATTCTGCCTCTGCCACTAACTTATCCACAGGATGAAATATTACCAGCAAGGACAAAGATACTTGGGACTTGTATATAAACCTATCATTTTGCATTGTTGCTATAAACCAAGTACATAAAGCAATAATTCAGTTAAAAGTAGCATACAAAATGTTCCTCGTGAATGATCACCTAGATATGGCCATATCCTATGTATATGTATTAGTTATATAATAAGCACATTATTATCCTCTTCTTCTTCCTCTGTCACATCTGTAATTTTGTCATGCCTTATAGTACTTTTCCGGATGTTGCCAATGAAAACTCATCCATCCCCTGACCAAGGTTCACTCATATAAGCCCTTCTCAGATTTTTGACCCATCTGCATTCTTATCACCTTAGGAAAAATTCTCAAAAATGAATTTTCATTCAAGTCACCTCATGCCTGAAATATAAGATGCTCTCAAGACACCAAATGGGTTCTGGTTTGGCATAAGCACCATAACTGCTATGTGCAACTTTGCAACTTCCATAGTGATAACATGTTTCATGCTGAACAAGGACCATCTCATTCTAGTGGTAGATCATTCTCTCCTAATTACTGTTATTTTGCTTAATATCATCAGCATCAGAAAATTCAAATAGTTTGCTCACATCTTATCAGATAGGTGTCCTGTATTTATAGGTTCATAAGTGTGTACTCGGCTAATGACCAATGAGGCTGTGGCAACGTGAAGCATTATCAGCTACACCAGGAGAAGTAGGGCAGTGGATGTGTAACATATGCCAGCACAGGTAGCTGGCATTTTATAAAAAAAAGTTATGTCATTTGTATATTAAACTGATTTATACAGATGCTTGTGTTGAAAAATGTATATGTTTCAGCAAAGGATAATGGAAGAGAAGACGTTAATCTGAGACCAGCTAACTCTGAAAAATAGTAAGAAATTAAATTACTTAATTTACGTGATAAGGATTGTATCTTACAGTTCTGATTGCAGCCAGAGACAACATGTTTGGGAAAACAAGTACTAGGAAGCTTTCTGTATTGTCTTTAGAAGTGAACTAATTGCTACAGTGGAAGGATAGAAGTTTGACACTGTTTTATGACTTCCAGAAGCTGCAAAAGATCTTAGCAAAAGCTCTACGTCTGTGTATTACTGACACACATATATGGTAAAGCCTGGCAGCTTCTAGCCAAGGGGGTAGTATGGGAACCAGAAATCATATGACCAGATGTGTGTGATGTCAGCCAGCTTTGTAATGATGTTTTAATACTAGATGAGACTGAAGTCTCATGGCACTCTGTTTTTGGAATCTGACAAAGAAGGACTACTAACCTACTTCATTTTGCCTTGCTCTATTACGTGAACCAGGGAATAGTAATTCCTTAGATCAGTCAGGAAATTATAGCAAGATTAGTTAAGTGCCATTTTTTTTCTGTATCTGTACGAATTTGTTCACCTGTGTTATTTTAATATTTCCTGTGACTGAAACTTTGGTGTTTAATGCAAATAGTTATTCTATATTTTCATGTTGTTTTATTATTTATTATTAATCATATTTAAACTTTTCATTGTGGCTGGTCCTTTAGATAATATTTTAACCTTCGAGAGTATTTATATCTATTTGGTGACTCTGTGATCACTGCTGAAATCCTTACTGCATTTGTCAAAACACCACCATTTTTGTACTGATATTAATTTAATTCAGTATAATTGGGTAACCTTGTAAGAGCCTTAAAGTAGCTGGCTTTGGAGTGTCTTGTGGCAGTAACTACCTTATAGTCTGGGCAGAAGGGGGCATAGTTAGTAAATCTGTGCCAACCTATCTCAGGTGTGTGTGTGTGTGTGTGTGTGTGTGTGTGTGTGTGTGTGTGTGTGTGTGTGTGTGTATGTGTGTGTAAACAAATAAACCAAAAACAAGGTCACCAAACCGCAACTTGTAAATCCAAACGATGACCAAGTAAAGCGAAATAATAAAGCTCTGGATGGCACTTAAAAAAGAAACCGATATTTTAATGAACCACGTACAAAGACTGTATGAACATCACACAATATGTTTTAATTTCTATCACTTCCTCAGATGTGGGCTGGTGAAATACGAAATCCATTATATATTGTGTACTCTGTCTTAATTAACCAATCAAAATACAAATTAGTTAATTAATTAAATGGGTTGTGAAAATTCGTATCAATACAAAATGTTTATACAACGGACCTATTACCCTAAATGTTTGAAATTAAAATTAAAACATATACCAATTTATTGCAATGAAAATACTGTTAGTAAAAAACAAAAATAAAAACAATAAAACTGAGACATATTAATGTACTGCTTTCCCATTCTTTCAATTCATCTAGCACCATCTGGTGGTCAAAATCAAAAATTCATAAGAAACATCACCTCATCTTAAGACATACCTAAAAATTTAATGTGTAGTTTAAAATCAAATATATATATATATATATATATATGTTATATAAAAAATCATAATGTTAAATAATTACAATGATTGCTGTCATTAAAATGTTTAAAAACTTTGTGTACATATTACTAAAGTTTTGCTGATCTCAATTTCAGAAGGGGGGCTATAGAAATATTTTCATTAAGGCCTGGAACTTTATTCGCCTCCAGGGTTAATTGCCAGTATAGCTCTCTATATTCAATTTTTTCCTCCCAAAAGCCGCCCCTTGCATCAATGTTCAATCTCTCAATAACAAAAAATACAAATTGTGCAGTGGAACATCCCTTTGTGTGCTTATAAAGTGCATTTGTTTCCTTTTTAACCTGAATATCGTACATGTGCTCATAAATTCTTCTTTTCAATTTATGTTCTGTTTTTCCTACGTAGAAAGCCTGACATACCTGACATAATGTCAGGTATACCAGGCCTTTAGAATCACAATTATTGTAATCCTTTCCTTCTAACCTTATATTTCTACTTTCTAAAAAAAACTTTTTCTTTATTAATAATATATGTACACTGAAAACAAAGGTCACATTTAAATGTCACTTTTTTAGTTTTGCCATTGGAATGCCACATATTTTGATTTCTTTCCAACAAGTTTTTTAGATTGCTTGAATTCTTATAAACTACCTTCAACTTGTCTTTAGAAATATTGTCCAAATCAGTGAAGGCTATAAATCTATTCCATTCACTTTCCATAACATCCCTCACTATTTTTGAACTAGCATCATATTCTAGGACTAATGCTTTACCAAAATTTTCATCTGTTTTTCTTTCATT
Source organism: Protopterus annectens (assembly GCF_019279795.1). NCBI lineage: Eukaryota > Metazoa > Chordata > Ceratodontiformes > Protopteridae > Protopterus > Protopterus annectens. The sequence continues at coordinate 278,307,390 of NC_056751.1, forward strand.
TACCACATTCTCAGATAAATCTACTCCAATGATTGGCTTAAATTTCCCCCTCCTACCTTCCAACACTTCATTCTCAGTCTTTTCTAACAACCAGTCAGGGTAGCTCCTACTTTTAAACATATTCCTAAGAACATTCATTTCATTAATGAAGTCATCATCATTAGAAGTCATTCTACATGACCTAATATACTAGCCTTTAACTATGTTTCTCTTGTAATACATAGGGTGAGCACTTTTATAATGTAAATAAGAATTAGAATAAGTCTTTTTCCTAAAAACTTTAGAATAAAATGTATTATCTTTTTTATAAATTTTGATATCCAAAAATTGTAGAATTTCCTCACTCAACTTAAAAGTAAATTCTAAAAAATTTGTACTTTCATTTAAAAACTTGATAAATAATAAAACTTGTTCAGCAGGTGCAACCCAGAGAATACATATATCGTCCAAAAATCTCTTGTATTGGATCCAACATTTACTACATTCAGAGTATAGGACAATTTTTTTCCTCCCACTTAGCTAATACCAGATTAGCATATGTAGGGGGACAAGTGGCCCTCATCGCTACTCCCTTTATCTGGTGAAAGTATATCCCCTTGAAATAAAATAAATTATATTTTAATACCAAATCAATTAACTGCATAATAACAATACAATCATTGTGACTTAAACTATTATCTTTGAAAACTCTCTCTACTAATAACCTTAATCCTTGTTCATGGGGTATACTAGAAAACAGGTCAACCACATCTATAGTCAAAAACTTCAGGTCCTCATTCCATAAATCTTGCTTTAAACCTCTTAAAAAGTCCCATGAGTCCTTTAATATATTATTTCTCTTGACCCATAATGCTTTTAATTTTAAATCAACAAACTTGGCAAGTGGCAAAGTTTTTGATCCTTCAGCAGAAACAATCAGACAAGGGGGGGGGGGTTAACTCATCCTTATGTATTTTTGGAATCCCAAATATAGTAGACATTCTAGGCGTTTCCACCTTTAAAAATCTAAATGTTTTACAATCTATTAAGCCTTCTACTAATAAATCTTCTAGAACCATGTGTATGCATCTATAAGCTATGTTGATCTCATTTATAGAAACACTAGAATATTTGTCGGGATCCCTTACAATTTCATTCATCTTACACTCATACCTCATACTGTCCATCAAGACTATCCCTCCTCCCTTGTCTGTCTTCATAATTCTTAAGTTTTTATCACCTCTGAGTTCATTTAAGGTCTTACTTTCCAACTGATCCAGATTACTTTTGTATTTAACCTTTTTAAAACAGTTCCTAATCTCTCTTTCTATTACATTTTCAAAGTTTTTTATTTGAGGGTGGAGGGGATGGTTAAATAATCTTGTCCATTAAAGTTCTGGCAAGGTTTCCTTTGTTTCAAGGGATAAACTTGATTCCTTTGCTTAACAAACTAAAATGCTCATTTCTTAAAATCACATGGCTAAAATTATAAATCCTAAAATCATTTTTAATAAATTTAAAAGGGTAGGTATTGTCTTGAACAAAGTCTACTACTTCTAAGTCGGGGTGGTTACTACTACTAATCCTCAGTACCTGATCCTCCCCCTTCTTGTTTCTCCCTGAAAATTTGGATTTTGCTGTTTTTGGTAACCATCCCTGTTTTTTAATCTTTCAGATCTTCTTACAGGTTGTTCACCTCCAAAATCATCCAAATCCGACACTCGTTCTACTCTCCCAGTCTCATTTAAATTAGTCTCCATTTCTACATCCATGTTCCTTATTTCCAAAAACCTCCCACCAATCTTGTGTTTGGGATAAGCAGTATAATTTTTATAATCATTAATATCTCTCTCAAGCTTCTTCATCTTCCGTTTAATAAGTTCATTACACTGTCCATCAATCTCACTTCTAATATTATTATATTTCCTTTTTTCCTCTGGAATAGTAAAATTGAGATCACTTTTTATACATTCATTCAAAACCTCCACTTCTTTTAATAAACCACTCTTTACCCTATTGTTTTCTGCTATCATACATTTAAGCACATCCAGCCCACATCTGCTGCATATCTCTATAAGCTCTTTATACAAATTACTTCCTGGTACAACACTGTTACTAAATTAAAAAATTCTTAGTCCCTTAGGGGCTATGCTTTCAGAAATACATTCTGCTAAATATGCATTTTCGATATCTAAAGATTTAAATTTGTATAACAGTTTCCCAAACCTAAACAGTTTTTCTTTGTAAGTCTCTGAAACTGGCCCAGGTCTAACCATTTTTGTTTTTAAAGTCTGTCATAAAACTAACCTGAAGTCAGTTGCGAAAGTCCATAGAAGTATCACTCTGTCCCACATTTGATGGTGAAATCCATGATCGTAATACAGTCGAGGGTTTACTTTCAGTACCACGGTTGTTTGTTTCTTCTAATGCTATTAGCATCCTCAGTGTATTCCGGAAGTCTGTGCAATTCAGGCTGTTGTTGCCTGTGGAAGAAGCATCTCCATTACGTGCGTCTTCATGCTGTTTCTGATGACCATTTATTTCCCGGTTCCTCCCTTCAAGAGTTATACTAACACACTCCACCATGGATTGGCTCAACGGAGTTAGTAAGTCTATCAGTTGAGATAGTTGGCCAATCAGTTTCCTGGTCTGGTCAATCTCATCCTTATTGCTCCTTCCCTCTCTGTCCATGCTCGTTTCACCTTCCTTTATAAGAAAAACATCCAAACAAATAAACCAAAAGCCACAAGATCACCAAACCGCAACTTGTAAATCCAAACGATGACCAAGAAAAGCAAAACAATAAAGCTCTGGATGGCACTTAAAAAAAGAAACTGATATTTGATGAACCATGTACAAAGACTGCATGAACGTCACACAATACGTTTTCATTTCTATCACTTACTCAAATGTGGGCTGGTGAAATACAAAATCCATTATGTATTGCCTTAATTAACCAATCAAAATACAAATTAGTTAATTAATTAAATGGGTTGTGAAAATTCATATAAATACAAAATGTTCATACAACGGACCTATTACCCTAAATGTTTAAAATTAAAATTAAAATGTATACCAATTTATTACAATGAAAATACTGTTAGTAAAAAACAAAAAATAAAAACAATAAAATGGAGACATATTAATGTACTACTTTCCCATTCTTTTAATTCATCTAGCACCATCTGGAGGTCAAAATCAAAAATTCATAAGAAACATCACTTCATCTTAAGACATACCTAAAAATTATGACCAATGAGGCTGTGACAACATGAGGTATTATCAGCTACAACAGGAGAAGTAAGGCAGTGGATGTGTAGCATATGCCAGCACAGCTAGCTGGAATTTTGTAGAAAAAAATGTTATGTCATTTGTATATTAAACTGATTTGTACAGATGCTTGTGTTGAAAAATGTATATGTTTCAGCAGAGGATACTGGAAGAGAAGACATTAATCTGAGTCCAGCTAACTTTGAAAAATAGTAAGAAATTAAATTACTTAATTTAGGTGATAAGGATTGTATTTACAGTTCTGATTGCAGCCAGAGACAACATGTTTTGGAAAGTACAAGGAGGATTTCTGTATTGCCTTTAGAAGTGAACTAATTGCTACTGTGGAAGGATAGAAGTTTGACACTGTTTTATGACTTCCAGAAGCTGCAAAAGATCTTAGCAAAAGCTCTATGTCTGTGTATTACTGACACACATATATGGTAAAGCCTGGCAGCTTCTAGCCAAGGGGGTAGTATGGGAACCAGAAATCATATGACCAGATGTGTGTGATGTCATTCTGTAAGCCAGCTCTGTAATGATGCTTTAATACTAGACGAGACTGAAGTCTCATGGCACTCTGTTTTTGGAATCTGACAAAGAAGGACCACTCACCTACTTAATTTTGCCTTGCTCTATTAAGTGAACCAGGGAATAGTAATTCCTTAGATTAGTCAGGAAATTATAGCAAGATTAGTTAAGTGCCATTTTTTCTGTATCTGTATGAATTTGTTCACCTGTGTTATTTTAACATTTCCTATGATTGAAACTTTGGTGTTTAATGTAAATAGATATTCTGTATTTTCATGTTGTTTTATTATTTACTATTAATCATATTTAAACTTTTTATTGTGGCTGGTCCTTTAGATAATATTTTAACTTTCGAGAGTACTTATATCTATTTGGTGACTCTGTGATCACTCCTGAAAGCCTTACTGCATTTTGTCAAAACACCACCATTTTTGTACTGATATTAATTTCATTCAGTATAATTGGGTACCTTTGTAAGAGCCTTAGAGTAGCTGGCTTTGGAGTGTCTTGTGGCAGTAACTACCTTATAGTCTGGGCAGAAGAGGGCATAGTTATTAAATCTGTGCCAACCTATATCAGGTGTGTGTGTGTGTGTGTGTGTGTGTGTGTGTGTGTGTGTGTGTGTGTGTGTGTGTGTGTGTGTGTGTTTGTGAGAAAAACAAATCTCAAACAGCATATGTGTGTCAGCTGTTTGGAGCAGGGACATGAAGCACTGGTTTCACAGAAAGGATGCTGGAGGATTTGGTTTGGACAATCGGCTGAGGATTCAACTCTATAGCTGTGCCACTGGGGAGTCTTACTGGGGACATGGAGGGAGACAGAGAGAAATCCAGACCCTGGACTGTGTGTGTTCCCTGTGTGCTCTTAAGGGAAATTGTGCTTGATACAGAGAACTGCATCTGGAAATACTGGTTTTATCCATTTTTGTTTCAAGTGAACAGCCATCTCCTTGATTACTGGCCTAGAGGGGGACATCACTGAGTCCTTTGTAAGCCTAGCCATGAATAAGAAGTTTGCCATGTTCTGGTACCCTTGGTAGTGTAAACATGGGCTTGGAAATGAAAGATTTACAAGCAGGCCCCTATGAGATGAAGCATTTATAGGCTGCCAGTGGCCATCAGAGAAGTAAGTGCAAAATCAGGGCTGAATTTCTAGTTATCCATCCAGTTAGTCCTCCAACTTTCACTTGAAATTGGTTAGGATGAACTCTGTATCACATGAATAGAGAGTCTGCTCCAGAAAAGGGGTAGTCTCTGGGATACATGTTTTTCTCTCCAGCAGGTCATATTTATATCATAGGCAACATTTAAGTTTTTAGAAAGGGTAATATTGCTGCTCTTTGTTTTGTGGATATGCAGGAGGTCCACCAGACTGAGGTCTGAAGATGCCTTATATGCCAGGTGTAGCCTCTCAACAGCCTGTAGGAGAAAGAGTACAGGGATATAGCTTTGAGGCAGTCTGCACAGGACATGTTATTCACAACCTGTATTCTTTTAGTGAGAAACCTCTGTAGACATTTCTGTTGTTGGATGCACCTGGTTAGGTACATACCAAAGGGGGTGTTGTACTCACTGATAGGCCTGATGAGTGCCAAACACAGTGAAACAATGAATTCTTTTAATCTAGATGTCATATCTTTGCTTATACATTGTGCAATAGAACGATTTCCTCACTAACATAGATCCATGGTGGCAAAAGTTTAGATTACTTACCACTAGTTCCCAAAGTCCCTGACGTTTGGGTCGACTCTTATGGGTGCATTGTTGATATGATAATTAGCAGAGGTGTTCAACTTTGAAAAGGATACTATTATCAATGTATTGCTATTTAGCTTTATTCCATGGGTTTGACACCTGTTATTTCTCTATGTTAGCACTTCTTGGAGAACATTAATATATGAGGGAGATTCTATGACGGCTCCCAGTTTGCAATCACCTGTAAATTTTGTCAGCTAGAGGCACTTAATATTGGCCTTGACTTCAGAGAAGTTGATGCCAAAAAGCAGCAGTTCGAGGAAGATCCATTTTTCTTTCTTTCTTTTTTAACATCTTATGTTTATTGTTTTACAATATAAATTAAATGTTTTAATTCAAACATTCTAGCCAAGACCTGGAACAACAGTTAAGCTGACACCATCAAAATGAACATCAGTTATATTCATCTTTATGAAGCTGATGTAGATTCCACATCTACTAGGTAGTTCCAAGTGTTCATTGCATCTAAAGTGCGTGACTCCAATTACAGGTCTATTACACCAAGACAGTTCAGAGACTGTTTCATGTATGAATATGCTCAAATGCTTTTTTTATTTATTTTTTGGAAGCTAATTCAATTTTCTTTGAAATGTAGTTCTATACCATTTTAGGCACATCTTCAAAACCTTTCTAGCCTCCAGAATAACTTCCCTTCTGTGCATGGCCCAGTAACATATGAAATGGATGGAGAGAAATAGTTCCTGAGGTAGCTACTCCAACAATTACACAAGTTCCAACTCCAATCTAGCAAGACTCCAATACAGATTTAATTAGACCCACATTTCCAACACATTCCAAGGCATACTCTAATCCTCCATTGGATAGATCTAGCTGCACTTCTTGAATGAGCTTCTCATGATTTTTTGGGTTGATGCATTTGGTCACACCATAGGATCATAGGTTCCTAAATGCAAACTAGGCTAATGACCACTATGGTCTTTATAGATCTAGCCATGCAACCTAAATGTGTCCCACAAGTTATATGTTTTAAAGCTTTACAGAGGGTTATTTTTGGTTACGACATGATTTGCTGACTGCCTCTGTTCATCTGAGACATAGGCACCAGAACAGGGGTGAATTTTTGGTTTCCCATCCAATCGTCCAATTTACACTTAAATAAGGTTAGAGAGGGATTTTGTTTCACATGAATAGAGAGCCTGTTCCAGAGAAAAGGAATTCTCTGAGATACATATATACGTATCTTCAACATATCTTACTTGCATTGCAAGCAAAATTTAGGTCTTTAGATCTAGTAGTTCTGATGCTGTTTGTTTTGTGGATGTGCAAAAGATTCATCAGAACAGAGTCCATGGATGCCTTATATGCCAGGCAATGATCATCATTCACACATCTCTAGTAGACTGAGCACAGGAAAAGGGCTTTGAGATGATCTGCAAAGGACAATCTGCTTATGCCCAGTGTTCTTTTTGTAAGGAACCTTTGCAGATGTTCCAGTTGCTGCATGTGTCCTGGTACAAAAAGGAGGGGCCATTATAAGCAATGATGGGTCTGATAATGGCTGAGTATAATGGTAGGATGACTTCCCTAGATCTAGATGTCATGCCCTTACTTATAAGTTAAGCAGCACAGAAGGATTTCCTTACTACCTTGGACACATGTTGGTCGAAGGCTAGGTTATTGTCTAAATGTGTTGTCAGATCCCTGACTAGTGGGTCAACTCTCAGGGGTGTTTATTAATGGCATAGTTTCCTGGAGTGGTTGACTTCCCAAAAGGTACAATAATGCATTTCTTGGCACTGAGATTTAAGCCATGACTCTGGCACCAGTCATTTGTCTATATTACACCTTCTTGCAAGATGTTAGTGTCTTGTGGGAATTCTATGACAGCTGCCAGTTTTCAATCTTCTGCAAACTTAGTCAGCCAGGGATCTTTGACACTGGCCTTGACTTCTGTGAAGTACATACCAAACATGAATGGGCCCAGCACAGAGCCTTGAGAGAGCCAATTAGTGACTAGACTCTTTAAGGAGGTGGTCCCATCAATCCTAACTCCCTGGGTCTTATCTGTGAGCCAGCTGACTATCCAGCATATTATATAGGGTTTTGTGCCTAACTCCAAAAGTTTGTTAACAATGCCTGAGTGGTGTATTGTATCAAATGCCTTAGCCATGTCAAGGTAGGCAGTATGCACTGTTTTATCCTCATCTGGTGCCTTGGTGACCTTCTCAAAGAAGTTCATCAGGTTCAGTAAGCATGACTTTCCTTTGACAAAGCCAAACTATGCTGGATCCAATGTATGAAGGTCTCCTACATTTCTTTTGATCATTTCCATGGCAATTCTTTCCATGGCGTTGCATATATGACTAGTCAGACTAATGGGTCTGTAGTTTCTGGGATATGTTGATGATCTGCCCTTATGAAGTGAGATGACCATTGTAGACTTCCATTCTCAGGTTATGAAGCATGTCTTAAGACAATAGTTAAACAGTTCAGTAGTAACTCCAGTGACCCTGATAGGTCATACTTTAGACTATTCAAGAGGCATTCCAGGATATTATAATGATCCACTGAGGCTGTGTTCTTGGCCTTAGCAACAGCAGCCAAGACATGCTCTATATTTAGAGTTGGAGGGGTTATGTTGAAGGTATTTATTGGGAGGTGGCTGGGGGTAAGTGGGGGGTAAAGTTGGAAATGAAACTGTCAGCCAGCAAATTCCCTATATTGCCCAGCTCAGTGAATATAGTATCATTAACCACCAGTTCAGCACATTGCTGTGTGCTGCATTTGAGATTTCTGACATAGCTGAAGAAGGCCTTATGGCTGTCTTTTGCTTTTGGACTTAATTAGCCCTCTTAGCTTCCTGTTTATTTTGATGACAGAGTTCTTATCTTTAAGAGAATTACACTTCCTGATTTTAGCCATAATGTTTTTCCTTTTGTTATATAACTTGTTTAATATTGGATGCCACCAGGGTGTTTTGTTTCTGGAGTTAGTTTTGGTGGGGTACAACAGCTTCTATGCAGCCTTTGACATGGTTGTACAGAGTTTCTGTGATCACTTCTGCATAGGCTGGGTTTAGAAGGGCAATGAATTTTGACAAACTATCACTTAATAAAAAGTAGTTTGTCTTGGAATAGTTCCTAACTGTTACTGGGTTTACAGATTTGATTTTGAATTTGAAGAATACAGCTTTATAGTCATACATAACCAAGGAGGATATGACATTGAGGATGGTGCAGCATTCTTCCATACTAGTGGGCATATGCACAAACTGGCTAAGGGTAATTGTATTTAAGTCCAAGAATCTCTGCACCTGCCATTTGAGGCCATGAAGGATTCACTGTCTACAGAAGGGTGAATAAAGTCCCCCATGAGGATGGTATTAGGCTGAATGGGAAGTGTCTCCTGTAGGTTTAAGTATGCATTATGAGCTTCGTGGAGTATAAAGGGTGACCTATAGCTTGTTAGGATATGGTACGGAATTTTTATCTATGGTGACCTGTACTTGGAGAGACTCCAGCATGTGATCCTGCTTAACAAAACCTAGAGTTATTAATCTTATTGATGCATATCAAGACAGCTCCACCTGTACTCCCTGTCTGTGCAGCTACTGGTGTAAAAGTGTGGAAGGCACTGAAACCTTGCAATGCCGCGGTACTCTCTGCATCTTTAAACCATGTTTCAGTAACTGCACAGATGTCTATATTTTCCAGGGTAAGGAAGTCCTAGAGGGAGTTTAGCTTTTTATTTAGAATCCTGAAATTGAATAGTAACAGCATGAAGTTCAGTACAGTTGGTTTTGCTATGTCAGTAGGTTTGTCAATTTGTCATTGCCTAAAAAGGCTGTATGGGGAAGGATAAAGTTTTAGCCAGTTTTCAAAAGCCTAGGGGGGAACAGGTCCAGAACATCCTTGGCAAAGCTACATGGTGTGTTAAGCAAGTATTCCCATGCTGTCAAATATTGGATCCCCTTAGAATGACACCAAAAACTCAGCCAATTGTTAAAATCAATAATCTTTTGTTGGTATTGTTCTATTATCCTTGGTGAAGGTAATGTGCTGCTCAATGCTAGGCTCATAACAGCTTGAGACACATAGTCAGAGAGATGTATAATGTCTCTCTTCATATAGTCTACAGAGGTAAATCTTGGGTCATGTACACCTACATATGATGGAATCATACTTTTACTTGTGGTTCAGTGACTTTGTGTGTGTAATCTGGTGGATCCTAGCATAAGGGACATAGCCAAACATTATCTTCTCCATGTTCAGCCTGGTTAGAGTGGCATCAGTATGTCTTAGTGGAGTCCTCTATGACTAGAGTCCTGGCAAGTGTGTTTACTTGCCTTATGGCCTTTGTATTTGATTGCAGCTGTATCTATGGTGTTAGGTGTTGCTTTTGTTAAGTCCTTTTGGGTTTTCTGAATATAATCTTTGCTGACTGCTGTTCTAGGAAATCTTTTTTGTTTAGGAAGACTGCATTTAAGTAGCTCAGCATATGTTGTTACGTGTGCATTATGTGCTATGTTTGGGAATTGCTGTGTGCATGGTTTTGACAAAGGTACAAGGAGAAGTATTGCATAATTCAAGATATCAACAGCCCTGTACCTTAAACTGCTTATAAAAGTGTGATTATTTACTAAAGCCAAAGCCATTAGCCTTCTTGAACTTGTTTTCATTGATGGCATTGCCAATAATTCATGATGCACCGACAGCCCATAACAGTAGCAAAGCCATTTCCCACCAGTCCAACTAGGATACAGGTTGAGCCTTCCTTCACCTTTGCAGATTTCAGGGCAGCATCAGTGGAGAGCCCAGTGCCTACTGGGCACACTTCATCCAGAGCTGCAGCACTATCAGTCTTGGCAACTGAGAAGTCAGAAACAACTGTGCACTTTGAGAAGGTGATGGTTCTCTTTAAGTGGTAGATCTGTTGTCTTTTGCAGGTGAATCTACTGGTCTTGTCAGTTATTACATCCAGGGTTTGATTAGTTTCATTGAGGTTCATGCACATGTAGCTGTCAAGATTTAAAAAGACGTTGCATTTACTGCATTTTAACATAACAGAGAGGAATAAAAGCATCACCTGGTTTAACACTAGTCATTCCTTCAGTTAACCTTTCCACAACTTCTACACCTACATAGCCCAGGATCATTGGTAGTGCCCCCAGGTTCACACCAGGCAGAGACATGCTGTCTTTGTCTACAGATTCAACAGTACAGTGCAGTGTAGTCCATGGGCATCAGTGTGGCAAACTCCAGTGGCTACAATCTTAATACAAATGTCTTGAGACGTGGGTGCTGATACTGTAGAAGCAGGAGAAATGGGATTCATATTGATTCTCAAAGTAAAATATGTGAGCTACCAAAGCTATGAAATTATTTCTTTAAACGCCATATTAATTGAAACAAAAAGAAAGTCTTTTTTTTGTAGGAAGCAAGACTCAATGTAATCCCTTTTTGGGGGAAGCTCAACATCACCAAAATTATATTAACTACCGCCACCAGTGTACAATAACTGGAAAAGGAAAAAGTTATTTCTGCAAAACCTAGGTTTCTCACAAACTGATTTAGTACTTTTGAGACTCAGTGAAATGATAATTATACATTTATATATGCTGAATAGATATTATGCAAGCAGTTATTTGTATATTAATTTTGTATTGCTACATGTTAAGTTAGACACTTTCATGAATTCAACTAATAGAGCAAAAAAAATACTATTCATATCAAAATGATATCTGAGCACTTCATTGTAGTCAAGTTGCATATTACAGGCAACTTACAAGAAATTTATAATTTTAAAATAATTATTCATTATAGACCCTTTATCAAATGCATATTTTTTCTCTGCTTTACGTTAGCTTAGCTGTATTGCAGAGTTTTATATTACTGTATCTTATCATTTTTATTGAAGGTACAGGGCTTCACTGCTATCATTAGACTACAGAGATTAACCTCATATTCTACATTTAATGCCTTTATGCATTGTCTGTAAATTATTATAAACAATATTTCTTTACCATATTACCAAGTGTACTAGTGATCATTTAAATGATTCTAGTGGAATTTTTCTTTTGTTGCAGACCAATTGTTACTTACAAAATAAAAACTGTAGTAAATAATGAACTGAAAACTAAATACAAAATACACCATACTTCTGGCACTCTGTTGTTTAGACTGCCTGTTTCATTGAGATCTTGTTGACTTGTTAAAGAAGAATTTATTCTAATGTGCCATGATTTTAATTAAAAACTTACACATCATTGTTTGTCAGCAAACAGAAGATCCCATTAATTTTCATTTACTGTTTGCATGATTTTCAAGAGTTTCACCAACAATAGTTTGCCAGAACCATGAAAAGAAGCATTCCAGTAAAACAATAACAATAACAATGCAGAGTACAACACCACACTGAAATCATTAGTTTCAAAAGAACCAAAAGAAAAGATATATAACATAATAGATTAAATTCAAAAGTCATTTGAAGGAAGATTTCCTGAATGCTTTGTTTTATGTCCTTGTCCTTTATGGATATATATATATATATATATATATATATATATATATATATATATATATATATATATATATACACTTGTCGTATATGGACAAACTAAAAAAACTCCATCTATTCTCTGTTTCATATCGCCTACTTACAGTGATAAGTTGGGGGAGGGTAAATTAGTTCTAAAGTAAAATTTGCTATATTTATTTGATTTTCTTCTCATTGAACCTAAATAAGACCCATTAGGTAAAACATATGCAGTTATGGTGGGGCTGACCCAGCATTATTTGTCTAGTTAAGTGAAGTGGTCACTCACAAAGTTACATGCATGTAACTGAACAGCATCTCATGCCATGCTTTGGACTGGAATCCATGGGGGTATGCATAACAGAAACAGACAAGTTATGACTTTTAGATGAACACTTGACAAATAATTAAAAACAATCAGTATGTCATGGGCACTAACACAGAAAATTACAATTTTGCAATAAAATGAGCCAAAGGCAGTGAATATCAGCCACAGGATGTTGTTTGCCTTTTGGCTTTTCCCGGTTAGGGGTCGCCACAGCGGAACTCCGGTCCGTTAATGATTGGCAGTAGATTTTCATGAATGCCGAGGTGCCAGCTTGACGTCCAGCCTTCAACAAAGGCATGCCCATTTATGCATGTCTTTCAAATGCCACCCAACCGCGGGGAGGACATGCAGACTTCACACAGAAGGCACTCCCCGCACTCCAGCCGAGAATCGAATGGGAGAACCTCTTGCTGTGAGGCAACAACGCTACCGCTGCACCACCACGGCAGTGACAGGTAAAAATGTAATAATCAGATTAATCTTAAGAAACTGTAATTCCTCTGAAAGCTTTTTCCTTAACCCACTAATCCACAGTGCTTACAATCATGTCCAAAGATTTCTGATTAGGCTACAATAAAGCCACCACTACCAGTACAAAGTACCTTGGAAATTAAAAACTGTGATTATTAATGGCTTTCACTTTGCTGAGATGCAGACATACTTACTAGTTATATTATCTGTACAATTGTTTGCTGAAAACCTGACAGTTTCAACAGGATTTTGCATGAGTATGACTGGCTTATGATGGGCTTGCTGTTTTACCCCGACCTACCCATGACATGACAAGAGAGGAACTAATGAACCTTTTTTTTTTATTACCCTTTTTGCCCCTAGCCATCATCTACTAGTCTTCAATGATGAAGCCCTTTGTTTGCAGAAAGGCAACAGCTTATAATGGAGAACATAATTCATACAGGTTTCTGCTTTTTACTGTATGGGCACTAATCACACTCCTTCATGGCTGACATGCATAAGGATATCGCTAAGATGTTCTATTATGCTGCCTCACCTGACATTCGAGTGCTCCTACCATATGCTAATAACAGCAGCCATCACAGTCTTGGAAAGCCACTCCTGTTATGGCTATATGTCTTGCAGGCCTCTGCAAGCATGTGGCAAAAGAAAAAATAGACTGCTACTGCTTCCCTCAAAGTATGTTAGCCAGTGTTTGTTGGTCACTCTATTTCTCACTTGCCTGTCTTTTCTAATCCTGGCCATTAATTGAGCTCTGGCCAGTCTGGATAATGTCAGGCCCTTTTCCATCTATTTCACAGAACAGGGCTTGACCAACTCTTTTACGTTCTCTGTATGTATACATGGTGTACAAATGTGTGTACATTTTGAGATGGAGAGACAGCCCGTGAAGGACTGTTTCTGTCTCATATTCACAGTGAGAAAATGGCAACATTCTTCATCACTCACAATTATAAAACAAATGTGCTATAATTCCTTTCATCATTTTTCATCTAGTCATGGGTATAAGATTGTGAAATTTGAAAGATCTCTACCTCCAAATCCATATCTTATTCAAGAGGATTACAGATCCCATACCACATAAGGATATCAAAATCATGTTTCTCATCCTCCAGAGGTGAGAATTAGGGATATATGGCTAAAATCAGGAACAAATAATTAGCAAAATGATGCATATTCGTGGACAAGATAGTTAGAGAAATGTACAAAATTAAGTTTCCCTTTTATTGTCTCTTCTGCTATGTAAGTTTACAATGTCATAAATGTTAATGTCCCAAACAAAGTCTTTCCCTTAAAACACAAAATCATAATGGTCTTATAGGGCATAGTTTATATCAAAAAACACTCTACAGAAAAAAAAATGGTTTCTGTCAAAAGAAATAGGATAACTGTACTGGCAAGATATGTATTTGTTACCTTGTCACAACAGTATAAGACAAACAGAAACAGTCAACTGCTGTGCAGTTATTGTTCTCTGGCATTTAAACTTAACATCTTTCTTGAAGCTGTAAAGATATGTTTTCAGTGTATCTTTTTATCTAGGAATTTTGTGATATAGTTCTTCAACATAATCGCTATAAATGCTTCTTTCTGTACTGTACTACAAAGTCAATACTGGACTGTGAATGCAAACATCCAGTGTGATGACAGAACTTACCACCTTCTGATTCTCCCAGAAAAGATGAGTGTGCCAAGTGTTAAGCCAGTGACTCTGATGAGGTCAGTAGATATGCTGTATACATTTAGAAGATAGAAAACATTTAAAGCCAGACAGGAAGTGATGAACACTAGGTTATTTCTGTGCCTTTCATATTAAAGGATAACATTTAAAAAGTTATCACAGATCATATTTAGCAGACTTGCATTAGTAAAAAAGAAAGATACCAAGGCTTGTGGTAGATGTTATCTTAAAAACACTCTGCACAGTACCCTTACATAAATGCAATAGATATCAACAGTATATAAATGAGTATTCTTACAGCTAATCTTTGCACAAAGACTGCTCTACAAATCTGATTACAAAAAAAAAAATCAGTAATGTTTTGACGTAATAGTCCATAGCGAGGGAATCCAGATATTGTAATTATCATCTCACTACTTGTAACTTCAGCCTAAAGAACTGGGAGCACAACATTCAGTACTGCTATCCTTCAAAAATTAAAAACACCACACTGAACATAAGGCGGAAGTGGAGACAACTGTTCCTGGGCATTTTGTACAACCAAGCAAACAATAGTATTGAAGCAGACTTTTCTGGACAGTTGAAAACATCACCACCTACAACTCTTGTTTAGACATTTAAAAATCTATTAGCTCAGCACTCCACCCATATCAGCAGTGCCCTGCCTTGCATGCTGGTGAATCTGATTGATAGCGCTGGGAGAACTAAATGATTCAAATTTTGTCACATATGGTTCTCAACTTAATACAAGAAACCCAGACAAAGCCTAAAATAATGGTAGTACAAATGACCAAAAATTAGAGAGTGATTATAAATATTATTCATATAAATGTAGAAAGTTGCTAGAATAACAGGAATTTTGTTAGCATGTGTTTTTGTGAAGGATATGAAGTCTGAAAATGAAATTATTATTAGTGACTTCAATCCTCTGTGATTTGCCCCAAAAAACATAAATTTTATGAGGAACAGACCAAAAATATGAGGCAAAAATCTGGACATTCTGCAGAAATCTGGACAGTTGAGAGGTATGCCACCTACATATAACCATTTCCTTTCACATTCATTAATGTTCTGCTCTTTTTCTGGAACATAATCTGTCTCTCTGTTTTGCAGCATTCATATGCTGTCTTACCAGTTTACTGGTATCAATCCCTTCCACTTTATCTTTTGCCTAGTATAGCCTCTTAATATTTCCCATTATAACATAAAACTAACTCAGACTGCACATGCAGTAATTATACACTTTCATTAGTACCTCACCTAACTTTAATGTGTTCTTAATGGCAGTGTCATCATGACATGTCAATGTACAATATATGTTATTTCTTAGTCTGTTTTCCGAAATAATATACATGTATGTCATTTTTACTATCTTTCAATCAGCTGTGCTGATAATGTTTTTGAGACATAAATACTGCACAGAAATACCACTATGTACCTATAAAAACACTTATTATAATGCATAACACATGTACATATTTGTCAAATACTACTCTGTAATCGTTATACTAAAACGTGCTTACTATATGAAGTGCTAATTAATTTCTATTATTTCTTTTTTATTTAGCATAGTAATTTTTTATGGTCTTGCACTGTTTTTGAGAATGACCATGCCTTTCCTGCAAAAAAAGAAATAAAATACACAACTGCAATGTCACTAGCTTGAAAATATATCAGATGTATTTTGCAGGTCTCCCGTATAAAAAAGGGTTGTGTTCTGCTTCAATATCAACTTAAAGTTCATATATTAAATTAAATAAATATTCACAATTAAGCAGCTCAAAGCAGACTTGCCTGGTTTCTGCTCCTTAACTACTAGTGGCTACATCTGTTGGACACTGAATTGCACTTTTTATTACCCAGGAGAAAGGGGCATTTTCTCATAGAGACACTGATAGGTAAAGGCCCTGCACATTGTAAAAGTTACAATCAGACTTATAGTCCAGAAAGACAAGCTTGTGTGTGTTCTCAAGTCTAAAATAAGTCTATCCTTTGGCAAGAGAGGACACACACACACACACACACACACACACACACACATGTAGCAGAGAAACATATGGCAGACATACCATACTGAGAAACTTGATCAGATGTGGAAACTATGTTATTTTATTTATATTTGTCTACCAGGGTAGTGCATTGATTTTTAATGGAATGTTTGCTGGTAAAACCCAGGTGAATAGAATCACATAAGAAATGAATAAAACATGTTTGCAAATACTAAGATATGTTAAATATATATATATATATATATATATATATATATATATATATATATATATATATAGATGCAAAAACATGCATCTATATATAAGACATGATTTATCTCCAGATAGGCAATAATAAACAGAACAGTTCTTTGCTTGCCTTATCTGGGCTGTGTTGCATGGGCTGGAGTGTTGTCCTAAAAATGCTAACTTGCTGTGCCATGGCCTGAGGCATATGAGGGCTGCTCAAGCAATGTCTAAGTCCTTCAGGACAGAGACTTTCATATACAGTTCGTCAACTGACCAGCATAACGTCCAGATTACTAACCCTGACCTGTCTAATTCAGTGAGTATATATACACACACACACTCCAAATGCAAGCCTGCGCATACACTAGTAGTTAGCCTTATGGGAATACCATACTTTATCCACCCTAAAAATGAAAATATAACAGATTTTGAGCTGATTCTGCTTGTGAAATGAAATATGATACAGTACACATATTTAGCTCTCTTTTTTCTTTGACATTGTATATTTTAGACTAAAATAAAAACATGAAAGTCACATTAGAAAGACTCAAGGAAAGACGAGTCAAGAGCTGGAAAAATTAAAACTTTGCTCTAGTGACATTTGGTGGGTAAGGCTACTGCCTCACAGATAAAGTGCCAAATGTAGCTGGCAGGCAGGTCAGGCGTGGGATTCCGGACTGATGGTGTGCAAAATGCAATGCTAGCATGGCAAAATTCATTGTCATTTAAATCAGAATATACTAGTCAAATCAGGGCAGTTTAAAAAATGAGACGCCTAGAAGTACATATGAAAGCCTATAGTTGCTTCTCATCTAGTCAGAAACACTGAGCTTCCAACTCTTCTGAAATATGTTCACCACTGTCTCATATATTAAACCTCAATATTATGGTTTATGAGGCTAATTATAATCTGGATATCTCCAAAAGATGGTCAAATAATCCACCTATGTGCTCATAAATCCATTAAAAGGATAAAATATGTTTACATTTGGTGGGGTTTGGCTTTTTGCCTAAATGCATTAGTAAAAACTTACAGAATGTCAGTGTGGGCATTTGAAAGTCATGTAGGTGGAACTCCTGAATCTCCTTAAGGGGGGATTTGCTTTGATCCCATAGGTATCCAGTAAAGCAGGTTTAAAATATGACACAGTCAAGATGAGTTTGTCTGGGTCTTTTTGTTATATTTCCTATGTGGCTTTTATTGTTTATTGTCTATACTTTCTATATTTATTTATCCATCTATGTCTACATAAATATAGAAAATATAGATATATAAATATATAATCCTTCAATGTCACACACAATCAAGGCTCAAACCAATAGGAAGAAATCTGTTGGTATGTGGATATTATTTTGAATATCCATTACGTGCTTGCTAATTTGGAGTCGGAGTACTTCATAAAAGTAACATTCCCCAATTCATTTATTTGGGCTTGTGAGTATACTTCTCTTAGAAATGATAGCAGCATAAATAAGCTTTCAAAGATTAATGAATGGTAGTAAAGATGGTGTTAATGGCAGATGAATATACATGTGTTACTGAGTATGCCAATCAGAAAGGACTAATGTCTGAGCAGATGCAACTGTTCATTTATTATGTCTCTTTTCAGAATGTGAGGTAATTAAAGTTTCTTTTGAACTGAACTGCTATTTCCTGGAAATTTTAATATGTTAATAATTTGAATGAAGTGACCAGAATAAGAATTGCAGCATTTCTTCTCATAATTTGCTTTATCAAGTTATTTTTTTTTTCATTTAAGGCTGCTTCTTAAACAGGTTGATATAGTTCATTGGAAAGGATTTTAACTTATTACCTTAGCCATTTACAGTGCATGGCATTACGATGGGTATTACATGGAATCGTTTAGTGAAGTTCTGTATCTGGAGTCATTGATTGTCATACTTTAGTTTCTTGACTGCAGGAGACAAAATCTGGAGAAGGCATTATATGACTGACAGATTAAGAAGTGACTTTTCTATGGCATACTAAGCCTGCTAAAACTGAGATCCCACATAGTGTGCCAGTAGGTGCATAATTTCAAAACAAAAGCGCCTGTACCAATAATATTTCTATGGTATAAGTACTGTGCATTTATAGTGTACGGTGAACATCAGCTCAGAACATCATTCATTTTGGTGACACACTAAGCTCCTCCATGCCCAAGCAGGGCATTTAAATGTGTATGCATTTGTGTTGGGGGTCTACTTCACAAGACTGAGATTACACATGACAGAAACTTAAAACATTGAGACCAGCATGCCAAAAAGTATAATAATGAAATCCGGCATTAACAAAATGTTCATGGTATGGCGTGTAATGTTTAACATCTGGCAGGCACATTGAAGTACATCATTTATAAGTGTTCAGGACAACCAGATCATATAATGCTGTCAACTGCTATGCTGACATAATGTCCATGGTGATCCATGTATGCAGGGATGTTGTTCACCAGTGTTGTATCCCACCCAACAAAGGCCAAACTGTCAGCAAGCTGGCTTCAACATAATACTGACTTCTGTACATCAGACGCTGTAGGTTTAATTGTACTACGTCCTGCAAAAATTGTGACGGTACTATTTGTGTACTACGTCCTGCAAAAAGTGTGACGGTACTATTTGTGTTCTATTAGACAGTGACCTGAATTACAATGGAAGTCATTCTGTAGAACCACCTGGTTAGGGATGAGGAGAATGAGGTGAGAAGAGTAAATGAACTAAAGAGATAATAATATGGGAGGTGAAGGGAGGGGAGAGTGAGGCAGTGAGTAATAGGTAAAAATCATGACAGACTTTAAGGGAAGGGGAACTATGGTAGTAATAAGCAGGGATATACAGGGAGGAAGGCATGTGGTAGTGCCTGCTGTTTGAAATAAGTGAGGTATAGTATGTTATTTAGGCAAGACAGTGATGCATTGAAAAGGGATCTACATTGGATTTTGAAGGATATGAAATCTATTGTTTCTCTAAGGTGTTGAGCAATTGAGTTACTTAGCTGTGGAAGGAAGGGGGTGGTGGCTTTGCCACCTGTTTTTGAAAAAGTTTTGATGACGGTAAGCAGGCTTTTACAGGAGGATCGTAAGGACCTACGTGTGTTGTAGTTAGTTAGATACATTTGCAATTATGGATGATCCTGTACGTAAATGTCAGGTAGATTAAGTAAAGCTCATGGTAAAGGACATCCAGCCTACCTTACTGTGGATGTCATCAATAGGATGACTCAATAAAGGGAGACCAACAAACATGGTTACTATATAGTAGGTTGACTCAGACTTGTGTACTGTGGTTTTGTCATGGATTCCTAAGGCAGCTGCAGCAAAGAATAATTTGGATTAAAAAGTGAATTAGCAAGGGCTAATTTACAGCAGGAGATCAAGCAGTATTTTATTCAGCAGGGAGTGTTTTTTGGATATTTATGATGGCACATTTAATGTGACAGTAATAGTTTGTTGGCAAGAATGACACTAATGTATTTTTAGTGATCCAGAAACTCAGGCAGGATTTAATTTGCTATGCTGGGAGATGAAGGAGTGCCTTTGCCTTTAAGACCAATTCTGTACATCGATGATTAGGTTGGGGATCATGTATCCAAGGGATGAATGTATTCAGTAAATGCTACCGATCAGAGGTTACTGTGTCTAGTTGGGAGGCACTAGTTTTTATAGCAGAGTCATCTGTGAACTGGAGTATTTTGAGTCCATGTGTGTATGATAGTGCATGTCATTGATAAAAATGGTAAACAAAAGTGGACCTATAAAGCCTGTCATTTCAACGTGACAGCTATTTTGGGAGCTAGAGCAGTCTTTCAGCATATAAGTAGTGTTCTTTCAAAGCAGGGGAGCACTGACAGTATGCAGCCTAGATTGTGGAGTCTTTGAAGTAGTGTGTTATAGCTGTCAATTGTTGGAGGATTTTCAAAAGTCAATAAAGAGAGATTTTGTTTACCTGATTTAGTCATGATGTAGTCAGTGATTTCACCCAGAACTGTTTGGGTACTATGACCAGAAAAGAAGCAATGCTGTGTGTTACTAAGCTTTTTTTAAGGTCTATCAGGTATTGAAATAGTTAAAAGAGTGCAGAACATTCTCAAATATTTTAGAAAGTTGACTGAAGATTAAGATAGGTCTGTAGTTTTCAACTGTAAAGGTTAAAGCCACAGGTATATATTCTGTGGCACAATGGAGATAAATTGAATACTATGCATCTGTCAATATCATGTGGGATGTAGAATGTAGTTTTGCAGTGTTGTCCAGCATGATTTAAACAGCTCCTCTGCATAAAATGTGTCCTAAATTACTCAGCTGAACTTGATGTCACTATACAGAAATATAAAACATGTTGTTCATGATTCATAAAAGACTTTTGGATGAGATGAACTGGAAGTTGTACAGAGCTACAAACATTAAGTATTCATCATTCTGTCTAGACGTTGTGATTACTTATCCCCTTATATCAAACTGTTATAATGAAAAATTGCCTCTGTACTTTTTTTTTAGTTTTACAGACATGTAAGCCTACAAATTAAACAAACTAGAATGGCACTAACCTAGTGACTTCTAAATCATATTCCTGAATATATCCCACCAGTTATAGCAGCAACAACAAATAAATATTTGATTGGAGAATAAACAGCTTAAAATCAAAGTTGATTTCTTAAAATTGTTGGAAAGAACACAAAAAGAATCAGTGCACTATATTTGCAGAGGTTTGGTGTTTCTAATCAGATTAGGTACCAAACTCTTCATTTGTTCACTGATCTACAAAGTGATTTGCTTTGGCCAGTGTAGATCTATACAAACACTTCTGAAGCTGAAGTAATGCCCAACAACCTTCAGATCCAATAACAAGAGACATTGGCGTACCTTATCTCTGACTGATGTGGGCTTTTACAGTATTCTCAGTCCAAGGACTTCAGATATGGCTTTTACTCCTAAATGAGTTAAAAACTATCCCCTGCTAGGAAAATAAATAAATAAATTAGTTCAAAAATGTCTGTGCACGAAACCTACATGCAAGCATACAATCCATTGACAGTGCAGAATGTTAGTTACACTTCCAGAAATGGCCACTGACCACTGCAGTATGAACTGCTTCTTTTACACAAAAGGCCATTAATCCTTGAGGTGGAGGTGGAATGTGAAACGCAGTTATTGCAAATCTCCATACAATGAATGACTGGTGGTGAAAAAACCCTTTCAGTGAATCTTTACTTTGCCCTTTTCCCAACTGGTGTGTGTGGCCATTTTGTGTGTGTGTGTGTGTGTGTGTGTGTGTGTGTGTGTGTGTGTGTGTGTGTGTGTGTGTGTGTGTGTGTGTGTGTGTGTAGTTATATAAAGTTAGTAGGTCTTCCTCCAAACTTGGGTTTAGACCTACCTCCCCAAAAAAAAGCTTTATTTCTCACTTGCTGAAAGCATTTTTTACAAAAGTTGATTTGTGATGTTTTCTGGGAGTCAAATACTCACATATAGAATGCTACTGTTACAGATGTGCCCCTTTATTTAATGTTGAAAAGGCACATGGTTATAGCATAACACAAAGTTATCAAATCATTACCAGGTCTGGTCAGCTTTATAATATGTCTTCTAGCAGAATTCTGCAAGGAGTGAGTATTGTGAGGCAAATATGTCAAAAGCAAACAATAACCAATTTACACACAACTTGAGTGAGTGTTCATTTCAGAAGTAGAACGTTGGCCTAAACTGATAGCTTAATAACAACACAGCAGTAAAAGTCCACCCAAAATCTTATTTCTTATTGTCCACTTAGAATTCACTATGAGAAACAACTGAATGTAAGCTTGAAAGGAATAATCATCTCACAGGAGGTATTGGCTGCAAAACACAGGTAACATCTTTTTTTTTTGAGGTGGAGTATGCCTTGGTGTGCCGGCCATTTTTTTCAGATGTAGTATGTTGGTCTAAACTAGGTTCATAGGTGTGTACTAGGCCAATGGCCCTGGAGCCTATACAAGTCTAGCCCATAGAAGTGCCCTAGCATCATGTCGCCATTAGTTCCTGGTGCCTCTATTAAGTAGAACCACTGGAGTGATCCTTGGGGTGAACTTTCCACTTCCCATCCACTCATGATTTCTTTTGAAAAAGGCCAGTGAGGTGCTCTGCTTGACATGTATAGGAAGTCTATTCCAGAGCATGGGCAGGCTCTGGGTTATGAACCTGTCCCGCCAGCATATTCTGTTGATTGTGGTAATGAGGTTGAGGTCCCTGGAGCGTGTGGTGTGGAGGGACTGGGATTTCTTTAGATGTAGCATTTCGAACAGGGCTGGGTCAGATATGGCTTTGTAAGTCAAGCAAAGATCGCCTCTTAATAGATGATATGAGACAGAGAAAAGCTGGAGTTTTTTGAGTCTGTCCATGTAGGGCATGTATTTAAGGCCTGGGATCCTATTTGTGAGGTACTTCTGTGGCATTTCCAGCTGTTGCAGGTGTTTAGTGAGGTACATTGCAAATGGGGCATTATATTTGATGACTGGTCTAATGAGGGAAGAGTAGAGAGAGATGATGACCTCTTTCTTCCTGGAAGAAAAAACGTTCGTAATGAGATGTGCCACATAGAAGGACTTTCTGACCACAGTGGCAATGTGGTGGTCAAATGAGAGGTTGCTGTCAACCTGTGTCCCCAGATCTTTTATAATGCCTTCAGTGTTCAGTGGGCTACCATCAGTATGGTTATTTGTGGGAACTGAGTTTTTCCCAAAGCGAATGCCAATACATTATTTGGCATTAAGCTTAAAGGGACAGTCCCAGGGATTTTTTGTTTTGATTCTGGTCTTTGTTTACATGTTCAGTCTGGCTTTCTGGGCAGGTCCTAGTTTTGACTGGGGGGGTTGGCTGAGGGAGGGGTGACTACAGGAAGTTCCAAAGGTGTTCGCCATATTCCATCTCAAATTCAGCTGTACTCACAGCAGCTCTCACCAAGGCATTCATTAGTTTTGCGTGTCCCTTTTTATCCTCAGGCAAAAGTTTAACAAGTAGCCTTTCAGAAGATTAATGCCCTGGCTTGCTGTTATCTTGCAGGAAAGCATATGAGCAATGCAAAGCGAAAAGAATAAACAGTGTTTTGTCTATTTCATGTCAAATGTTGTGCTCATTCCTGAATGCAAGCTAAGTGCAATGATTTTATGACATGACCGCACTATCTCTGCAGAAAGCATCTGAATGATGCAAGCCTCAAACAGTGGCAGAAGCAGTCTTTTCTCCCTCTCTTTTCATGCTTTATTATTTTTTTTTCCTGAATACTAGCCATATGCAGTGGCTTTCTGACTGACTTGTAGCTCTATAAAAATGCATTTGTCATGCAATGTTCAAGTACTAATAGACACAGTCTTCAATTCCTTTCATTTTGTGATGTAGTTTTGATTTCTAAATATTAGCTGAGTGCCCTGATTTTATGGTCGGCTTCTAATTCTGTACAAGCACCAGTGGTGCAGGGTTTTAAACATAAGTAGGCACACTCTTCTATTCCTTTCATATTTTATTTTGTGCTGACTTCTGTCTACTAGTCAAGTGCAATTCCTAGTATACATGTTGCATCTTCGTGAGTTACTGCATTGTATCTACAATATGCTCTTAAGCATTTTTCTCGCTGCTTTGATATTACAGCTGTTTACATTTGAGTCTAGTCCCACTGTGGTTATCTGTAGACAAATAACTGAAATGATGCTGGGTAGGCTTTTTGTCTTCATTGTAATGGTTTGTAATACCTGATACGTGACTGATCTCCACTCTCAAGTTAGATCGGAGCCTGTGTTTTGTTTCATTTTCTCAAGTTTTTTTGTTGTTTTTCTGATCTCCAGTCTGACAACCATTAGTCCTACATTATGGCACTCAAACTGTGGTTGCCATTCCAAAATACTCACATGGTAGTAATGTCAGAGCAATGACAGAACTAGTATCTTACCCAGTTTAATACCTTGTACTGTCTTATACCTTGTCTCCCATGGCAAATCAACAGAAGATAAATACAAACTTTCCTGTAAGTGTGCCTGTAAGTGTGCTGTCACCTGACTTCATATACTGCTTTTGCACAACTATATGTAGTGTCACTGTGGGGTTACCACCTCTCTAAGTGGCCAAAGTGGGTCTTTTTATGCAAATGTGTTCATAGGTTCATAGATGATGTCTAGTATGCCAGGCATAGATCTCCCCTCAATAGCTACAAACAGTCACTGAATCCCCAAATTACTTGGCCATAAAATTTAATCCAAACACATAACAATAATATCGGTCAATATCCCCCTGGTAATAACCTCTCCACCATTAAAGAACTATTTTCATGGTTATCCACCTGTTTCAGCTAGGAGACTATCATTATGGGTGATTTTAATGCTGATTGGAACACCTGCTCCTCTGCCACCCCCTCTACTTGACTGGATTTTGGTCTCCTACCCCAACCTCTATCACCACCCAGAATCCCTACCAGGCTCTCTTAGTGACCACACTCCTGTCTGCATCCATAGATTCTTCCCCCACCTCTCTAGACCACATACATTTAAAGAATGCCGAAAGCTTACTAACTTCAGCCCTGACACATTCAATACCTCTCTCTCTGCTATTGACTAGTCCTTCTGCTCATCCTTGATGAAGATGTTCTACAATTCAACTCCATCTTCCTAAACACATTAGACTCTGTTGCCCCTCCCAAAACAGTCAGGGTCAAATTTCAATGCTGCCTATGGGTTACTAACTCTACTCGGTCCCTTATACAATACAGAGATTCTGCCTGGAAACTATGGACGAAGACCAAATCTCCCACTCACTGCCAAAACTACAGAGAGCTCCACAATTTGACCAAAAAACACACAAACATCAACAAAAATAAATTTAACATCACATCCCAGTCTACTGAACCTAGAAACCTCAAGAAATTCTGGACCAGTATTAATCAAATCCTCCAACCAGGGAATCCATCAATCCCCAATCCCTGCCCCAATAACACAGCCTAAGAAACCGCATCCATTTTTAATTCATACTTCATTGATACCATCAGTAAACGTATGCAGACCTCCAACCATAACAATCATCCAATTCCCTTCTTACCTCTACTACAAAAATGCCCATTCTCACTATACTTGGTTCCTGCCAGCATTATAAAGAAACTTCTTCTCAATCCCAAACCCTGTTCCCCATCTGCAGATAACCTCCCACCTCAATTCCTAAAGGTTGCTGCTGACTTTATAACATATCCTGTCTCCATCCTAATAAACCACTCTATCAGTGAATCCACTGTCCCAACTCTCTGGAAAAACATTCATACAAAACCCATTAACAAAGGTGGGATAGCTGTAGACCTCTCTAACTACTGACCAATTGCCATAATTTGCCTCCTCTCTAAAACTCTTGAACACTATGTTCACAAACAAATTATGGTCTATCTCACTAAAGAAAACCTCATCACTCCCACCCAACATGGCTTCCACCCACACCACAGCACCACCACAGCACTCTTTTCCTTCACTAACATCATCTCCTTAGCCAGAGACAGCAATAAGCTAGTTTTCTGCATCTTCTTAGACCATTCCAAAGCCTATGACACTTTCTCCCACCCCATCCTACTCTCCAACCTCTCTATACTCAACCTCTCATCATCAGCTATCGCTTGGTTCAACAGCTACATCACAGGTGGACAGCAATCCATCAAGTCACTTTCTGCTCTCTCTCCCCTTAACTTTCCATCAAACTGGGTGTCCCTCAAGTCTTCTTCTATTTAACATCTTTACTAATCAACTCTACAACTGCTGTGGTGGTGCTGCGGTAGCATTGTCGCCTCACAGTAAGACGTTGTCCTGTTCGATTCTCAGCTAGAGCATCTTCTGTGTGGAGACATGTGTGAATGGGCGTACCTTCGTTGAAGGTTGTGCATCAAGGCCGGCAACTCGGCATGTAAAAATCTACTGCCAATCATTACCGGACAGGAGTTCCGCTGTGGCGACCCCTAGCCAGGAAAAGCCAAAAGACACAACAACAACAACTAATCAATTCTACAATTACTGTCCTCAAGTCATCCCTCATACAATAGGCAGATGACACCGCAATCATCACCATCGCTGACAACCCATCAGACCTGCTTACCATGACACAAAAATCTTTAACCTCACTGAAATTTGCCTCACTAACCATCAGCTCATACTAAACCCTAAAAAGACAAAACTTCTTCTCATTCTCCCCAAATCTCTCTACCACCTGAAATCCTCATTCACCATCTCCTCCCTTAACAACAGAACTATCTCAGCTGATACCCACACTAAGCTCCTTGGAGTAATCATTGACGATCAGCTTAAATTTGACTACCATGTACTTGACTGTACCAAAAAAAAAACAACACACAAAACTTGGCTTACTAGGGTCTATATTAAAATCACAAACGTTTACTTACCTGAATACCTAAACATCGACACATATTCCGCGAACTGCAAATACACCGAATGCCCTAAACTGTGAAATTCAAAAACTTGAAATGTCATAGTTGTCCCATCCCACCACCCGCTACATACTACTTACACAAACAAACTAAATAAATCACATACATAAACTACACAAAACCCTACTTCTAACCCTACACTAAATCTTGCATATACCACCATGTATGCACTTAACTTAACCTGCACCCTAACCCTAAGGTCCGTAACTATCACACACTTACCTTAAAAAGCTATACCCAAACAAACTAAATAATCCACACACATACACTTAATAAAACCCTAGTTCTATCCCTACACTAAATCTAACATACATTACCATCTATGCACTTTCCTTAACCCGCACCCTAAGCCTAAGATCCATAACTATCGCACACTTACCTTACGGAACTATACCGCAGAAGGGCCAACCATGACGATTCGACATTTCTGATTTTGCTCTTCTAGACGATCGATGTTTTTGCGGTTCGATGAAGACATGTTGACATTTATGTATTCAGGTAAGTAAACGTTTGTGATTTTAATATAGACCCGGCTTACTGTATAGAAATAAAAGGTTCCTCACACCCGTGTCCAGAAACTTACACTTGCCCAAGCTTACCTTCGCCCTAACCTTATCTATGGCTCAACAAGTGTTAATCAACTTACATACCTCACTACTTTGCAAACTCAAAACCACCTACAACAAAGTTGCATGACTGGCTGCTAATTTACCATCTAAATCTCACCACTGCCATGGTCTCGAGACTCTTTTAACTGGCTTGAATTTCTTAACCAACTCCTACTCACTCAACTTCACGTCATCCATTCTGTCCTGAACAACCCCACCTCCTGCCCTAGCATCTCCTCACTAATTTCTCAGTATACCCCCCCCCCCACCTTTGTTCCTCAGAAGCTCAGGCCAACATCTCTTACAAATACACAAACCTAAAAAAACTTTTGTACAGATACTCTAAAGCTATTCCCCTGCTCTATCTTGGAACAAACTACCCATGCCCCTTAGAAACATTACCCATAACCCAGAATTCAAGAAAGCTCTTAAAAACCTCTTACACACCTCCAGGATATGTCATTGTTATCACCCCACTTGATCCCTATCCTCTCTTCTCCATTTCTTACCTCACTCCTCCCCGTCCCTCCTTTTCCATCCTTCCTCTAATTACCTCTTTACTACCGACCTTCTATTATTACATGACAATCACCTACTTTTCTCCTGCTAACTTCAATAGCTTGTCCAGGTAACCAACTACCACCATCCTATTGGCTATAAAGCCACTATATTAATATCTACACTAAACTTAGCTCATAAAACAATATGCAATGCTTATTATTTTTGTGCACTGATGACAGTACTAATGTGAATTCACTAACCTTGCAATTACCTGTTTATACTATTTCTGCAGTGAAATATATTGTACTCTTAATTGCTACTTGATTTGTCATATTGTACTGTTTCCATATACTTTTCTTAATTGAATTGTGGAGCTTTTCTGCTTGGGTCCCCGGTGAAAAAGGGGACTTGCTCAGTCAGACTAGCCCGGTCAACAAATGTCAACTAAATAAATAAATAAATTAAATACATGAAGCTGTACTTACTGAAAAGAAAGAATTAGCTTATAATAATGACGACACAAAGTCACTTACATAAATGGCTACTGCCCGACTACTACTAGTGTTGGCCTCACCACAGCTTCACTCTGGTGGGATACAATACTCCTTTGCTGCTTCTATCACCAGAAGCAAAACAGTAGCACCAATCTCAATATGAGAAGCAGGCCACAGCCTGTTTGGTGATCCATAGTCTTGTCCCAGATAATGTAAGGGACTGTAGGCTTGTTGTAGCCTTTTCTTGGTAGATATTTTGAATAGCAACCAGACCAATCAGGAAGGTCAAGCACAGACACTCACTTCCCAACCTGACACACTCAGGAATCTATGCACTCTGCTGCTTCTTTCATCAGGAGCAAAATAAGCACAAATTCTAAGCTGGCACATGTGAAGCAGTTATTGGGCTTTCCGGTGATCAGCAGCCCCCGGGAAATAATGTCCCATCTT
This sequence comes from Protopterus annectens, assembly GCF_019279795.1. NCBI lineage: Eukaryota > Metazoa > Chordata > Ceratodontiformes > Protopteridae > Protopterus > Protopterus annectens. Next base: position 278,336,626 of record NC_056751.1, read on the forward strand.
CCCTCCTTTCACCAGGAGAAAAACATAGAAACTAATCCTAAGATGACTATTGAGAGGCAGAATGTAGTCTCTCCAATAATCAGTGGTCTTGCAGTAGATGTTGCAGATTTTAAAGGTAAGATGGAATAATGTGTTAATATCCTAACAGCTGCAGTATGCACTAAGCAGTTAGCTATGATAGAGGGATAACTTATAACGTTAGCTATTTAAGTGGAGAGCCACTAATTTTAAAAGAACAAGACAGATTGGAAGAGGGTGGGCACTTTTTATTCTGGTTCTTTGATATACAGTGGGATGGCCAATAAATTTACATATTTGAAGGGGAATGATTTCACAAAAATTATAATTTTGTGCTTACTCACAATAGCCAATGAAAGAGAAGAAGGAAGGAGATATGTGGTGAAATGAACTATAGGAGCAGGCTACTAGAAAGACAGTTGATTTTAAAAACACAAAAGCACCAAAGAGGTAGGGTGGGGGAAAACGTAATTTCTGTGTGACTTCACAAGAGACATGGTTGCAGTCTCTTTACTAGTTTAATATGCAGTTAAAAGCAGAATACAAGTAAAAAACAGTGTAAAGAAAATAAATCACATTACACAAATTTGAAGAAGGCAATAAAGCAATACAAAATGGAAGAAAGCAAAAACAATCTAACCTTTCCCTCGCAGCAAGTTGTGGCAGAGTCTGGGTGAGCTTTTCCAGAGAGTGGAAACTATTTATGTCTACAGTGCAACATATTACATAACAGTATGTCACCTGATGGAAGTTCCATGTTGCAGCTCTTGCTTGGTCAGAGCCAGGGGCTGGTGAATGGCAGCATGCTCTCCAGGCTGAGAGCTGACAGTATATGAGAATGGAAAGAAGATGGTTAGCTTAGTACCTTGCTCACTCCAACATTGATGGCCATGGATTTGTCCTTTGACTCCACTGTTTGTAAGTTCCTCACATAGTGCAGTGGATTTTGCTGGCTTAGGGTCTACTACATATTGTGGGTCAGCCAGTATTTGGGTGAGAGTTCCTGCTGTCCGTTATCTGCTGCTATCCCGGTAAACCACATCATCCCCAAGCATACATCCAGCAATACCATACATATGCTACCAGTCTACTACCCCATTCATTTATTGCTAATGTTGTGTCTTTCGGCTTTTCCCAGTTAGGGGTCGCCACAGCGGAACTCTGGTCTGTTAATGATTGGCAGTAGATTATTACGTACCGAGTTGCTGGCTCTGACGCACAACCTTCAACAAAGGTATGCCCCATTCACGCAGGTCTCCACACAGAAGACGCTCTAGCTGAGAATCAAACAGGACAACATCTTACTGTGTGACGACAATGCTACTGAAGCACCACCTCTGCAGTTCCATTCATTTATTGCTAATAAGAGTGACTTATCTTGTGCCAGCAGCAGTTGAGAGTGACTTATTTCCAGCAGCAGTTGAGAGGACAGTGCATCAGGGCTTACTCTGTCAGATGCAGGCAGTACACGGCCTGTACGTGGTATGGTCTAGGTAGTGTGATGTGGCTGGCATCCATTTTACTGTGTGTATGTGAGTCAGAGTGAGGTGTCAGTCCCTGGGCCCCTAGGATGTCAGTGCATGTGCTATACATTGCCATCTTGCCAAGGCCAGGGCATACTTGGCATGCCTACATCTGACTACTGAGACAGGCTGAGGGGGTTCCTCCTCCGAGTCCCCCTGTGCCTGTGGGGACCTTGGCAATGGTGGAGGGCTGTGTTCACATTCCCTGTGCTGTTCCTGCCTCACCTATTTCCACAGGATCATATTGTGTAGCATGGTAGATACTATGAACATGTGTGCAAATGTGGCTGGAGAGTACTTCAGGCCTCCACCAGACATGTTAAGGCAGCAGAACTGTGACTGGAGTAGCCCAAACACACACTCTACGATGTTCCTAGTTTGTCCGTGCAGGTGTGTGGGCATTTCTGATGGGTGTCATCATTCACGGTTCCAGTGCATAACCAGCATTTGCCACTAGATGGCCGTACGGGATGCCCCCCTGGCAAATGCCTGGTACAGCTGTGAGGCGTTCCATATGTGGTAGTCATGATAACTGCCAGTGGTGCCAGAAACACACTGATGACAATGCCCTGGGCATTGCACATGACCTGGCAGTTGATGGAGTGATAGCCCTTGTGGTTGATGTAGACTCCACCCTCCTAACCTGTTTAGCAAGTTGTCCATTATTGCACCACTACATCTGCTGTGTTCCTCAGATGGCTTGTATTGCAGTGTTGTTATAAGGCTGCATGTTGTCCATAGCAGTCAAACTCTTACAGACTGACGCCTGGACAGGCCGATATATAACAGTCAGAGACACGCCCAGACATGGGGACAGGATGTTACTATTGCTGTTCCAAGCGTAGACAGTTGGTAAAATGTTTTTGTATTAGCTTGCATTTTCTTATGGGTATGACATCTGCTTCTCAACGGTCTGCCATTGATGTTTCACATCAATCTTTATTGTTTTGCACATAATTTGTCAGGCAAATGCAATGTTATGTAAAGCAGAACACATATGTGAAGCATATGTATGTACATTCTGTGACACCTTGTCATTCCAGGGCTCTGGATGGTGCCCACTGACTTGTTATCAGTACTGACACAGTCATGTGGCAGCCATTTATAACCTGGTACTACACTGACATGTCACAACCTGCTGTGTAGGTTACTCCGAGCTGTGTACTGTCCATATGTGTGGGCCCCGTCCCTTCATTGTCCACTACTTCATTCACTTTCCTGCAGTTACAAAATTTGACTTCTGGATAGTGCAAACAACAACTAGCATAGGTGTAGCTGACATGCAAAATAGTTGGCACAGCCAGTCTCAGACCACAGACCCTGTCAACCACAGTACTGTACTTAGACCACTAAGCCACAACAGCCAATAGTAAGTGCCGTCTACTTCCTGTCAGTATTAACCATGCACAGACATAGCACATTGACCCCTGCATATAGTGGACATAGAACAAGTTAGCAAGTTGATTGGGACAGCCGTGGAAATGTGTGGTCTGCTACTATTACCATACAAACATAAATGTTACTGCATTTCTATGGGAATATGGGTGTGTTGGGGGGAGGGGGCATACCTCTCAATTGTACAAATTTCCGCAGACTGTCCAGATATTTGCTTCATGTTTTGGGTCCATTTAGCATAGTATTGTGTTTGTCTTGGAAAATAAACATATCATTAAAGAGTGAAGTTAAAAAGTAATGACAGACATTTGAGTATCAGACTTCTTGTCCTTCAGAGACTTAATGCAACAGCAAGACCTGTTCTAATATCACTGTCTAAGTTTTTCAGAACAATATTTCATCAGTGTCCCTATTTCTGGGGCTTTGCCACACACCTCTTTATGGCTTTGTACAGATGACATGCTGTGAGAGGATGAGAGGTGTGTATGGGACTCCAACATTGACATTCATGCATGTGACCTATGACCTGCAGTTTCTTAGTCCCCCAGATATACTGCCTTGGGTTTTGGCACCTTGGGGACTACTGCATATTCTGGGGCAGACAGTATTTGGTGGACATTTCCTGTTGTCCCACATAGCTGTCAGTTGTCTGCTGCTATCCCGGTAGCCCACCCCATTCTCTTGCATAGATGCAGCCATACCATAAATATGCTACTATAGTCTACTACTCCATTCATTTGTTGTTAAGAAGAGTGACTTACCTTGTGTCTGCAGCAGTTGTGAGGACAGTGCTTCAGTGCTGAATCTGTCAGATGCACGCAGTACACAGCCTATACATGGTAAGGTACAGGTAGTGTGATGTGTGTAGCATCCTTTTTACTGTGTGTGCAAGTCAGAGTGTTGTGTCAGTCCCTGGGACCCCAGGTTGTCAGTGTATGTGCTATGCATTGCCAATTGCCAAGGCCAGGGCATACTGGGCATGCCTATGTCTGCCTACAGGGACAGGCTGAGGGGGGTTCCTCTTCCAAGTCCCCCTGTGCCTGTGGGGACCTTGGCAATGGTTTGGGGCCGTGTCCCCCTTCCCTGTGATGTTCCTGCCACAGTTGTTTCCACAGGATCATAGTGTGTAGCATGGTAGATACTTAGAACATGTGTGCACATGTGGCTGAAGAGTACTGCAGGGCTCCACCAGATATGTCAAGGGAGCAGAACCGTGACTTTAGCAGCCCAAACACATGCTCTACGATGTTCCTAGTTTGTGTGCGTGCCTCATTATGGTGTTCTTCAGTGGGTGTGTGTGCATTTCTGATGGGTGTCATCATCCACAGTTCCAGTGTGTAGCCAGCATCCCCCACTAGATGGCCATATGGGATGTCTCCCCCTGGCAAATGCCTTGTAGAGTTGTGAGGCATGCCAGATTTGGGAGTTGTAATAACTGCCAGGGCTGCCAGCATACTCATTGATGATAATGCTCTAGGCATTGCACATAACCTGGCAGTTAATGGAATGATAGCCATTGTAGTTGACGTAGATTCTACCCTCCTCAACGGGTGGTGCTTTGTCTATGGCACCCAGTATCTCTGGGTAGTGTGCTAAATAGTGGAAGAGACACATATTGGTGGTCCTGTCCTCAGGGGTGTTGGGGAAATAAATGTGCTCAATGGCATGTGTTAGCATGACATCCAAGAACTGGTGGAGTACCCTGGATGCAGTTGCCTGTCAGATCCCAATGATGTCCCCAGTAGGTCTTTGGAAAGTACCTGTAGCTAGTATTCTTAAGGCTAAACATACCTTTGTTTACACTGGGATGGGTTCCCCTCTACTGGGTCAGGGTCTGAGGTGAGAGCGAAAGAGCTCAGTGAGTTGCTGTAGTATGTCCCTGTTGACCCTGTAGCACTCTACTATCTCCAACTCATGTAGACCCTGAAAGGTTACCCTGGGCCTGAACTCTCTTCTCTTCCTCAGTCTGGGCTGGTTGTCGGTATCATCCTCATCACTGCCCTCAGCCTGTAGCATATAGAGATGTAGCAAAGCAGCAGCAGCCCCTATTATTTTGTCAGTTAAAATTCCCAAGTGTGTACACCAATGGTGCAGAGTATGTGGGGAAATCAGATTGAAGGGTGTCTGCATACTTTATACTGGTATGCTACAGATGCAGCTTGTGTGATTGGCTGACTATGATATATTCCACCTGCCAGCAATATTATTGAGTGGTTTGAATAGCCCACTGCGAGTGTGATTGCCTTTTGTCTGCTATTTCCTTTTATTTCTTTCTTCTTCAGTTTCCTCAGTTTTAAGCCCTGTGTACTCTGCATAAACCCATGGAGCCAGTGTAAACAATGCTGAGCAGAAAGGGCCCTCCCCTGTACACAAACATGCTCAGCATTTCTCTAACCAGCTAAGCACAGCTTAGCAGCCTCATACACACCCCCCTGCTTAGCTGTGCTTAGCTGAGCTCCAATGTACTTATACAAACCATGACACACCCCTTTTTCATGTCAGCTGCCTCTTCTGTGTATGCCACCACATTGTAGCCCCTACATGGTTAGGTACCTGCAGACACGGTGGCCCATTTTTCTATTCAGTAAACTTAGCTCATTTACATACACCTAATTGCATATACCCTAGTTACAGCACTACACAAGAAACTATGTCCTTAGCAACCACTATAACTTGGCATTGTATGAATCTACATGCTGGCCAATATAATGAAAAAATTAATTTTACCTTTAATACTCACCTTTTACTATTTTAATTTTATTTTTTGCAAGATCGCATGTTTGTGTGCCGCTGTGCTCCACTTAAACATGGCATATGTGCTAAAAATAAACCTTGATTTCTCAATTTTTGCATCACTTTTTCATGCCAATGGCCATAGTTTTGGCCATTTGGCATGCCTAATGCACCTAATACATGCTTTACTTTTAGTTGTCACAGCCCTGCTTTTTTTTTGCAGTCTGGTACACGGTTACTAACTGCATACATTTTTACTGCAGACACAGCTCCTACACTGATGCCTGCCTGCTTCCTGGATCGGTAAATCACCTCATTTGCATGTTTTTCACAAGCAAATGAGGTGATTTATATGCCACAATTGCATCCATGTCAGCATAGTTCTGGGAGGTACGTGCATGCCCCCAGTCTTGTTTCCTGAATTGCTCCGCTTTCTAACTCCGTGTTTGGTCCATGCCACTATGGCTACAAGGAGAATAGCTGCATGCAGGCTTTACTGAATTACTCCCTATCACTTTTTCATTACAATTTATTTCTTGGCAATCAGCATTTAAAAAACAGATTACATCTTATTTTTCCTATGTCTGTTGTAGCCTGACATTTTTTAAAAAGTAAACTTGACTAAGAAACAACCTAGACTCAAATGGCATTTCATTATTGGGGGGGGGCATTTTTAAATATGATGAGTGCCCACTAGTTTTTTGTCATTTTTATTATTATATTATGCTTCATATGTGGTGTAAACATCTGAAAAAAGAAATGTCAGAATTCTACAAAACAAAATGAGGTGTGCATTGTCACTTTTTTATGTTTCCAATTGTGGCTACATGGGAAGCCCCAGAGACTAAAGACTATATGAAACTATACAATACAAGCAGCTCAGCTGAACTATTAGTTGCAGTTATAATAATTTAGTTATCTTTTAGACTAATTTTACTTTTCCATTTCTGACATTTTCATGTTCTAATAAGGCACTGCTGACATTGTTAATAATGGAAATAAATGTCTAATGCTTCAGAAGGCACTTAATTTTGTAAGATAGTAGAGAACAACTAATATGCCTATCACAGCATTCAGTTATCAGTTTAACAGACAAGGAACAGGATGTCTGTTGACTTACTCTTCACTAAGAAAAATGAATCATCTAAGACCAGTTTTTACAAAGCTGTTTATCCACTAAATAGACTTTCAAAATTTTTAGATGACAAGCCACTACAGAAATGTTAATAGTGACTATACCTAAAATACATATGAAAACAGGCAAGAGTCAAATATCCTGCATGTTTTTTAATTCAACATTGCATGTGTAAAATCACAAATCTTGCAGAGGTATCACCAAAGACGTTTTGGTCACAAACAAAAAAGACAGAGGACGGGATTCATAGTTGTTTGATGCATTGAACAGAACAAATGAGAAGGTAGCAGCAATCTACAGAGTATGGTGATTCAAATGTACAACATGGTCTTATAAGGAACAAAACAGCATGGTTTGCAGCACATGCTGGTAACTGTATGAAGACATGCAAATAAGCCGTATGAAATATGCAGATGGATTCACCCAAAATGATAGACTCATTCACACATATATTAAGCAGGTACAATGACAGGGGGTGCATACCCATTTTACACATTGAGAAATCATGGTGTACAGGAAAGCAGTGATATCAGATTGGCAGCAGCTACAGCACACTTATTTCCTGCCATCAGAGCCAGCTTCTACAAAATTGCTGAACACAACCGACCACTATGAAGAAGGAGATACAAGCAATACCCGACGTGATGCCAGCTCATAAGTTAACAGATGGTGCATATTTCCACATAGACAGGGAGGCTGTTAAGGACTTTGTCAAAATGTGTCACCCACAAGTGTAATCAAGACAGATGTATGTTACATACATTACTATGTATACTAAGGAATGTATGTCACATACCAACTGGGAAAATGTTAGGGAAATTGTAGGTGCCAATTTCAAGAATCCTGAACCAGTTCCTCAACACTGTTCTAATTAATTTAGAAGAGTATAAATGGTTCACCAGAACTACAGAGGAGAGGACCTGTACCACACCGACATTTTGCTAAATAACCCACTTCCGTGACCTCCTGTAAACCATAGACTTAGTCACACAGACAAATCATTCAGTAAAAGTTGCAAGAAAGACCCACCCAAGTTAAAATCTTCTCTGTGTAATACCTTAATCCTCCTGTAGTGGAAGCCTATGGGATATATGCAAATTACTCCTTAAGGACATAACAATGTTTCAGTCACATGACATTTTATACTTTAAATCTTTCTAGGTACATTCAGGCAAATAAAGCCAGGCCCCCCAGACACATTGTCATCAAGGCCGTACCTAGCCCAGGGGGACTGACAGTCTGACAAGAAGGGATTGGTCTGGAATCTCCAGGACATTATCCTTCCATGTGGCACCTGGGCAGCTTCCTTGATTTATACAGCTGACACACACTCTGTCTCTATAGAAGGTTCTTGTGTGGGAATTTTCCCACAGGGATATCTGGTTGGTAGCTGTACATATAAATGCTCAATACATATGTTTATACACACAGGTATAATTCAAGCAGAGAGCAGGTTGTGTATAATGTTATGTGTTGTATGCAGTGCCAGATATGCCTTCATTTCTGTGGAGTGGCTGGCTAATGTTGTGGTTCATGGAGGCATGAGTTCAAATACATTCAGGTGTAGTTCTCTTTACAGTCTGCTTGTGCAGAGGTATGAGGCAGTCAGCTGCATTTTATGTGCTACAGGGCTTGAGTCAGCCCTAATTTGTCTACTGTGTCACCTTGAGCAAGTCATTAAAACATATAGTGTTGGGAGCATTTGGGAATTTGGACTAGGCTCTTCAATGGTTCCCTGGACTGCAAGCTTAGTAACTACCTATGAACCTACAATGCATAACACCCTGACCATGCTGGAAAAGGCCTATAATGCAGTACTTGCAGAAATACACAATATAGTGGATCATGTGCTCAGCATACTGAAGAGATGCATCTATTAGCTAGATACATGAGGTTAGGCACTGCGGTACACATTCCACACCTCTTGGGAAAGAATGTTAATGTGTGCATCATATTGCATAAGAATGCATTGCACAAACAGATGGAGTAGTCGGTAAGCATCTTGGTAGGACTGTCCATAACAGCTGTATCAGTAGCAGAAGAGGTAGTGGAGAGTCATTGGAAGGAACACTCAGCAGCAGTATCGCAGCCAAAGCAGAGGAGGGTGCTACACATTGTTGAACTGGCAAAGAGGAGGCATCTGGCCCACAACTATAGACAACACAGAACAAAAGGAAGCATGTTTTATATACCCAACATTTTCAGGGCAGTGCATGGACTGACAGTGTTGTGCATCAGAAATCACCATATCAACATATGTTAGCAATTGGACTTGGCAGACTTGCACTGATGGACAACACGGTGAGAACTGCCTGCAACTCTGTGATACGAGGTAGGATCATTTGACTAACTATAATAACTATGCACTCTGGGGAAATGTGGGGCATCAGAGAGTACATGGGCCTCAGTGGCCATGATGATAACACTGAATGACCGTTAGCATTCACCCTGAAGGGCCATACCATGTATCCATACTGATAATTGCCATTGTCTGAAAATGAGTCCTCACCCATAACTGACATGGCAGGCCATATGCTCACATGTGACAGGAAAGGAATAGATCAACATAAATACCTGCATGCAGCCTGATAAAGAATCTCAGGTAATTAGGCAGAGGCATAGCTCTCAACTGCACATATTTTTGGTTTTTCATAAAATTGAGGTTTTCTGTCAAATCAATGGTAAATCGTTGAACATTAAAGTCAGCAAATAATGACAGACATTTCAGTTTCAGATTTCATACCCTTCAGAAAATTCATGCTTAAGCAACTTTCTGTGTTTACAAGAGCAATATTTAAAATGTTCCCTATATTTTTGGCCTTTGTCCCTCCATTATTTATGGTTTTGTCCAGATTTCCTACCCTAATATGTTGAGAGGTATGGCCAGAGGATCACCGTTGCCTCAGCAACAGCTTGTGAAGGCTGAAATGACATAGTTTATGACCATCTTCTCATGGCTGCAGAAAGCAAGGCATATGGATGGAGTCTGGACAGCAGCTCCAATGAGTCTCATGGAGACATCTATGGAGACAAACCTTGCCATCGGTGATCTCAGCATCATCATCTGCTTGCAGTCTCTATACTCCATGTCACAACTTACTTGTTACATCAGCATCAGTGCTAACTCTCTTTTCCCTAATTTCTACATGGAGTTATGGTGTTACATCTATAGTGACCATCATCTAGAGCCAATGCTCACTCTGCCAGTTTGATGGATCTGCCTTGGTTGCTTGTTACAGGTCATCCCAAAACTCAGAAAGCACACTAACCATCTCCACAGTGCTATGTATAGTAGCTAATTGTGCCAGGATCACTAACCTGCACTTCTGCAGGTTAATGTTAATTATGACAGATATATCAAAGTTCATAGGTTCATAGGTTCATACTAGGCTATCTGCCCTAAGGCATTTATAAGCCTAGCCCAGATTTTTGTGGCTTTCGCCACCCCTTTAGTTTGAAGGATACTTTGCCCATTATTTTGCTGTGCCTCTGTCAAGCAGTGACACTGAGGTTATCCCTGGGGTATACCTGCGATCTCCCATCCATTGCTCAAGATTTCTCTTGAACAAAGCCAGCGAGGTGCTCTGCCTCACATGTACTGGTATTTTGTTCCACAGCATGGGGAGTCTCTGGGTGATGAATCTGTCCCTCCAGCACATCCTATTAATAGCCGTGTTGAGGTTTAAGTCTCTTGCCCTTGTAGTTCTGATGGATTTAGATTTTTTGAGGTGAAGCATGTTCATTAATTCCGGGTTGGACATGGCCTTGTATGTCAGGCACAGGTCACCTCTGAGCAGACGGTAAGTGACTGATTAGAGCTTGAGTTCCTTCAGTTGGGCAGCATAAGACATATTTTTGAGACCCTTTATCCTTTTGGTGAGGAACTTTTGGGGCCTTTCCAATTGCTGCAGGTGTCGGGTCAGATACATTCCGAATGGGGCATTGTACTCAATCATTGGTCTGATGAGTGATGAGTACAGGGGAACGATGACCTCCCTTGATCTAGATGTGAATCCCTTCATGATCAGGTGGGCAATGTAGAAAGTCTTCCTAACCACTTTGGCAACGTGAGTGTCAAACGAAAGGTTACTGTCAACCTGGGTCCCCAGATCCCTGATAACCTCATCTGTGCTTAGTGGATTGCCACCTATACGGTAACTAGGGGTAACCTTGTTTTTCCTGAAGGGTATGACTATGCATTTTTTGGTGTTTAACTTTAGGCCATGGCTCTGGCACCAGTTATCCGTTTCTATGAGACCCTTCTGAAGGATGTCTGTGTCAGATGGGTTTTCAACTATGGTGCCCAGTTTGCAGTCATCTGCAAACTTGGATGATCCTTGAGACACAGTGGTACCTACCCTCCCAGCTATCCCCTTTGTGGGATACTGCATCTGACTGAAAGAATGCATTTCAGCTACTCTTTGTGCCTGGGACATAAGTGGAGTCCATGAGGGACTTTCATTTAGAAGCTGCTTGTCATGTCCGGGTGAGGCTGTACCGCTTGAGTGGGCCCTGTAATGGTGGGTGTGGGTGACCTCCAACACTGAATATTGTGGACAGTACCATTGTGTCACTGGACCCTATCACTTACATGTTGCCATCATTTTTTGCCACAGGTTCCCTACTGACATCATCCCTTTGTTGACCTTTTGTTGTCGACCCTTAAACACTGGAATCTGCAATAGGAGGAACACATATAACACAATTTTCCATCTTCACATAACGCCATACAAAGCCCTATGGCTTACATAACAGAGGTTTAGCTAGCAATTTGGTGCCTTGTGCCATCCTGCAATCTGGCACCACCCCAACTCTAAGTTTAAGAACAAAAAAATAAATATTTTCTTTCTTCTAAACTGTAGCAACTGCTTGCTATAGTTCTATCAAGCAGTTGCTATAGTTTATGCCTTCAGATCACAAAAAAATGAAAAACTTTCTTTTTAAAATATATTAAACTGTGTGCTATAAACTTCTTTCATTTTACACTAAATCAAACTGCTTGCCACAGTGTAGTAAGCAACTGCTACATATGGAATAGTAAATGCTTCAGTTCTGCCCACAAATGCAATAATAGCACATGAATGCAGGTAATGCACTGCACTGCCCCCTATTACTTTGTGGCCAGAGTGGATTCCCCCTTGGCACCACATAAGCTGTGCTGCTAATGCATAGTACTACACATTAAAACATAGCTATAGCATACTTCAACAGACACACCTTGTCATAAATCTTGTTACATTTTCGTACCAGTTGTGTCTGAAATGCAGGTGAGCATTAGTCCATTCTTCTCTTTGAATGCACTGCAGTGTGCTATACTGTATTACAATGGACATTACTTACCTGGTCCTTCTTAGACTGCCACATTAGTTGTTGGTGCTAGCTCAGCTCCCATATCCAAGCCACCCACAGCCTGTGAAGGACTAGTCACCATGTGCAGCAAGTGAAACCAAAAGTCTTCAGCATTAGTGAAATACTCCAGTGTTGATGGTCTAACATCTGTGATGGACCTGCCTGTTGCAATGCCACTTCCCTTTCCTTTACATAAAATATCATATCAGCACCTGTTTGCCTGATTTGTTGTAAATTCTTGTTATGGCCCCACCAAAATTCACATCAAGCACTATTGCTTGCCGTATCTGTTCCTGATACTGCTGGTCTGGGGCACAATTGGCCAAGAGATGCATTCCATGTTTGTTAATGGCCTACAGTACCACATTATTCTCCCACATGGTGAACTTTTCTAAGATATGTTTCCCTAGGGTAGCCATGCCAATACATGTACACCTTCGGGGAAAAAATATATTCTGTGACTGTGTCAGGTAAGCTGAGAGATATCTTATGTATGGACACTGTCCCCCTTATGCATCACTTTATCATCTGCAGTTAGTGTGCTACACAGCCTCCCTACAGGTCACATACAATAGCCATGCATTAACAGAGTCCTGAAACCTCATACCCCTGCAGCAATGTCCTTCAGAAGGTTTCCATTCTACATGCTTGTCTATCACTTCCGTGGTTAGATGGTGCAGTTCCGTGTCAATGGCCTGCTTTGCAGTGACATGTACATCACAACACTCTCCTCGTTATGACTGACATTTACCACAGGATTTGTTGTTCTTGCTGAGGAACTTTACCAGGAATTACTTCTTCCTTAATGCTTTACAGCTGAATGTTTACCAGTTTTTACTGAAATTTGACTTTTTCACTAGTGTGTGGTATTAAGCTGTGCTGTGTGAAATGTTGACAATGCTATGATGGTTATGTTACTGAAGTTTCTTAGCACCTCTGTTTTGAAATCACTGCAACAGTATATTGGCTACACAAACACGCTGATGGTAGTCATACACATCTCCGTGACCATGAGGCATCTGACCATTATGTTTTTGCATACAGTATGTGCATGCCAATATTGCTATGGAGCAATACTATATCTTTCAGCTCTATGGTGCAGTACTAGGGACACACGGTAGTGTCATTCTGCAGCAACACAAGATCCATAAATATACATCCACGAGCAGTGGGTTATCATTTTTCTCATTGTGTTGACCTGAATGAGAGGCCATGGCTACTTCAGGCACTGTGGACTCTAGAGTGGTGGGCCAGAGAGAGAGGTAGAGAAAGATTTTCATATTTTTCCTGAATAGACATTTTGAGGAGCACCTGCTGGTGTGATATGAAGGCCCCTTGTAGAAGGTAAGTACATGGCATGAGCCTGACAGCATAGTAAGTGATTCCACTGGCATCACCTATACAAGTGAACAGACTCTTCATTGGTACAGTGATCTGAGGTAGTGCTACCCTAACCTGCCTTGTAGTGGAAATCAGAGGTTAGAAAAAAAACAGTCAGATATGCTGTGTACACCTTTACTTTTGTTGCTGCTGTCTTCTGCTATCTTACTGCTTTTTTTGTATACTTAAGAATACATATAGTTTTTTTTTCCGGAAGCAGATGGGGAGAATGGCTGGATACTATAAAAAGCTGCTATGACTCTTACAATGGTAGGGTGTGTATGACAACTGTGCAAGTCCACTGTAAAACTGTGACTGCATTTGTAGCATATGTAAGTAATCATTTGTTCCTGTTGTGTTGTACTTCCGCAGGTCCAGTTGTGGAAGTGGAGGGGGGAGGCCATGCTTATCTTAGTCTGTGCCACCCGATGTCTGGGATATTAGGTCATCAGTGGTCACTAGGCTGCCTGTAAGCAGAAGGACAGTGGTTCTGTGATAACTTGGTGGCCACCCCTCTGGGTAAGGGGTAGCTACTCTTTTGAAAGTGGTTTGTGCACTCGTTGCCTTCATTGTGGCATCCATCATGCCAGTCATATGCCCTTCTGTGGCACTTGGTCCAGCCATAAAGCATCTTAGCACTGCTTCTCCCTTAAGTACTACATGTCTCTTTAGTTAAATTAGACATTTGCTGTTATGATTACCTGCTCTGTTCAATGCCTATGTGTCTGATTAAATTTGTAGCATAGATAACTCCTCAAAAACTAGCACAGCAATGATGCTTGTCTATGAATCCCAGCAATAAAACAACAGACATAATAGCATGGGCAGTTTAATTGGATTCACAATATTCAAAATAAGTTACTGATTTTTTAAAATATTTTTGTATGTTGGTAAAGTAATAATGTAAGTTGGGTGACTGAATATAACAAGTCTGACATAGTAATTTTTGTTTAAAAGGTATGCACTCATAATACAGTCAGAGTTTTATGTTTGCCTGTGTGGAATTGTGCTTTCCACAAAATGTTATGTATTGTTTTCATCTTTTTTTCTTATGTATTTATTAGAAATATATGAGAACAACCATCAAAGAATTACATGGTATATGTGTATTCCATGTGGTGTTTTTATTCAAGATGGACTGCACATGATGATTGAAAATAAAGTTATGAATTGTCAAAAACAGATAAAATTAAAAGATAAGAAAAAGAATAGAAATATACAACATACCTGACTAAATAAAAGTAATATACAGAAACTTCTGGACTGGATGCAAACTAACAATGTGTTTTATAAAAAATAACTTCCAACATCAAATACTTTTTAAAGACAAGTACATGGCATGAACTTGCCAGGATGGTAAGTAAGTCCACTATAATTTGTAAATATAAATAAACATCTTCATTATAATTATTTATTTAATATTTGTTAACTAGGAAAGTCTGACTTGGAATGAAGCCAATTTTCAACAGAGGCCCAGGGAGAAACACTCCAGGTACATGCCTTTCTACCATGGGAGGAAACCAGAGCAACCCACACAAATGCAGGGATGACATACAGACTCCGCACAGAAGGCACCCCCACTGAGAATCAAACCAGAGAACCTCTTGTTATGAGGCAACAACACTACCACTGCACCGTCCTGTACTGTAACTACTTATCAACAATGATAGATTGCATTACAACAAAACATATTTCTTTCTTATACCACAGCAAAAACATACACAATAAGAAACTGCAAAACATCATAGCTCTATACTATGTTGTACAGATGATGACTTAATTTGTAGCTTTAAATATCACTATCGCGCTTAAATGCAGCATGGTCTATTAAACAACATGGCATCTACTGTTTAAATATTTGTTGTGTTATGCCTTTAAACCAGTAAACAGCTGAAGCACAATAAATGATCTCATGGGGTTACTGGAAATCCTATTGACTAGTAGCATATGAACTGTATAAAATAAAACTGCTCTATAGTTTGTGAGATGGAATAAGCCTAATTAAGTGCAAAATGCAGGCATGAGAAGACAGAAAGATGCTTTGTCATCTATAATTAATTCAGTGCCATTCAAAATCCTACACTCTTCCTCATTTACTAAGAGCACCATTAAATGATGGTTGTTGTGGTCTCCATTTCAAGTACACATATTGTTTAGTCTAACCAGAAGTTAATTTCATCTCTTTAATATGCATTGGAGTAATTCTGATTTCTTTGCAACTCGGAAGTAAAGTAGTATAGGTATAGTTTGATGTAAAAGTTATCTACTGCGTTAGAACAGATATCAGCAAAATTCATTTTCAGTCAAATGAATGCTGCTAACAGCAAGCAATGACGTGCTTTTACTTAGATAATAGATGAACAATCATAGGAAGCAAAGGAAAAAATCAACATTCTCATGTGGGATGATTTCACAAATAGCCTCATAAAATGCAAATGTATGCTACAACATAGCTTTTCTTTTTGTTCTTCATTAATTCCAATGCAGAATACAACAAAAAATATATAAATTTGCATATTTTAGGCCAGAATTCTATATTCAGCAGGCATTCATCAGTGGGCATTTATTAAACATTCTGACCTTGCAGCTTCATTTTTAGAAAAAGAACTAGGTGGAGATGTTTATTCATTCCCATGATGTTATCAATACTCTTTTTCAGGAAAGTTCATTTAGTAAATTACATTTGATATTACTAGTAGATTTATTATTCAACAGTGACATTAATTAACTTTCTACATAGTTTTGCATGCTTGTATGAAAAAAAAAATGAAAAAAAGGCATTACCGCAACCGCGATATCACATTACCGGCAGTAGACTGTACGAGCACAATGACGAACATTTTAGATTTTTGCAGTTTTACCTGAAAAGGGATTAGCATGTGTAAATGAGAGTAAGTTAGTAAATAACAAGTTTGGACGTCCCATGTATCTGCAAGCCTTAACTGAAAATTATGAACACAAAGATAAAGCTTAGCTCTTACAGGGACTTAAACAAGATTGGAATGTCATGACATAAGGAACGTGCATTGTTACTTTGGCTGGTTTTAATTAGGTCAGAATTTTTGATACTGCGATTGCCCCTTTAATTTTGAAATGTCAGTCTGACTCACATGGTATAGGAATGTAAATCCAAAAGCAGTTGACACTGGGAGTTAAAACAAGATTGGAATTGAAGAGGCACAGGATATTTAAAAGAAAAGTGATATTGTGGGTGGGAATGTGAGTAACATGGCTAAAGTGGGCATTGCTTTGGTTAGCTGTAATGTGGACCTGAATTTTAAACACTGGGATTGTCCCTTTAAGGCCATGGTTTCAACACCAGTTGTTGGTCTCAGCAAGGCCTTTCTGTAGGATGTCTACATCACTTGGGGAGTTAATAATGGCTCCCAGCTTGCAATCATCAGTGAACTTGGTCAGCCAGAGCCCTCTGTGTTTTCCTGGACTTCTGAGAAGCAGATGCCAAACAGGAGAGGACCAAGGACCAATCCCTGTGGGACTGCACTCATGACTGGTCGGCAGTCTGACTTGGAGTCTGCTACTTTCACACTGTGCATTCTATCTGTGAGCCAATTTGCAACCCACCTAGTGATATAGGGGTTGATAACTAGTTTGGTGAGTCTATCAATAATTCGGAGTGGGAATGTTATCAAAGGCCTTGGCCAGATAGAGGTAGGCCGTATGAACTGCCTTGCCCTCATCCACAGCTCTGGTGATTGATTCAAAGAAGTCAACCAGGTTGAGCAGGCATGATCTACCCTTCACAAAACCAAATTGCATGGGATCCAGTGTTTGGAGATTCCCTATATCCTTGTTAATTAGGTCCATGATGATGTGCTCCATAGCCTTACATATCATACTAGTGAAGCTAATGGAGCAATAATTCCCAGGGCCTGCAGTCACTCCCCCTTTATGGAGAGGGATGACTGTAGCAGTGCGCCATTCTGTAGGGATGAAGCCTGAGGTGAGGCTGTGATTGAACAGGGCACACAGGTGTGGTGCCAGTTCACTTTGTAGTTCATGTAGAACACAGCCAGGGATATTGTTGGGTCCCATGGAAGCTGTATTCTTGGCCTTGGACAATGCAGCTTTAACCTGTGCTGCAGTAAATCTGGGTGCCTGGCATTCTTCTGGTATTGTGACTGGTTCTTTAGGAGGGGAGAAAGGGGTAAAGTTGGCACTGAATCTGTCAGCCAGTACATTGGCAATATCTGTAGGCTCAGTATAGAAGGTACCATTGTGCAGTAGCTCAGAGCAAATATGGGTATTGCCATAGAGATTCTTGATATAACTGTAGAAGACTTTGTGGTTGTTTTTAGTGTCTGATGCAATTCTGGCATCATAGCTAGCTTTAGAGGTTTTAATGAGGGATCTCAACTTTTTGTTGAGGCTAATAAGGGAGTTTTTCCAGTCTTGGGACTTCACCTTTTTCTGCAACAGTTTCTTCCTTCTGTTGTAGAGTTTGTTAATGGTAGGGGACCACCAGATTGGCTTCCTTTTTTTGGAGGAGAGCATCTTGGTTCTGTTGGTTATGGCTAGTTCCATGCATTTATGTACATGTTCGTACAGTGCATTGGTGTATGATTTGGCAGTTATGCACCTATTTTCCATTTGCATGGGTGCCGTGAAATTAGCCACCTCTGTTTTTAGGAGCCCAAAGTCAGCTTTGGTGAAGTTTTTCATAGTGGTTACCTTTGCTGTTGGTGTGGATGAGATGTGGATTTCCATGGTAATTAGTTTGTGGTCGGATCTAACCAGGGAGGAATTGACTACTGGTGTTGAGCAATGGTTGCCCATGTTAGTAATAACCAGGTCAAGGATGTTGCTTCCTCTAGTGAGGGTAAGAATGAGCTGGTCCAGCGCACTGGAATTAATGAACTCCTGGATGCATTGAGCAAGTGTATTGGTGCATGAGTAGTCTTCTCAGTTGATGGAGGGGTAGTTGAAGTCACCCAGTATGAGAGTGTTGGGTTGGACCCTTATAGTGTCCAAGGTGCTTAGGAATGTGAAGTGAGAGTCTTGACACATGGTTGGGGACCTGTAGCAGGCTATGACCTAAATTGCCATCTTACCCACTGTTAGCTGCACCTGAAGTATCTCCGATGTGTTATGCTGGGCTACTAGTCTGGAGGTGTGCATATCCTTTATGAATATGGTGACGCCACCACCTTTGGAGCTTCGGTCCATGTTCTGGGGCCAAAAGGTGTGGAATGAGTTATAGCCTGGTAGCATAGTGGTGCTTTCTGCTGCTTTAAATCAGGTCTCCGTTACAGCACAAATGTCGATATTCTCCATTTTGAGGAGTGCTTCGAGCAAGTGCATCTTGATATTTACACTTCTAGCGTTGAGCAACATGACTCTCAGATTGCATTTATTTATAGCTGTTATGGTGGTAATTTGGTCTTTGGAACACTGCCTAAAAAAGGCACTTTAGGGCTGGCAAGAGCCTTAGCCAGTATCCGGAAACCTAAGTGTGTAAGATGCAGGCCATCGCTGGCAAAGCATCGAGGTCTCCCAACCATGTCATCCCAAGCAGACAGATGCTGGATCCCCTTAGAATGACACCAGAAACTTAGCCAATTGTTGAAGTCAATAATTTTCTGCTTGTACTGCGGTATCATTCTGGGCAACAGTAGGATGCTGCTCAGGGCTAGGGTCATACCTGCCTGGGCCACATAATCCGAGAGCTCCTCCATGTCTCTTTTCATGTAGTGCAGGGAGGTGCATCTCAGGTCATTCACACCCATATGGACAATGACAGAGTCATACTTGTACTTGTTGTGAAGTGACCTGAGTGTGTGTGTTAATGGACATGCTGCACCACAGAAAATCCAAATCCCATCGAGCTACAAGTTCGAGAGACTTGAACCTCAGCACTGAAATAAATAGGACATGCTGGAGGGACAGATTCATAACCCAGAGGCTCCCTTCACTCTGGAATAAAATCCCAGTCCAGGTTAGGCAGAGTCCCTCATTGACTCTCTTCAAGAGGAATCTTGATGAGTGGATGGGAGATCGTAGGTTTACCCCGGGTATCACTTCTGTGTCACAGTTAGACAGAGGCACAGTATACTAACCTCGAAAAAGGGCATAGCAAAATTAATTTAAAATGGGTGGCGAAAGCCAAACACACTCTGGCTAGGCTTATAAATGCCCTACGGCAGATTGCCTAGTATGAACCTATGAACCTATGTATCGGATCCTGGCACCCGACAGACAGCTGACTGTTACCTTCTCCTTATTCAACCTAGTGAGTGGGACATCAGAGTGCCTCACTATCAAGTCACCTATGATTATTGTATTGGGCAAGCTGTTTTGCCTTATGGGCTTAGGTTGAGGGGGTCTATATTAGAACATCGAAGTTTCAAAACTTTGACAATTCTAATATCGACCCCTATTCAGCAAAAGCTGAAAATATCGAACATACAGAACAGCAACTTTTTTCCTAGGGAAAAAATTCACTGTTCCAAAACACATACACACAACACAAGCACACCAAACAAACAGCAATCCACACACATACACCTAAAATCTTACACCTAACCCTACACTAAACTATACACACACCACTAACTATCCACTTACCTTAACCCAAACCCTAACCCTAAGGTCCGCCGCTATCGCACACTCACCTCACCCGCACGCTAACCCTAACTCACCTACCCCGCCATAACACTCACGTCCACACAATCGCACACTTACCTGACCTACGCCCTAAGTCATCTAACCTGCCCTAACCCTCCCGTCCTCACAATCGCACACTTACCTGACACGTGCCCTAACCCTAACTCATCTAACCTGCCCTAACCCTCCCGTCCACACAATTGCACACATACCTAACCCACGCCCTAACCCTAACTCACCAAACCCGCCCTAACCCTCACGTCCACACAATCGCACACATACCTAACCTGCACCCTAACCCTAACTAACCAAACCCGCACTCAATCGCATGCTTACCTGAACCTGACCCATAACTTTCCACCACAGCTCTGAAAATACCAAAGCAGCAGAAACGAACAACCAAATTCTTTCCCTAGGAAAGAAATTCGGCTTTCTGTTGCTTCGATATTTTCAGCTTTTGCTGAATAGGGGTCGATAATAGAACATTCAAAGTTTTGAAACTTCGATGTTCTAATATAGACCCAGTTGAGGGGCACACTGTGTAGGTGAGCTATGTGTCTTGTAATTTGTGCTGTGTTGTGGTGGTTGAGTGTGTTTCTGATTTGGAAGTTTCTGCTGTTTGGGTAGATTTCTATTGAGAGCCTCTGCGAAGGTGGGTGTGTGTTTTTTGTTTTTATGTGAGAGCTGTGATGGTGAGTTTTCTGGAGGGCTATGTGTTCCATGTGGTGTGGTGCAAGTGTTGACCTTCTCCTCTTGACCAGCCAGTCTTGACTGGAGAGTGCATGTCATGCAGTTCAGATATATAAGTGCATCTCTCACAAATCTGAGTGTTGGGAGGTAAGAGGAGAGGGTTGTCTTTGTACATGAGGCAGTTGCTACACTGACTCAGAATACCCAAGTTCACCAGGTTAATAGGAGAAAGCACAGGGAACTGACCTTTAGACATGCCAGGAGGGATGGTCATTATTAATAAGTACTGGAGCTGTTTACTTATAGGACAATTATTGCTGTTAGCAATAATTGCTACAGGAAGCCAGATGAATTGCTAGCCGAATAAGCTAGTTAAATGCAAGAGAGAAGAGAACTAGCAAGAATTAAGGGAAAAATTGAAGAACAGACTTTCTGGCATCGGTAATAGTTTTCCCTAGCTGAGTGGCGCTCCACGGCACGCATACCCGTGTAAACACGGGCTTTTAAAGCAGAAAGTTGAAAGGAAGCTGGAAACCACTCCTAATGTGGTAGATAGGTTACCTAGTGCTTACCACTCCCATTGATATGCTGAGAGGCTTCCCTCTAACACAGAAAGGTCCAGGGAACTCAGAAACTACAATACAGTCCTGAATACAGCAAATCTGTATCTGGATTACTCTAGTAACAGAAAAGGTGGGAAAACAAGCTAGATTTTTTTTTTAAATATAACTGTAGCAAATGAGCAAACTGATTTAAACAAATTAGCCAATTAACCAATAAAAAAGCTCAAAACTGTGCCCTGTTCCGGCAGTCTTCAATCAGACAAGTTCTAGCTGCACACTCCTGCCACTAGGGTGCAGGGAAACCTTCTCCAAAAAAGATGGCCTGGATTAGTGCTCAAGTTATGCAAACAAAGCAAGATTCAGCAGGTCTGAATCTAGTTTATGCAACAGCAAACAAGGAGCACCAATTTCAGAAAGAAACATTTCAAATAAGCAGGCACAATAAGTCTTTAACCAGAAATTCCCAGCTCAGAAGGGCAGAATCTACCCTCTCCTCCCACAAGAGTGCAGACCACAAACCTTCTTAATGTAAAACAACTGGCCTGAAGCCCAAGTGCTTAAACCAAAAGGCTTTGAATAACAGTTACAATTTAATCAGGCTACTAACAAGCAGTAATAAATGCAGCAGAATAAATGCTATTGAGTACTTTTAAGAATAGGCAGCAAAAGCAAAATAAAGTAGGAAGAAACACAAATACAGTAAAAGCAGATGGATAAAGTGCATTTTTTAATATAACAGTAGCAAACGAGCAAACTGATTTAAACAAATTAACCAATTAACCAACAAAAAAGCTAAAAACTGAGCCCTGTTCCAGCAGTCTTCAATCAGACAAGTTCTAACTGCACACCCCTGCCTCCACTAGAGTGCAGGGTAACTTTCTCCACCAGAAATCAAAGATTTGAACTTACCAACCTGGCAAAAAAATGGCTTCAAACAGTTACTCAGTAAATATTACTTCCTTAATCTTGAAAGAATTTGTCAGAAAAGCTCTAAATGAAGCACTAGTAATATTGGGTGTGTTCATAGATTTTTAAAAGTTAATAATGTCACTCAAAGCTTATACACATGTTGTATTTCATTAGTGTGATCAAAGTTCTATTTAGTCTTTCAGAGGTTTTCCTACTAAAAAAATGTCACAATCAAATGGTGCTAGAAACCCTCACCTGAAGGGACAAGTGAAAAAGGTGTTCATCAGGAGCAGATTCTGAAGTATGGTCTTCTTGTCTCTCCAAGGGAGTAAGAAAGATAGCTGGTGCTATAGAGACGCACAATTTCTTCAGTGGAGACTTGGGAAAACTACTTGCCATTCTTGAAGGGAAGAGGTGGAGCTTTTTGCAAAAAAAGCTCCTTGTGGAGGTGAGGTAACAACCAGTGCAGACAGACCACTGCATGTCCCCTTTTGGTTCCATAATCCATACAAATAGAAGTAAAATGTAGGGGCAAAGAAGAAAACCCTTAAAGACATCCATAATAGTGGTCTAAATGATGGCCCTACTCTGCCTTCCCTCTCCCCAGTGATGGGGAACAAATGGGACAATTGGCCAGGGGATGCCAATGATCAATAGGCCACAAGAGCAAAGAGTGACAAAAAATATTACAATAATACAATGTGTATCAAAGGCCATGTAGTTCAGATGAGATCATTATAGCCTTTGCCTCAATCAGCCCAAATACAATATACCACGTCACAAACCGTGTGTGCCCAAAATACTTTTAAAACGTACAATATTTTGTTTCTGTCTGATTTTAAGGGTGGAAACATTGCTGCCAATGTTGACTTGTTCACAGAGATCTTGTACAATCATGTTAGTACATGCATAGAGACAGCTGTGCCTATAAGGAATAAGTACAGAACAAACTTAAAAAACAAGCCACCCTGGTGGAATCCCATTAATACTTTGTATAAGAAAAGGAAAAAAGTCATGGCAAAATTTAGGAAGTGGAACATACAGCAGAATAAAAACTCTCTCAACAATCAAAACAAACCACACAGAGACCAAATCAAGTCTAGTAAGGCCAAATTTAAAGTAAAAATAGCCTCCCAGACCAAGGCCAACCATAAGGCTTTCTTTAGCTATGCCCTCAACTTCGAAGACAGTACAAAACAAAGTGCAGAACTAATTGCAAATGGAGCTACCTGCACTGAGTTGGAAGATATAGCAAATACACTGAAAGGCAAATTTGCCTCCAATTTTATCCCTCCCCCTGCCATCATTCAGGAAATACCATCAAAATACCCACCTCCAACTATCACTTGGGAGAAGGTCCTTGACCCTAATTCCAAGTTCAAGAATATTGCATCAATGGACCATGATAGTATCTAGGATGCCTCTTAAACAGCATGAAACACAATCTATTAGGACCACTAGAATCACTATTCAACTACAGCCTCCAGACAGGTTTCATGCTATACAAATGGAAAACTGCAACAGTCGTCTTTCTAAACAATTGTGAGCCATCTATGGACCCCTGTAACTAAAAATTCATAAGTCTAACTAGTCACGCATGCAAAGCCATGGAAAGAATATTCATGAAAAGGATTATCAATAGCATAGGAAATCTTTAGACATTGGATTCAACCCAGTTTGGTTTCGGCAAAGGTCTAGTTAACCTGGTGAACTTCTTCAACTAGGTCATTGAAGCAATGGATGAAGGAGAAATGGTTCATACTACCTACCTTGATCTGGCCAAGGCATTTGAGAACTACCTCACTCAGGTAATGTAAACAAACTCAAGAAATTAGGTATAAAACACCATGTTACCCTCCGGATAGCCGAGTGGCTCCCCAATAGGACCCAAGAGGTTAGGATACAGGAATTCACCTCCACAAAGAGGCTGGTCATTAGTGGAGTCTCTCAGGGTTCTATGCTTGGTCCAATTCTTTATGGCACCTACTTCTCTGAAGAGAAGGCCAATGTCAAGGTACCCAAGACACTAATATCGATCAAGAAGGTCTGACTCAAACAAATAACTTGTGCCACAGCCATAGTCTAAAACTCAGTGCCAAGAAATACATAATTGTATTACTCAGAATATTAGCTATCCCTAGAAACTACATCATTGGTTACACACCCCTAAGAACAGACCTAGTAGTCAGAGATTTGGAAATGCATTTAGACAGTTACCTGGCCTTCAGCCAGACCCTGATCATGGTCAAATGGGGCCCTAGGCAGGGTAACAGATCACACACCCCCCCCCCCGCACAGAGAAGTCCCTCCTGCAGCACCAGCCCCCCCCCCACTCTGCAGCAGTCCCCTCCCCAGCCATTCCAGTGTTCAATTACCTGACTGTCTCTTCTGTTACCATAAACACCATTCAGACTTATCAGTGTGCATGCTGTTTTCTTATTTACTTCTACAATGATTACAGATAGCACTGTTAGCCACTGACACTGATAGCCATTTGCTAAACAAACAATATGGTCTCACAATGAAAACAGACTTAGCATGAACAATAAACTTCTCTGCCTTTGAAAGTGACAGTCATTGAAACAGCATTAAAACCCACATTCAAGGAAAATGCATCTGGCCAGTGGAGGATTAAGTTTACCTTTGGGCTGTTTTCAAACCACAGGCTATTTGCACACATTTTTAGGGCCATGCATACATGTATGTGTTCTTTGATTCACCTTCCTGATTGTATTAAATTATATTCCTTGTATAATACAGCACCACTTGATAGAATGTGTTTTAAATTTGTAGTTTTGAACATTCTTCCAGTAAGCGATGAAACAAAATGTATGAACCAATAATGACAAAACTATCCATTTCAGAAAATTTCAACCAGTATCAGTTAATAAGCATAATTTCTGCAGAAGTAGAAATCATCCAAATAATTCCACATCAAAGAGATCTGTAACTAGTGAAGAGGTTGCTACTAGCAAGCAACTTTACATTTCAATGTTTCATCTACAATTCAATGACTGCTGCCCTTGAAGAATTAATTACCTATGTCACATAAAAAAAAATGTGGTTAGCTGGTAATACTGCAATAGGGAATACCTGACAGACAACAAGTTCATAATTACTAGGTATCTCATTCAAATGAGGACACACTCAGAAATGCAGAACCCATATTCCCCTTTAAAATGCACCAAATAATCAGCAATCAAAAGGGCACTGCAGTATTAGCACTCCATCTACATGGTGTGGGAGTAGAATCCACAGCCTTCTGCACCAAGGACAATTATGCTACTAACACTGCTTTCAAATTATGCAGCACAAACAGTGACTGCAATTTGCTAAACAAAAAAGCAGCAATAAACTTCTCTTCCCTTGAAACTCACAATTCCATGAAAATGCACAGAAAGTCATAATCCCTTGAAAATGGACTGAAATTCATAATCCCTTGAAAATATACTGAAACCCAAACTCACAATTCCATCAGCAGTCTGGCAGTTGGTGTAGAGGATTCAGGCTCTTGTTTCCTGTAACCAAGTTACAGAGTCAGGCTTGATCAAGTTAAGTGGATAACCCCCCCCCCCCCCAAACCAGGGCATTACATAACATACATCCATACCTCTTAAACTCTTAGCACAAGAAATCTGGACAAAGCATAAAATAATGGGTGGACATATGCCCAAAAATAGAGACATATTTTCAATATTGCTCTAATATGCTTAGAAAGTTGTTAGAATAGCATTTGTCTTAACTTGCATTTTCTGAAAGAAATAAGTCTGAAACTCAAATTTATGACATTATTTAGTTATTTCAATCTTTAGTGATTTGCCAAAAAACGCAAATTTTATGAGGAATAGGCCAAAAATACAAGGCAAAAGTCTTGACATTCTGCGAAAATCAAGATAGTTGAGAGGTATGCATACCTCTCAACCTCTTAGTGCAAGAAATCTGGACAAAGACAAAAATAATGGGGATACAGTGACCCAAAATTGGAACAGATTTTAAATATTGACTTTTTTAACTTAGAAAGTTGTTAGGATAACAGGATTTGTGTTAGCATATATTTTCTGAAGGATATGAATTCTGAAACGCACATATATGTCATTATTTAGTGACCTCAATCTTCTGTGATTTGCCAGAAAACCACAAATTTTAAGAGAAACAGACCAAAACTATGAGGCTAAATCTGGACAGTTGAAAAGTATGTTAAACACACACACACACTCCTACCTTCTCTCTGCTTTCTCACAGCAGCACACACACACACACACACACACACACACCTTCTTTCTCACATAGCAGCACTCACACTCACACAACTGTCTCATACAGCAACAGACAGCTAGTTTAAATTACATACACACACACACACACACACACACACACACACACACACACACACACACACACTTTCTATCTAATACAGAAATGAAGAGAATGGCTAGTTTAAATTACATACATGCACACATACTTACTTTCTGAACGGAACAGCTAGTTTAAATCCCATCCTCAAGTGTGGAACATGTTTACATCTGCTCTGCCATGTTCCTCCACTGTGTTAAGATGTATTTTTTTATTATTATTTTATTAATTTAATTGAAAAGTTAATGCTGAAGCCTCCTGGACAATCGGCTCCCATAGTCATGGGGCTCTAGGTGACTGCCTATGTCCCCTACTGCTGGATCTGGCTCTGCCTTCAACTACCATGTGTCTATGGTAGTAAAGAAATCATTCTTTTTTCTGCAACTTATAGGCAGGAGTAGGGCATCTCAGCCCAAGGAAGTCACAGTTCCACTGTATTTAGCCCTCATCATATCAATGACTGAGTAGAATGTCTCATTCAGTATGTACCTGACCAGCCAAATGCAACAACTGGAACAGCCACACACGTTTCTCACAAAAAGGATGCAGGGTTTAATCAGCATAGTCTTAGACAGCTTGTCCCAAAGCCCTATCCCTGTGCTTAGTCTCCTACAGATTGTTGAGGGTTGAGTTATGCCTGGCTTACAAAGCATCCTGGGATTCCACTCTGATGGGCTTTCTGCATATCAGCAAAACAAACAGCATCAGAATTACCTAATCAAAGGATTTAAGCCTTGCTGGTCACATAAATGAGACATATTGGAAGGACAGTTGTGTGTCTTAGGAACTACTGCTATTCCAGAGCAGGCTTCCCATCCATGTAAAACAGAGTTCTTCCCTATCCCAATTCAAGCATAACTTAGACCAGTGAATGGAGAATTGGAAATTCACTCCTGGTATGGTACCTATGTCTCTAATGGACAAAGGCAGCCTGCAAATGCTTGCTCACCCAATCCCAAGCCTACGTATATCCTAAAACTTGTGAAACATATTTGTGATGCATTGCTGGGCTTAAAAAGGTTCCTGTGGTTGTTAATCTAGCATACACATATGAACCTTCTCATCCCTAATGGAAATCACCCCAAATATAGTGTGCACAGTAGCATAACATGATTTTAAGACCTTATTTATGTATCCAGAAAACTGAAAAATTCCAAGGTCTCATATTACTCACAAACTCCCCAAATTCCCCCTATGCATTTCATATGGATATTTAATATTTGCTGTACCAAAATTTGTACCTTTAGTCCTAGCAAACTTGAATGAAATTTCTTTACTTTGAGAACTTTCACATAATTTATCTTAACAACTCTGCATTTCCTGTTGGCCTCCCATTGATATAATATCCCTGTGATTATGGAATCATTCTGCTAATTTTCTACCCAACATTTTGGATTCTAGGGGAAAACTTGCCATAAATACATGAAATTAGAAAGGTCCAGGTATGGATCCCTGAGGGACACCATTATTCATGTTTATTTTCTTGACTCTTAGTCTTTGAGTACAAATCCATGCCTTCATATTATACCACCAATTAGCAATGCATCTAAAATACTTGTTGAATTTCTACTGGGATAACGATTTCAATATAGAGTTGTGAGGAACATAATCAAAGGCCTTAGTTAAGTAAACATACATTGCATCAACTTGTAACTTTTCATCTTAGGCGTTTATAATTTTATCATATAAACAGGTTAAACTCACAATGTTGGATCTCCCAGAAGAAGAGCCATGCTGGTATACAACACAATAATCTTGGAATTCTGATTCCATCAATATTGGTAGTATAAGACAGTTAAACATTTCACTAGTTATACTTGTTAAATGTACTGGCATAAAATTATCCACACTGTGGGAAGACCCACTTTTATGCATTGGAATAATATTAGCAACTTCCCAATAAGTAGCAATATGCCCAGATATCAAACTATTTTGGAAAAAGTTTATCAATGGTTCCAGTATTGTGATCATAATAATCTTCGGGAAGAATCCATTAATCTCATCTGGACATGTAGTAATTTAGCCACTTAGCCACATACATGACCTAACAGACAGGCAGACAAACTCACACAGTTACATATACATATACATATACATATACACGCGCACACACACACACACACACACACACACACACACACACACACACACACACACACACACACACGTGCGCGCACACACACACACACGGACATGATACCTACCTGTACTTGTGATATAAACCACAAAAACACCTACAGGGACTAATAGGTGTACTCTGTCTGTTTGATGGCAAAACATTTTTCCACTATGTAAAGAAATAACTCAGTGGAGAAAGAGAAGCTAATCACTCCATGTCATTATTATACTGCCAGCACTTTTTCTGGAGGAGAACACAAGGCTAATTTGCACACACACACCCCCAGTACTGCTGCATTTGCATGAAGCTTTGCCAACATAACAGTTCTTTGCATTGTGGTCAGTGCTGGCTTAAAGGTGGATATCAGTCTTTGAATGGCTCAGGCTTAGTATTATGTAGAAATCTTTGGAATGACCCTTTTACATTTTGGTAAAGAGTTTCTGAATCCCAGGGAGCATTCCAGCTGAGTTTTTAAAACACCCATAGATGCAATTACTTATTCAGTAATAATTGTAATTAACAGATAAACCAAGGAATATTATGCAGCAAAAACTAAAACAATAAAAAATATCCCTACATAAATGAAGAACATCTGTAGAACTATCCAGCTATAGGCTAACTGCCATGGTATCCCCACTTTCAACTTAGCAATAAAAATGTTTCCATAAGCAACTTCATCACCTAATAGAAAAGCAACTTTGTATCCAATATTCAACATTGTTTTGACCTGGTCACTGCATTTTATATGCCCTATATTCTTTCTTAGACCATATACATAAAACAAAACAAACAAAAAATTAGAGCCACTGTGTAATGTCTCCATTCCTCAATTTATCTAAAGCCTTTGATGCAATCTCACAAAATTCCTGCTAGATTGGCTTATCTACAAATAAGCAATGAGAGAGTCCAATTGGTTCAAGCTACATGGCAGTACACTCCCTGTCAATAAAACTGTCTCAGTAGAAATCATGCAAAGAACCTCCCCGTGCACTTAACTCTTCAGTATCTTTATCAATAACATACAAAATAGATACAAAAGACACAGTATTACAATGCTGACAATTCTACCCTAATTTGCAAGGAAGCTACCATGCAAGAATTATTACAAGACAATCATATAATAGAGTCAAACATTACTCAACAATCTCTGAATTGCTTCTAAATGCTGAAAAATAATCTAATCATTTCATCCTCAGAAATTTCTTTAAGGAACACTGTGTATTGTTTATAACAACTCATCAACACACCCATGGAGCAAGTACAACACACTGAACTGCTGGAAGCAACCCTTAATAAAATAAATAAATAAATAAATAAATAAACTTGCAATATTACAGTGTTATACAAGTGAAAACCATATTTATCAGAATGCGCTCGATTTACAATCATGTCTACACTTTTATTTTTACCTATAATATACACTTGTGCAACACACAATAGCATCCAGGAACTACGCAAGCAATAATGCCTGACAGGGTGTATGTTAATGTGTAATTAATGCCCATTCAGGGGTGTTATGAGGCCTGACTCCACAGGTGGAGGGCCTCTACAACCATGGAGGGCATTAATTACACATTAATACATACCCTGGAGGGCATTATTGTGCTTAAAAAATGGGCTTTCTGTAAAATTGCTGTGTTTTACTTGCTTATTTATTTTTTTAAGTACTATATTTTACATATATATATATATATATATATATATATATATATATATATATATATATATATATATTTTTTTTTTATGTAAAATAGTTCCTCTGCCTGCTGTTTCCAACTAGCTGTAGTACATCTTAATGGTGTTGGAGAAAGAAAGCATTTTACAGCAAACATATATAAAAACATATACAGTGCTTAAAAAAAATACTAAGCAAGTGAAACAACACTTTTACATACAGCCCATTATCTCTCCAATGCACACATACACAATCTCTTCTGCATTCACACACACAGTCTCCTCTGCTTTCATACACACTTTCAGTCACACAAGATCGGTCTCACCCCCTGTCTCAATCTCTCCCAGTCTCCAACTGCTTTCATATACACATTCAGTCTCACTCTCTCTCGATCTCTCTCACACACAGTCTCCTCTGCTTGCATACATTCATTCACTCACACATCACTCTCACTTTCTCTGTGACTCTCTCAATCTCTCCCTCTCTCACACACACACACACACACACACACACACACACACACACACACACACACACACACACACACACATACACACACACAGTCTCTTCTTTCATGCACACATTCACGCACACATGCAGAAAGAAACAAACACACTTTTCTGGATTGCTCTCTCTCTCTCTTACTGTCATACATGCATACACTTATACACACACACACACACACACACACACACACACACACACACACACACACACACACATGCTTTAGCTGCTTAGCGAGTGTAAAATAAGGGGTCGCTCACTCTCACTTTCACAGACAAACACACACACAAAACACATACCTTTTTGTTGTCATCTTTGTTTTATATTTTACACTCGCTAAACAGCAAGAGCGCTGCTTAGCGAGTGTAAAATAATGGCGGCCATTCTGTTTTATCAGTCTAAGCTCTATGGCAGCTTTATATGCGGCTGTGAAGTATTGGACTCATTTTTCAGTGGGCATTACTTGTACATTTCTACCCTGCTGGAGAAAACTCATTTTCCAATCAGTGTACTGATGTACAGTAAGCCCATTGTCTAAAGCTAAATAAATTACAATATAGCTGTAATAACACTGCCACATTTGCTTCTACATTAAAGAACATACTATTGTCATTCATTACAGAAAACAATTTGGCTAGAGTTGCAAGACAGTCTAATACTCTCCCATTTTAAAGCAGTTCATGACATCCCACTTAAGCCTAACAAATGTCCTTTCTAACTTGTACAAAGAATTAGGGTAGTATTTATAGTACTGCCATTTGTTGGTGCATTCTGGCATTCCATGAATAGTGGAGCTATGCGGATATCTAAATGTAGTCAGCATATGTGAACCACACTAACTACAATACACAGAGAGATTTAGGTTGACATGCCTCCTTATGGAAAAAGCTTAACATACTTAAGGTCTAAGCATTAGGGGAAGAGTTACTACAAGGATTAGACACCTGACACATTGGTGTGTTACTTGATTCATAGCGATAATTGTAAAAGGGCCTTATTTACATACAAGCATATAAAGGAGCCTGAACTTATATGAGTAATGTGTGACAGAACCATGGATAACTGGATTTATGCAGAGCTAAAATAGGTGAAAGTACTTTATTTTATTGTTATTTGAGTGTTTATGTTTACATGGTCAAACTACTGAAGGAGTCGCTGCAGAAATGTTTTGTTTGGTATCAATGAACTGCTTGCGCATAAGCGGTCAAACTGCTAAAAGGATAAATGGGGAAATGTTTTATTTGATGTCACTGAAGAGCTTGTGTGTACATGGGTAGATTACTGAAGGGATTGATTGGCGAAATATTTCATTTGGTGTCACTGAAGTGCTTGTTCACACTTGGCCAAATTGTTGAAGGGTTCACTGGGGAAATGTTTCACTTTGGTGTCAATTGAAGTGCTTCTACAAAGTTGAACAAACTTTGAAGGGATCACTAGAAGAAATGTTTCATGTTTTTGCTTGTGCATCCTTGGACAAAGTACTGAAGGGATCACTAGAGGAAATGTTTCATGCTGTTGCTTGTGCATACTTGACCAAACTACTAAAATGATCATTATTCTTCTTTCTGCTGTTCCCATTAGGGATCGCCACAGCAGATCATCTGTTTCCATTTCTTCCTGTCCTCTGCATCTTGCTCTGGCAGACCAACCACCCGCATGCCCTCTCTCACCATATCTATAAACCTTATCTTAGGCCTTCCTCTTTTCCTCTTACCTGGCAGCTCCATCCTTAGCATCCTTTTCCCAATATACCCAGCATCCTTCCTCAGCACATGTCGAAACCAATGCAATTTCACCTCTCTAGCTTTGTCTCCAAACCATCCAACCAGAGTTGGCCATCTAATATACTGATTCCTAATCCTGTCCATCCTTGTCACCCCCAATGCAAATCTTAACATCTTTAACTCTGCCACCTCCAGCTCTGACTCCTACCTTTTTGTCAATGCCACCATCTACAACCCATATAATATAGCTGATCTCACTACCCTCTTGTAGGTCTTCCCTTTCACTCTTACCAGTACTCGTCTGTCACAAATAACTCCTGACACTCCTCTCCATCCTGCCTGTACTCTCTTCGACACCTCTCTTTCACACTCACCTTTACTCTGAACTGTTGATACCAAGCTACTGAAGGGATCATTGATGGAAATAATTTATTTTGTTATCAGTGAAGTGCTTGTGCACACATAAACAAAGCCCTGAAGGGATCGCTGGGGGAAAAAATTCAGTTTGGGTTATTTAAGTGCTTAAATATATATAGCTCATGGATTGCAAAGTAGATATAAAACATACAACAATGCTTTTAAGAATGGATGTGCAAATGGCATGACTATTGCACTATGATTTGATAGAACAATTCTTTAGCATACGCCTCTACACAGTTTCTCATCCACATCTCATTACACTTAATTTTCTTGCACCCATTCATGGGCATTATGCATTACCGTACATGCCTTCTGTGAATCACTGTCAAGTTACTCTCACTTACAAACATCACAAATAACCCTACTATATTCATGTAACAACTATAGATACCACTCATAAACTTATAAGGGTTTAAAGATGACTAAATCAAACATTCACTAAAAAAATCATTCAGTCATTATGAAGAATCAATCCCACTCAGTGTGTGTTTCAAAGTTATGTAGCACTATCCCAGCTGAAATTCATATAGAACCAAACACCAGAAAATATACAGAAAACTAAATATTATCTAAGTAAAAAGTGATACCACCCTTGCATTATGGTCACTCCTCAGATAGCACAAAGAAAAAATCTTTTAACTACACATTCTATACAAAAACAGAATACTTCATTATAATTATTCCCCCTTTATCTCATTTAATTTTTTTTAATTTCCTTGTTTTAATGTTTAATTTTTATCTACTCTAATTCTGTGCTGTTAATGTCACTTTCTCTTCAGTTTCTGCCATATTCATCTTTTCAGTGCACATTTAAGTATAGATCTGCTGTATACAGTAATTGCTATATTCTATTCATATTATATCCACATACTGAGCAAACTTTTCTGTCGGTATGTAAGTTTAAGTTTTTATTCAAAACCTAATTTTGTACCCTTTTCATATACTGTGTAACCCTTTTTCTCTAGTGATATATAATTTCAAATTTCTTAGAAATGTTAACTTTTCTATTATGTTTTTAATACTTGTATAGCCTAGTTGTAGAGATTTTTTTATATGGTGCCTCCTGGAAAAGAGCTATCGTAGCGTAGTTGAACTTACCCAGATAATGCATGTAAATATGTAAATAAACTGGTTTAACATTCTCTAATTTTGTGAGTGCAGTCAGACTTTTATTTTAGGATCATTGTTTTATGTACCCTAAAAACCCAGTCACTGGTGATGCACAAGCCAGTGCCTGTCCCAAGCCCAGATAAATGGGGAGGGTTGTGTCAGGAAGGGCATCCGGCGTAAAACTTGACCAAATCATTCATGCGGACATCAGTAAATATTTACATACCGGATCAGTCGAGGCCTAGTTTAACAATGACCACCACCAGTACTGTTAGCCAACAGGGTACTAGCGGAAATTGGGCTACTGTTGGCCGAAGGAGGAGAGGAGGGGGAAGACATGGCCGAAAGTAAGAAGAGAGGAGAAAGGCTAGGACTGAGGTAATGAGGGTCGGAACTTTGAATGTTGGCAGTATGACTGGTATAGGGAGAGAGCTAGCCGATATGATGGACAGAAGGAAGGTTGGTATACTGTGTATGCAAGAGACCAGATGGAAGGGGAGTAAGGCTAGGTGTATTGGAGGTGGGTTCAAATTGTTTTATCATGGTGTGGATGGGAGGGGAAATGGCGTAGAAGTTATCCTGAAGGAACAGTATGCTAAGAGTGTTTTGGAGGTGAAAAAGAGTGTCGGATAGAGTAATGTTTATGAAGCTGGAAATTGATGGTGTAATGATGAATGTTGTTAGTGCATATGCTCCACAAGTTGGGTGTGTGATGGACGAGAAAGAAAAATTTTGGACTGAGTTGGATGAAGTGGTGATGACTGTACCCAAGGGTGAGAGAGTGGTGATTGGAGCAGATTTCAATGGGCATGTTGATGAAGGGAACAGAGGGGATAAGGAAGTGATGGGTAGGTATGTTGTTAAACAAAGGAATGCAGAAGGTCAGATGGTAGTGGATTTTGCAAAAAGGATGGACATGGCTGTGGTGAATACGTATTTTAACAAGAGGGAGGAGCAGAGGGTGACATACAAGAGTGGCGGAAGATGCACACAGGTGGATTATATCTTATTTAGGAGGGCCAGTTTGAAGGAAATTGGAGACTGTAAAGTGGTGACCGGGGAAAGTGTAGTTAGGCAGCATAGGATGGTGGTTTGTAAGATGACATTGGTGATCAAGAAGAGGAGGAGTGTGAGGGCAGCACCAGGGATCAAATGGTGGAAATTGAAAAAGGGTAATTGTGAGGTGGTGTTCAGGGAAGAGTTAAGACAGGCACTAGGTGGCAGTGAAGAGTCACCAAATAGCTGGGTAACTACAGCAGAGCTAGTAAGGGAGACGGCTAGAAAGGTGCTTGGTATGACATCTGGACTGAAGAAGGATGACAATGAGACATGGTGGTGGAATGAGGAAGTACAGGAGAGTATACAGAGAAAGAGGTTGTCAAAGAAGAAGTGGGATTGTCAGAGAGATGAAGAAAGTAGACAGGAGTATAAGGAGATGAGAGGGAGAGAAGGTTGGATGATGTAGGGATAGTGAGTCTTGAAGTACAATGGATTAGCAAGGAGGAAGTAAGGATAGCTATGAAGAGGATGAAGAATGGAAAGGCTGTTGGTCCAGATGACATACCTGTGGAAGCATGGAGGTGTTTAGGTTAAATGGCAGTGGAGTTTTTAACCAGATTGTTTAATGAAATTTTGGAAAGTGAAAGGATGCCTGAGGAATGGAGAAAAAGTGTTTTGGTACCAATGTTTAAGAATGAGGGTGATGTGCAGAGCTGTAGTAACTAAAGAGGGATTAAATTGATCAGTCACAGCATGAAGTTATGGGAAAGATTAGTGGAATCTAGGTTAAGAAGGGACGTGATGATTAGTGATCAGCAGTATGGTTTCATGCCGGGAAAGAGCACTACAGATGCAATGTTTGCTCTGAGATTGTTGATGGAGAAGTACAGAGAAGGTCAGAAGGAGTTGCATTGTGTTTTTGTAGACTTAGAGAAAGCATATGACAGGGTGCCTAGAGAGGAGTTGTGGTATTGTATAAGGAAGTCGGGAGCGTCAGAAAAGTATGTAAGAGTGGTACAGGATAAGTATGAGGGTAGTGTGACAGCAGTGAAGTCTGCAGTGGTAGTGATGGATGCGTTTAAGGTGGAGGTGGGATTGCATCAAGGATCAGCTTTGAGCCCTTTCTTATTTGCAATAGTGATGGACAGGTTGACAAACGAGATCAGACAGGAGTCCCTGTGGTCTATGATGTTTGCAGATGACATTGTGATCTGTAGTGAGAGTAGGGAACAGGTGGAAGAGAAGTAACAACCAAAAAAAATTAAAATCCAATATTTCAAAAATAATGACAAAAAGCAGGATCCAACACTCATTTATTGGATAGTGTCTCTAGCGCCTTGGCTTCCGCCTTCAAGGAGAATACTATCTGATTCATTCAAACACATATTTATACCATTCAATTAAACTATTCAATCAAACAATTTATCAATCAATTATAAAAAAAACTTTCCAGTTGCATTCTAAATTAATGCCTCTAGGTGTCATAGTATCAAATTTGAGTATAAAAACTGTTTCTTTATACAACAATTTCCTTTTGACTATTTCATCTTTTTTATTCATAGCTATATGTTCCAGAATAGTAGCAGATATACCCTTTGGATCACTGTTGTGGTGATCTCTAAAATGCATTGCAAGCGGGCTTTCTATTTTTTTATTTTTAATATCTCTTAGATGCTCCTGCAACCTTATTTTAAAAGCCCGTTTACTTTCCCCTATATAAAATAGTCCACACGGACATCTCAATGCATATACAACTACTTCCGTATTACATGAAAAATGCCCTAAGGGATAAAAATTCCTCCCATTTATACAATCAAATGTTCTACATACATACTGACAAGATATACATTTGCCACATGGATAAGTTCCCATTAATATCACACTTGTATCTAAACTTATTTTAGGAGTGAAAAATCCAGCATGGACTAACATGTCTTTAAGGTTTCTCCCTCTTTTTTAAGAAAAAGTAATATTTTTTGGAAAAATTTCCATTAGATCCTTATACTTAAATAATGAATTCCAATAGAACTTAATTACCTGACTAGTATTTTCTGATAACAAATCATGAGTCATAACCATAAATATATAAATCATATATATTTTTTCTAAATCTTTCGCTTTTTGATTTCCATAAGAATCATTATTACATTTCTTTTTAACCTTCCCTGCATTACCTTTTTTAACCTTATTTAAAGACAATGATATTTCCTGCGCATCATAACCCCTTCTAACATATAACTGTGATATTTTTTCTAGTTCTATATCCACTTCATCCGTATTATTATATAATCTTTTTATTCTTATAAATTCACCATATGGCAAAGATTTCATAAGATGCGGTGGATGACAACTACATCCATCCAATAAATGTAAATTATTTTCAAATTTACGAAATACTTTAGTAACAATTTTACTATTCTCACCTCCCTCTAAAGTGACATCCAAAAAATTGACTTTATTTCCCAACTGGAAGCCATCAAATTTCAAATCAAACTCATTTTCTTGTAGGTCCTCCATAAAACTATGTATTTCCTGCTTTCCCCCTTTACAAATAAAAATTAAATCATCAATGTAACGATAATATTTTACTACATTTTTCCTAAAAAATTCCATCCTATATAAAAATTCCATCTCAAAAAAATTCATCATTATATTTGCATACATGGGGGTAAAAGCTGCCCCCATTGCAATGCCTTTTAACTGATGAAATAACTGACCATCAAAATAAAAATAGTTATTCTTAAGGCAGAATTCTACTAATTTCACAATATAAAATGACAGAGGACTATCCCCCAACAGTTTTTCTAATGCTTTTAATCCATATCTATGTTTTATACTAGTATATAAGCTTTTAACATCTGCTGTGAACCAATACATATCCTTAGTCCATATAATTGATGATATTTTTTCTAAAAATTCAAAACTATCTTTAATATAAGATGCCTGTTTAATAACATAAGGGTATAAAAAACTATGTAGGAATATACCCATATTATGTAAAAAAATAATTACATGCTGATACAATAGGATGACCCGGGGGACGTTCTACATTCTTATGAACTTTTGGTAAACAATAGAATTTAGCTATTTCACAATTGTCTGTCTCAAATTTTTTAGTTATGTCTTCTTTTGAAAAATAACCCAATCGATATCCCTTCTGAAGTAAAACGTTAAATTCTTTCAATGCTTGTTCATATTCCTTGATATCACATCTGCTATAGGTCTCACTATCATTTAAATGTTCCCAGCACATTGCAGCATATTGAGTGTAATGCATCAATACTATTTTATTACCCTTATCCGCCAGTTTTATTATTAATTCTTTATTTTTAATTAATCTTTGTAGGGCTTGCCATTCTAATTTGGTCAAGTTATATTTAATATTCTGTCTTTTAACATCAAATTCATCATAAATAGACTCTATAACAAAATTTATCATTGCTGAAAAATTCTTAATACCTTCATGAAAAAAGGTGGGACAAAATAACTTCTAACTTTAACCTTAGAAGTATCTAACTGACAATACGCATTACTATTCATAAAACTTTCATTTTCTGACAAACAAGAATGAAAACTATCCTCTGAGTCATCCGAAATACATGATACATCATTCTATACATTATCTAATAGCGCATTACCATTTTTGTTATTAAAAAAAAACATGCTAAATGTAATTTACGTATAAAACGATATATATCACCCTTTAAAAGGTGCAGTCTAGGTAATACCGTAGGTATGAATTTCAAACCATGATTAAGCATGGAAATTGTGGCTTCATCTAAATCCAAACCACATAAATTAATAATGTAATTATTTGTAGCATCTTTACGAATTTCACAGTTAAAAGAGTTTAAAGAGTCAGTTCTTTCTAACTCGTTTGTACCTTTGGGAGGTTGATTGGGCTTCTGGATATTGTCTCTGTCCATTTTCAACTATGGAATCATTCCCTCTGTATGTGTCTCTATTTCCGTATTCTGAACGTTTACCTCTACGAAAGGAATGTTGAAAAAACTGTGGATTTTGCGCTGCAGGTAACTCAGGAAAGTCTCCCCCTTCTCCTGGTTCACTTTCCCATTCAGTTGATACATCCAAATATGCACTTGTTCCGCCATTACGTCTATGGCTTTCCTGATCCACAAACCTGACGCCTCGACGTCGTCTCTTGTTGTTAATTGGACGAGAGAAAGCTGAATCTCCAGCATAATCTTTGATGTCACGATTTAGCTTATACTTCTTCATATTCAATAATTCTTTCTCCATATCAATCAATTTGCTTTGAATATCTTTCAAGCACTGCTCCATTCAAGCCGAACCAACTGTATTAGACAAAGTTTCACAAGCATTAGATATCTCAGTTTTCAATTTCACTTGTTTAACTTTATCTCGTTCAACTAATATGCTGACCCACTCAATAGAGCAGCGATGGGAAGCTGTTACCCATCTCTTATGAAAAACTTTATCAGTCTCATCCAGTAAATCGAATGGAGTAGTAGGATTTTTAAAGGCTCGCAAGCCTCTTGGTGTAATGTCCAGTTCCACATATCTTTGTAGACTTAGACAGTTTAAATGTACCACTAATTCTTTAGCCATTAATTTGCCCAGTTTATCAAACATTTCTTTCATTTCTCCAGGTAAAGAATTACCTATCCATTGACCCACATTAGAAAACGGATTATCTATTCTTTTCATCTGTTCCTTTTGTAAAAATTTCTGCCAAAACTTCACCTGTTCTTCCTGGGTAGTCCGGGCATTTGTTCGGTCTCCCATTGATGTAGCAAATTGCTCCATAGTTGTCTGGCTTCTATCTGATGGATCTTGCCTAAATATTCTAGGCACATTAAGTGACGGATCACTCGACATAAATGAAAGGTAACAACCAAAAAAAAATTAAAATCCAATATTTCAAAATAAAACCAGCGGATAAGGGTAATAAAATAGTATTGATGCATTACACTCAATATGCTGCAATGTGCTGGGAACATTTAAATGATAGTGAGACCTATAGCAGATGTGATATCAAGAAATATGAACAAGCATTGAAAGAATTTAATGTTTTACTTCAGAAGGGATATCGATTGGGTTATTTTTCAAAAGAAGACATAACTAAAAAATTTGAGACAGACAATTGTGAAATAGCTAAATTCTATTGTTTACCAAAAGTTCATAAGAATGTAGAACGTCCCCCGGGTCATCCTATTGTATCAGCATGTAATTATTTTTTACATAATATGGGTATATTCCTACATAGTTTTTTATACCCTTATGTTATTAAACAGGCATCTTATATTAAAGATAGTTTTGAATTTTTAGAAAAAATATCATCAATTATATGGACTAAGGATATGTATTGGTTCACAGCAGATGTTAAATGCTTATATACTAGTATAAAACATAGATATGGATTAAAAGCATTAGAAAAACTGTTGGGGGATAGTCCTCTGTCATTTTATATTGTGGAATTAGTAGAATTCTGCCTTAAGAATAACTATTTTTATTTTGATGGTCAGTTATTTCATCAGTTAAAAGGCACTGCAATGGTGGCAGCTTTTGCCCCATGTATGCAAATATAATGATGAATTTTTTTGAGATGGAATTTTTATATATGATGGAATTTTTTAGGAAAAATGTAGTGAAATATTATCGTTACATTGATGATTTAATTTTTATTTGTAAAGGGGGAAAGCAGGAAATACATAGTTTTATGGAGGGCCTACAAGAAAATGAGTTTGATTTGAAATTTGATGGCTTCCAGTTGGGAAATAAAGTCAATTTTTTGGATGTCACTTTCGAGGGAGGTGAGAATGGTAAAATTGTTACTAAAGTATTTCGTAAATTTGAAAATAATTTACATTTATTGGATGGATGTAGTTGTTATCCACCGCATCTTATGAAATCTTTGCCATATGGTGAATTTATAAGAATAAAAAGATTATACAATAATACGGATGAAGTGGATATAGAACTAGAAAAACTATCATAGTTATATGTTAGAAGGGGTTATGATGCGCAGGAAGTATCATTGTCTTTAAATAAGGTTAAAAAAGGTAATGCAGGGAAGGTTAAAAAGAAATTTAATAATGATTCTTATGGAAATCAAAAAGCGAAAAATTTAGAAAAAATATATATGGTTATGACTTATGATTTGTTATCAGAAAAAACTAGTCAGGTAATTAAGTTCTATTGGAATTCATTATTTAAGTATAAGGATCTAATGGAAATTTTTCCAAAAAATATTACTTTTTCTTATAAAAGAGGGAGAAACCTTAAAGACATGTTAGTCCATGCTGGATTTTTCACTCCTAAAATAAGTTTAGATACAAGTGTGAGATTAATGGGAATTTATCCATGTGGCAAATGTATATCTTGTCAGTATGTATGTAGAACATTTGATTGTATAAATGGGAGGAATTTTTATCCCTTAGGGCATTTTTCATGTAATACGGAAGTAGTTGTATATGCATTGAGATGTCCGTGTGGACTATTTTATATAGGGGAAAGTAAACGGGCTTTTAAAATAAGGTTGCAGGAGCATCTAAGAGATATTAAAAATAAAAAAATAGAAAGCCCGCTTGCAATGCATTTTAGAGATCACCACAACAGTGATCCAAAGGGTACATCTGCTACTATTCTGGAACATATAGCTATGAATAAAAAAGATGAAATAGTCAAAAGGAAATTGTTGTATAAAGAAACAGTTTTTATACTCAAATTTGATACTATGACACCTAGAGGCATTAATTTAGAATGCAACTGGAAAGTTTTTTTATAATTGATTGATAAATTGTTTGATTGAATAGTTTAATTGAATGGTATAAATATGTTTTTGAATGAATCAGATAGTATTCTCCTTGAATGCGGAAGCTGAGGCGCTAGAGAGACTATCCAATAAACGAGTGTTGGATCCTGCTTTTTGTCATTATTTTTGAAATATTGGATTTTAATTTTTTTGGTTGTTACTTTTCATTTATGTCGAGTGATCCGTCACTTAATGTGCCTAGCATATTTAGGCAAGATCCATCAGATAGAAGCCAGACAACTATGGAGCAATTTGCTACATCAATGGGAGACTGAACAAATGCTCGGACTACCCAGGAAGAACAGGTGACGTTTTGGCAGAAATTTTTACAAAAGGAACAGATGAGAAGAACAGATAATCCGTTTTCTAATGTGGGTCAACGGATAGGTAATTCTTTAACTGGAGAAATGAAAGAAATGTTTGATAAACTGGACAAATTAATGGCTAAAGAATTAGCGGTACATTTAAACTGTCTAAGTCTACAAAGATATGTGGAACTGGACATTACACCGAGAGGCTTGCGAGCCTTTAAAAATCCTACTACTCCGTTCGATTTACTGGATGAGACTGATAAAGTTTTTCATAAGAGATGGGTAACAGCTGCCCATCGCTGCTCTATTGAGTGGGTCAGCATATTAGTTGAATGAGATAAAGTTAAAAAAGTGAAATTGAAAACTGAGATATCTAATGCTTGTGAAACTTTGTCTAATACAGTTGGTTCGGCTCGAATGGAGCAGTGCTTGAAAGATATTCAAAGCAAATTGATTGATATGGAGAAAGAATTATTGAATACAAAGAAGTATAAGCTAAATCGTGACATCAAAGATTATGCTGGAGATTCAGCTTTCTCTCGTCCAATTAACAACAAGAGACGACGTCGAGGCATCTGGTTTGTGGATCAGGAAAGCCATAGACGTAATGGCGGAACAAGTGCGTATTCGGATGTATCAACTGAATGGGAAAGTGAACCAGGAGAAGGGGGAGACTTTCCTGACCTGCAGCGCAAAATCCACAGTTTTTTCAACATTCCTTTCGTAGAGGCAAACGTTCAGAATATGGAACTAGAGACACATACAGAGGGAATGATTCCATGGTTGAAAATGGACAGAGACAATATCTGGAAGCCCAATCAACCTCCCAAAGGTACAAACGAGTTAGAAAGAACTGACTCTTCAAACTCTTTTAACTGTGAAATTCGTAAAGATGCTACAAATAATTACATTATTAATTTATGTGGTTTGAATTTAGATGAAGCCACAATTTCCATGCTTAATCGTGGTTTGAAATTCATACCTACGGTATTACCTAGACTGCACCTTTTAAAGGGTGATATATATCGTTTTATACGTAAATTACATTTAGCATGTTTTTTTAAAAACAAAAATGGTAATGCGCTATTAGATAATGTATATAATGATGTATCATGTATTTCGGATGACTCAGAGGATAGTTTTCATTCTTGTTTGTCAGAAAATGAAAGTTTTATGAATAGTAATGCGTATTGTCAGTTAGATACTTCTAAGGTTAAAGTTAGAAGTTATTTTGTCCCACCTTTTTTTCATGAAGGTATTAAGAATTTTTCAGCAATGATAGATTTTGTTATAGAGTCTATTTATGATGAATTTGATGTTAAAAGACAGAATATTAAATATAACTTGACCAAATTAGAATGGCAAGCCCTACAAAGATTAATTAAAAATAAAGAATTAATAATAAAACCGGCGGATAAGGGTAATAAAATAGTATTGATGCATTACACTCAATATGCTGCAATGTGCTGGGAACATTTAAATGATAGCGAGACCTATAGCAGATGTGATATGAACAAGCATTAAAAGAATTTAAT
Source organism: Protopterus annectens (assembly GCF_019279795.1). Classification (NCBI taxonomy): domain Eukaryota; kingdom Metazoa; phylum Chordata; order Ceratodontiformes; family Protopteridae; genus Protopterus; species Protopterus annectens. The sequence goes on from NC_056751.1 coordinate 278,380,488, forward strand.
GTTTTACTTCAGAAGGGATATCGATTGGGTTATTTTTCAAAAGAAGACATAACTAAAAAATTTGAGACAGACAATTGTGAAATAGCTAAATTCTATTGTTTACCAAAAGTTCATAAGAATGTAGAACGTCCCCCGGGTCATCCTATTGTATCAGCATGTAATTATTTTTTACATAATATGGGTATATTCCTACATAGTTTTTTATACCTTATGTTATTAAACATGCATCTTATATTAAAGATAGTTTTGAATTTTTAGAAAAAATATCATCAATTATATGGACTAAGGATATGTATTGGTTCACAGCAGATGTTAAAAGCTTATATACTAGTATAAAACATAGATATGGATTAAAAGCATTAGAAAAACTGTTGGGGGATAGTCCTCTGTCATTTTATATTGTGGAATTAGTAGAATTCTGCCTTAAGAATAACTATTTTTATTTTTATGGTCAGTTATTTCATCAGTTAAAAGGCACTGCAATGGGGGCAGCTTTTGCCCCCATGTATGCAAATATAATGATGAATTTTTTTGAGATGGAATTTTTATATAGGATGGAATTTTTTAGGAAAAATGTAGTGAAATATTATCGTTACATTGATGATTTAATTTTTATTTGTAAAGGGGGAAAGCAGGAAATACATAGTTTTATGGAGGGCCTACAAGAAAATGAGTTTGATTTGAAATTTGATGGCTTCCAGTTGGGAAATAAAGTCAATTTTTTGGATGTCACTTTAGAGGGAGTTGAGAATGGTAAAATTGTTACTAAAGTATTTCGTAAATTTGAAAATAATTTACATTTATTGGATGGATGTAGTCATCCACCGCATCTTATGAAATCTTTGCCATATGGTGAATTTATAAGAATAAAAAGATTATATAATAATATGGATGAAGTGGATATAGAACTAGAAAAAATATCACAGTTATATGTTAGAAGGGGTTATGATGCGCAGGAAGTATCATTGTCTTTAAATAAGGTTAAAAAAAGTAATGCAGGGAAGGTTAAAAAGAAATTTAATAATGATTCTTATGGAAATCAAAAAGCGAAAGATTTAGAAAAAATATATATGGTTATGACTTATGATTTGTTATCAGAAAAAACTAGTCAGGTAATTAAGTTCTATTGGAATTCATTATTTAAGTATAAGGATCTAATGGAAATTTTTCAAAAAAATATTACTTTTTCTTATAAAAGAGGGAGAAACCTTAAAGACATGTTAGTCCATGCTGGAGTTTTCACTCCTAAAATAAGTTTAGATACAAGTGTGAGATTAATGGGAACTTATCCATGTGGCAAATGTATATCTTGTCAGTATGTATGTAGAACATTTGATTGTATAAATGGGAGGAATTTTTATCCCTTAGGGCATTTTTCATGTAATACGGAAGTAGTTGTATATGCATTGAGATTTCTGTGTGGACTATTTTATATAGGGGAAAGTAAACGGGCTTTTTAAAATAAGGTTGCAGGAGCATCTAAGAGATATTAAAAATAAAAAAATAGAAAGCCCGCTTGCAATGCATTTTAGAGATCACCACAACAGTGATCCAAAGGGTATATCTGCTACTATTCTGGAACATATAGCTATGAATAAAAAAGATGAAATAGTCAAAAGGAAATTGTTGTATAAAGAAACAGTTTTTATACTCAAATTTGATACTATGACACCTAGAGGCATTAATTTAGAATGCAACTGGAAAGTTTTTTTATAATTGATTGATAAATTGTTTGATTGAATAGTTTAATTGAATGGTATAAAAATGTGTTTGAATGAATCAGTATTCTCCTTGAAGGCGGAAGCCGAGGCGCTAGAGAGACTATCCAATTAACAGGTGGAAGAGACTCTGGAGAGATGGCGATATGCTCTAGAGAGAAGAGGAATGAAGGTCAGCAGGACTAAGACAGAATATATGTGTGTGCATGAGAGGGAGGATAGAGGAATGGTGAGGATGCAAGGAGTAGAGGTGGAGAAGGTGGATGAGTTTAAATACTTGGGATCAATAGTTCAGAGTAATGGTGAGTGTGGAAGAGAGGTGAAGAAGAGAGTACAGGCAGGATGGAGTAGGTGGAGAAATGTGTCAGGAGTGATTTGTGACAAATAAGTACCAGTAAGAATGAAAGGGAAGGTCTACAAGAGGGTAGTGAGACCAGCTATGTTATATGGGTTGGAGACAGTGGCATTGACAAAAAGACAGGAGTTAGAGCTGGATGTGGCAGAGTTAAAGATGTTAAGATTTGCAGTGGGTGTGACGAGGGTGGACAGGATATTAGAGGGTCAGCCCAGGTTGTAAGGTTTGGAGACAAAGCCAGAGAGGCAAGGTTATAATGGTTTGGACGTGCTGAGGATGGATGCTGAGTATATTGGGAAAAAGGATGAAGCTACCAGGTAACAGGAAAAGAGGAAGGCCTAAGATAAGGTTTATGGATGTGGTGAGAGAGGACATGCAGGTGGTTGGTGTGACAGAGAAAGATGCAGGGAACAGGAAGAAATGAAAACAGATGATCCGGTGTGGCAACCCCTAACAGGAACAGCCAAAAGAAGATGATGATGATGTTTTAAGTAACCTAAAACAATACACATATATATATATATATATATATATATATATATATATATATATATATGGTTCTAGGTCATAAGCTCGACAACCACTCTCACCGACAACAAAAACATCGACACCACATTATCGACAAACCAGAAACACGACAACTCACATGCCCGACAAACAAGTAACCGACGGTCCACAAACACGAAACCCCACACACTGCACACACCACAATAACAACAATCAACTAACAAAACACATCCCCTTATCCAAAAACCACACATAGAACACAAGCACACCAAAATCCTCACAAACCCACACTAAACCTCACACACACAACTACGTCCAACCCTAACCCAAACCCTTACCCTAAGGTCCGTCACTATCGCACACTCAGCTAACCCGCGCCCTAACCCTAACTCACTTAACCCACCCCTAACCCAAAACCTACCACTACCGCACACCTACATAACCCGCCCTAACCCTAACTCACTTAACCGCCCTAACCCAAAACATACCACTACCGCACACTTACCCAACCCGCGCCCTAACCCTAACTCACTTAACCCACCCCTATCCCCACAGACTGTCACTATCCACACTTACCATAGTCGCACCCTAACATCCGTCACCACCGCATACTCACACAGCCTTCTTTCCAACTCACTATCCCTGGCATCGGAGTTTTCATCCGTAGCGTCGGTCTTCCGAGTGTCGATCATCTGGCGCCTGCTCATGCGTTGTCGGTAATCCCAGCTGTCGATCTTCTAACCTACACCCATATATATATATATATATATATATATATATATATATATATATATATATATATATATTCACACACACATATATAAATATGGGTCCTCTTCAGATGACTGAAATTTTAAAACTTCAAATTTCATACGACTGAGACCATATGATTGAAGTTTTAAAACTTCAAACATTCTGAACGGAGATCTCCATATAGCACGGGACAGGGCATATTCCCTTTTCCTTGCTGTAGTGCGATCTTGGAGTTGGTATATTTAAATAGCAGGTGGTGTAGGAGTGCAGGGGGGCTTCCCCCCTGGAAAAATGTCCAGGAAATGTATTTTTTGTTTTTCTTTTTCTTTCAGGTGGTCTCGGCCATATGAAATTCAAAGTTTTAAATCTTTGATCTGAAGTAGACCCATATATATATATATATATATATATATATATATATATATATATATATATTTAAATATATATATAAATATATAAATATCTCCTATCCACTTTGACATGGGTGTTGAGATGTCTCTACTCTTGTCATTAAGGAGTTCATTTTATTGACTGGGGCCGTGCACTAGAATGCCTTTAAATGCATTCTTCATCTTTCGGCTGCCCCCATTATGGGTCATCACAGAGGATCATCAGACCACATAAGGAACGGCAGTGTAGAGTGTACAGTAAAGCCTTTAAATGAGTTTATCCACTAAATATCTGTATGACACTTTGAACAAACTAAATGACTCATATCTCTCAGAGAAATAAATATGTTTGTTGAATAATTTCTGAAAATCCTCCTTGGAGAAACAAAACCATAACAAGACCTACACATACAAATGGAACTAACTTAAGCACCAACAAAAGATTTTCTTCTACCTGCTTAATAGATACACCCTTTTGGAATGTTGCTGTTCATTGAATAACGTTATTAATATGCAATAAAAATGGTATTTTGAGAGTTTCCTCATCAATAAGATTTGTAAAAAATGTGTGTTTTAACACTGCATATAAAATAAGGGAAATACCTTTATTTGTATTATACTAGAAGATAACAGCATTGCTTTTTTTGGTAAGTTTGAACTGCTTAACTATTTTCATAAAACTGTATTGTCAAGTTTGAAAGGGCTGAAATTACCATGACAAGTCTGAAGTAAATCAATTCCTTGGAGTACAAGACAACTAGTGAAATGAAGACATTGTGCGAGGCATAATATCCAGACTTTCCTGCACATAAGCACTACTTACTCTTATACTCTCTACGATTACCCTGTCCTCTACTGGTCTGTCTTAAATTCAGTTTCCCTATATTACTCTAGCATGTCCAAAGGTCAGTCAATGGTTTCCTCTCCAGTCCAGCTGGTGAATCTGGGAATTTTGAGGCAATGTTACAACTGTCTCATGTACATGGACAACCCTCTCCTCCTCCAAACAGGTTCAAATATATGTGAGAGATGCAACTATTTAGCCAAACTGGAGGCTGAGCTCTCTCATCTCAAAACTGGTGTAACCAGTCAGGAGGAGAAGGTAACCTCACACAACACATTTCCAGTATCACATAGTCCCACCACATCAGTGAACCAAACACATAAATACACAAAAACATACTCGGAGGCTCTAAATAAAAATCTACCTAAGCAACAGAGACCTCCAAAGCAGACATCCAAGCAAACGCTACCTCAAAACAAAACAAGCACAACACATAGCCCACAAAGTCAGTGGGCCAAGCAGCCACAGCCCTTAAGGCTGAATAACACACCTGATACTCTTGTAATAGTTGACTCTATTGTCAGACACACTGACGTCCCGCTCACCAGGCTGAATAAAGAGAAGGTCATGGTGAGCTGCCTGTCGGGTGCTAGCATCCGCCACATAACGCAAGCACTCAGGTCACTCCAAAGCAAATACAAATATGACTCAGTCATTGTACATGCTGGTGTGAATGACCTGAGACATACCTCCCTGGACTACATGAAAAGAGACATAGAGGAGCTCTCTGATCATGTAGCCCAGGCTGGTATGACCCTGACCTTGAGCAGCATCTTACCCTCACCTAGAATGATGCCACAGTACAAAGGCAAAATGATCGATTTTAACAATTGGCTAAAATGTTGGTGTCATTCAAAGGGGATCCAGTGTCTGTCAGCCTGGGATGACATGCTCGACAAGCCATGTTGCTTTGCTAGGGACGGCTTGCACCTGTCACCACTGGGCTTTCGGATATTGGCAAAGGCTCTTGCCACCCCCATAGTGCCTTTTTTAGGCAAGGCTCAAAAGTCAAACCCACCCCCATAGACAGCACAAGGAACAAGAAACTAAGGGTAATGCTGCTTAACGCAAGAAGTCTTAACCTCAAGATGCACACACTCAAAGCTCTCCTCAGTATGGAGAACATTGATATCTGTGCAGTGACAGAAACCTGGTTCAAGGCTCCAGAGAACACCCCAGCACTACCAGGCTATACCTCATATCATGCTTTTCGGCCCCAAAACCTGGACTGAACCACAAAAGGAGGGGGAGTTTCCATATTTATCAAGGATATCCACACCTCCAGGTTAGTGGCATTGCACGAAGTATCGGAGACCATCCATGTGCAACTAACAGTGGGCAAGACTGCTTTTCAGTTTATAGCATCCTACAGACCACCCTCTCAAAGTCAGGAATCCCACTTGGCTTTCCTGAAAACATTGGAGAACATGAAGATCTCTCCGAACACTATTATACTGGGTGACTTCAACTACCCAAACATTGACTGGGAGCACTACTCAAGCCTCAGCACCTTAGCCCAAAGGTTCCTGGAAATTATAAACTCAAATGCTATGGAACAACTAGTCACCACTCCCACAAGAGGGGACAACATACTAGACCTGATCATTACCAACATGGGGACTCTATGCTCCACACCAGAAGTATATCCCTCATTGGTAAGATCAGACCATAAATTAATTTCACTGGATGTCCACATCCCGAACCTACCCCCAGCCCAGAAAACCACAGTGAAAAACTTCTCAAAACAAACTTCTCACTTCTCAAAACTGAAGTGGAATCCTTCAAGGCTCCAGGGCCAGTGGAAACTACGGCCCAAACTGCAAAATCCTATATAAACGCATTCTACAGACATCTCCAGGAATGCATGGATCATGCTATCCCAAACAAAACCAAGACCCAATCATCCAAAGGCAGGCGTACAGTCTGGTGGACTCCTGCCATAAATAAACTGTACAACAGAAGGAGGAAGCTACTACATGATAGAGCAAAATCCCTAATAGGGAAGGCATCTCTGATCAGTACTAGCAAAAAATTACGATCCCTCATAAAATCCTCCAAGGCCAGCTTCGAGAGAAAAATTGCACAGGACACCAAAGACAATCATAAGGCTTTTTTCAATTATGTTAGGAACCTGGGATGCAACTCCCAGACTTGTTCTGAGTTGATTCTAAACGACAAAAAATACACTGAACCCACAGACATCGCCAATATCCTGGCAGACAGGTTCAGTGTAAACTTCTCCACCCCCCCCCCAAAAGAGCAAGTATCTATCCTGGCAGAGGGCTGCCTCCCAAACATCTCTGATGCTCAGGTGAAGGCTGCCCTCTCCAAAGCAAAAAACACTGCTTCCATGGGACCAGATGGCGTCCCAGGTTGCGTCCTACATGAACTACAAGAGGAACTAATCCCTCAAATAAAACAGCTATACAATCTCAGCCTCACTACAGGATATGTGCCCACAGAATGGCGTACAGCAACAGTGGTCCCACTGCACAAAGGTGGAGCCTCTACGGACCCTGGAAACTATCGCCCCATAAGCCTGACCGGCTTAGTCTGCAAGGCTATGGAGAGGATCATCATGGAGCTCATAAACAAAGACATTGGGGACCTACAGACACTAGATCCTACCCAGTTTGGCTTTGTCAAGGGCAGATCCTGCCTTTTGAACCTGGTTGACTTCTTCGAAACAGTCACCAAAGCCATAGATGAAGGGAAGGTAGTCCACACAGCCTATCTGGACCTTGCAAAGGCATTTGACACAATACCCCACTCGGGCATCATAGATAAGCTATCCAGCTTAAATATAAACCCCTATGTCACAAGATGGGTCACAAACTGGCTCAAAGACAGAACCCACAGAGTGAGAGTTGCTGGAGCCATGTCAGACTCGAAACCGGTCACAAGTGGCATCCCACAGGGTTCTGTCCTGGGACTAATCTTGTTCGGTATATACTTTTCCGAGGTACAGGCAAACATGGAAGGACTATGACTCACCAAGTTTGCAGACGACTGAAAACTTGGCGCCATAATCGACTCTCCAGCTGACACAAACATCCTTCAAAAAGGTCTCACAGAGACAGATAACTGGTGCCAGCACCATGGTTTAAAGCTAAATGCCAAACAATGTATAGTCATATCCTTTGGCAAAAACAATGTGCCCACAAATTACCACATAGGCGGAAACCCATTAAGTACAGAGAAAGTTATTAGGGACCTGGGGACCCAAGTTGATAGCAATCTCTCCTTTAAAAACCACATTGCCAAAGTGGTTAGAAGGACCTTATACATAGCCCACCTCATCACGAAGGGTTTCACATCTAGATCAAGAGAGGTAATCGTGCCCTTTATTCATCCCTCATCAGGCCCATCATTGAATACAATGCCCCTTTTGGGATGTACCTTACCCGACACCTGCAGCAATTAGAGAGACCCCAAAAGTATCTCACCAAGAGGATCAAGGGTCTCAAACAGATGCCATATGCTGCTCAGTGAAAAAAACTCCAGCTCTACTCAGTTGCCTACCGCCTACTTCGAGGCGATCTATGCCTGACATACAAAGCTATGTCAAATCCAGAATTAATGGACATGCTCCACCTCAGTAAATCTAAATCCCTTAGAGCCACATGCTCGAGGGACTTGAACCTCAGCACAGAAATAAATAGAACTTGCTGGAGGGACAGGTTCATAACCCAGAGGCTCCCTTTGCTCTGGAATAGAATTCCAGTTCATGTGAGGCAGAGCACCTCACTGAATCTCTTCAAGAAGAATCTCGATAGGTGGATGGGGGATCATAGGTTTGTCCCAGGGATTACTCCCGTGTCACTATTAGACAGAGGCACAGTAAACTAAACCTTAAAAAGGGCACAGTATACTCAAATCAAGGGGTGGCGTAAGCCATACAGAATCGGGTTAGGCTTATAATTGCCCCAGGGCAGATAGCCTAGTATGAACCTATGAACCTATGAACCTATAAGATGTACCATTGCCACTTAAGTTTACTAAAATTTTAAAATTGAGCAGAGTGTTGAATTGAATGGACAAGAACAGTAATGGTTTGTACTTATAAAGATGGTTATACTCATGTATTTTTCTGTATATAATAATCTTCAGACCATAAACAAGCTGGCCAAGATCTCTGACATACCAATGGCATCAGCACCAGTGAGATCAGGGAAAAACATACAATGCAACAAAGCTTCATTACCTACACTAGATGTAATGAAATTACAAGAAGATGCTAAGCTAGTTAACTTAGTTTTATTTTATTTTTTTAAAGAAAGGATAGATTTAACTAAGAAGTGAAGTCAAAGAAGACACCATACTAGGTAAGTTATTGTGTCACTTCAGTCAGAACATAATTAAGTGTCAAACTTCACATGGCAAAAAATCGTAATGATGTCATTGAGACTGACTTAAGACTCTAACACAACTCATGTCACAAAGGACTTAAGACAAAAAAGGATGCTGCATATTTCTTTGGGATGATCTTCTAAACAGAGCAGCAAAAATGCCATTGGGTGCTTACTTCATTCAAATTAATCAGACTACTGTAACATTTCAGTGCAGTTTGTCTGATGAAGGGTAGTAGTACTACGCAAAAGCGCTTACATGTTTTTTACTAAATAAATCATTTGGTTTTATGCTGTCTGCATCCTTTGCCTGCTTGGATTTCTTGCATTTCATTGCAGTTGTTTGGACTGCAGATGCCCAGTTCATGTAGTGTCAGATAAACTAGCAACTTCCATAAAAAGAAGTTATGTAGTCACCATAATGTTTCATCTGAGTTGTCAACTTGCATGTACCCTCAATGGATGGTTTGGTTCTGATCCTGTGGAACCAACTCTGCAGCTTGCTAAAGCTCTTGGCAACCAAAAACTCTTGAGCTTCCCCCTCTACTCACAATGCAACTGGTTCATTACTTCAGATTGAGTTTGATGACAAAATAAGAAATGGAAGAAGAAGAAGAAATATGTTATATTCCAGTGGGGGCCATGTCTGATTTGGCCAGAATCAGAAAAATAATCAGCCAGATTGAGATAAGGCAGAAATTGTCTGTTCTTCCAAAAAAAATAGGTAGGGGGGATGGAAGGTGGGGAGTTGAGGATACATGAAAATTGACAATTCAGATAGAACATTATGGTGAGTAAATAACTTGTCAATTTTCATGTTATCCTCAACGGATGGGACAGAGTCCCCAGCTAATTAATTTCCTGGGTGGACTAAGGAAGGATATTCCTAAGCACCATTGAGCCAAATGATGCTCTACCTCTGGTGACCAGATCCAATTTGTAATGAGTAATAAAAGTGCGAGGGTTAGCCCATGTTGCTGCTGTGCATATGTCATTCATGAATGCCCTAGCTTGAAGCACCGCAGATGTAGCTACAGCCCTCATTGAATGAGCCTTTGAGGTTCTTGAAAAAGTAATCCCAAATTTGGAATATATGAAAGAAATGCAGTTAACCAGCTATTTTGCTGAAGTGACTTTAGATACAGCTTGACCTAGCTAAGTTTGTGAAAAGGAGATAAAAAAATTATCTGATTTTCTGAAATCCTTTGTCCTGTGTAGGTAGAAATGCTGCTGTCTGTGCACATCGAAGGAATGTAAGCAATACTATCCTTTGTTAGAGCAGCTGGGGAAGAAAATGGGCAAATTAATACAATCATTGATGTTGTTCTCAGAAACCACTTTTGGAAGGAAGGAAGGGTTGATTCTGAGTGAAACCCTGTCTTTATAAAAGACTAAATATGGAGGATTAGATGACAGGGCTTGAATCTCAGAAATTATTTTAGAAGTAAGCACAACTAATAGAATAGTCTTCCAGGAAAGGAACTTAATATCACAAGTGGGGGGGGGGTTCAAACAATGGTTGACTGAGTGACTGCTTGTATTACCAGATTGAGATACCTCTTTAAAGGGAGGCCTTAACAGAAGTGTACATCTTAAGAAAGACTTGAAGAGTTTGTGAGAGGCCACAGAGGAATCTTTGAAACCAATATTGAAGATGTAGATGGCTGCTAGTTGAACTTTAGTGGTGGAGGCAGAGGCTCCACTCTCAATAAGGAATGCCAAGAATCTCAAGATTTCATGAATTGGAGCTGAAAAGGAATCAATATAATTTTGCAGGGCCCAATATATAAACTGTTTCCATTTGCTAGAATACAGATTTCGAGTGAAAGGTTTATGAGATGACAGCAGAATATGTCGAACAGGGGAAGAGAGCCATTGATTGTCTGGCTACTACTGGAAGCCATCAGCTTGAGATTGTGAATGTCGGGATGTACGATGCCTGTCGGGTGGGACAGGAGATCTGAAATTGGATCCAGTATCCAAGGTTGTTTGATTAGGTGAGGCCATAGGAAGGGGAACCAAATCTGTCGAGGCCAAAAGGGGCTATGTGGATGACTTTTCTCTTCAACCCGATGGCTTTTTGAAGAAATGTGTGAATCAAGCATATTGGTGGAAAGGCATAAAGGAGACCGGCGGGCCCATCGTGGAGAAGAGCATCCCTCCGGTCTTCCCCCATTGCAGGATTAGGGCAAAATAGCTGCTGCATTTGTTGCTCAGGGGAGAGGCAAATAGATCACAGCAAGGCTGGTCCCATGACAGAAAAATTCTCTCGGCCACTCCCTGATTGAGGAACCACTCATGAGGTAAAAGAACGGACCTGCTTAATCTGTCTGCTATCACAATGGACTTCCCTGGAATGTGCTTTGCTATAAGACGGTGGTTTGATGAGATTGCCCATTGCCACACTCAGAGGGCTTCTCAATATGGGGGATAAGATCTGATTCCTCTTTGTTTGTTGATGTACCAGACTACTGACATGTTGTCTGTTTGAATCCCAATCATTTTGGAGGTGAGAGCATCCTGAATGTCTTGCAACACTAAGAGCACTGCTCTCATCTCTAGAACATTGATGTGTAACAAGGTCTCTACTGGGAACAAAGTGACATGGACTGTTTTTCCACTGCAATGCCCCCCCAACTCCAGCAGGGAGGTGTCCTTGGTCACTATGGCCTTGGGCTGAGGGGGAGAAAAAGGCCATCCTTGTAGAATTTGTTCCAAATGAGTCCACTAAGTTAAATCTTTCTTGCAAATGATGGTGATGGAAAATGATGTGGACATGGGACAGGTAAGTACTGACCATTGCGCTACAAGTAACCACTGAAGAATTTGCGTATGGTATCTGGCCAGGGTTACAAGAGTTATTTATGCTGCCATGGAGCCCAATGTTCTGAGGATCAGTTTTGATGGCACTTTGCTCTTGCTGAATATTCTTGTAACTTGCATCTGAATTGTCTGTAGTCTTTGTAGAGGAAGAGAGGCTATGGTGGTCTTTGTGTTTAAAACAGTACCTATGAATTCTAGGACTTGGGTTGGCTCTAGATGACATTTTTCAAAGCTGACAGTTATTTCCAAGAAGGACCATGTTTGAAGAACCTTTTGTCTGGCTTCTATGAGTTAATGTCTGGTTATGGCAGTGAGGAGACAGTCATCCAGGTATGGAAATACTCAGAATCCATGCCTTCTCAATTGAGCTACTACTATTGCCATGCACTTAGTGAACACCCTGGGGCCTGTGGTGAGAACAAAGACCAGTACTCTGAATTGGTAGTGTCTGTCTCTCAGTCAGAAGCATAAGAATCTCCTGGATTGCCTGTGCATTTTTATGTGATATTATGCATCCTTGAGATCTATGGATCACATCCACTCATCCTTTTCTAGGAACAGAAGAATGGACTGAACCGTGACCATGTGGAATTTGGTACGACAATCCAATCTGTTCGGTTTGCTGAAATCTAGAATATGTCTCCAGTCCCCTGTCATTTTTGGCACTAAAAATAACTTTGAGTAAATTCCAGATGCTATCTGCTCTGGGGAGGCCTCTTGGATGACTTGCTTTCCTAGCAGCTTTTGTGTTTCTAACATTGCTTGATCTCTTTGACAGGGCGGAACATCCAGGTTTTTTTTTTGTCAGAGGATGGATTTAGTGAAAATGAAATAATATAACCTCTAGATATAATTCCCTGCACCCATTTATCTGATGTCATCTTTAGCCATGATCTCTGGTGCAGAGAAAAGTTACCCCAGCTTCCTCCAGAGGAAGACACTTGGTGACCTTCAGGAGCATTGGAAAGGTTTGCAGAAGAATGAATCTCAGAAACCTTGGTTGTGTGGACCCCCTCTGCCATGAGGGTGGCATCTAATTTTGGAGCTCACACCTCTGCCCCTGGGGGATCTGTCACTAAGTGTGTCAGGAAAGGACCCTTGGGAATTTGTGAACCACATTTTTCCACCAGTGCAATTGTTCCTCGAAAAGGGCCTCTGCGGAGTGGAAAAATGCACTCCCACTGCAGAAAAAGTCTTTCTATCTTTTTCACACTTAGTGAGTGTGTCTTTAACTTTGGGTCCAAACAAGGACATGCTGTCAAAGGGAGCACTGATGAACGTGGCTTGAAGGGTTCTACAAAGTCACACAAATGCATCCAGGCATGTCTCCTTAAGGTTATACCTGAAACAATAACTGTTGCCATTCCTTCAGCTGCATGGGAAATGAGCCTCATGGACAAGTTGGAAATGGAGGTCAGGGTGGCTAACTGAGAAGTTAAGGAGTCTCGTACCTTGTACGGTTCCTGAGAGGGTAGCCAAGAGTTCCTTAATTAGATCCCTCTGCAACCTTGAAAAATGTGCCAGGTAATTCAAAGGCAGTAAGGAAAATGTTGATGAAGGCTTACCTATCCTATCCATCATCCTAGACTGTCTATTAGGAGGAATAATAGAGGAACTTTCATCTGGCAGTTCCTTTTTGGTGGCTGCTGCCATGACCATGACATCTACTGGTAAACCTTTGATCCAGAATGGTTTGTCCGAGAGTTCACTTATGATCTTGTCTGGTCTCTGGGGAATTGGCTTAATAGAACAGGGTCCTTCCATGCCCACTGAGAGATCAATTCAATGAGCTCATCAGTGGGTGGGTCACTCAAGAGGTAGATGGTCGGGTTCCAAAAGCCTGCAGGTACACAAATTCCTCCGATCTAGGATTGTTGGACTACCAACCACATTTCTGTTTCAAAATTTCTAGGATGTCTCCAAATGAGACATCATCGGGGGTAATTGTGGGGATCCTTCACCTTCCTCAAAATCTGGGTCCTCAGTGTATGATTATTCAGGGGAATCAATGTGTTTCCTCTTCCACTTTCTTTTATGATGAACCTCCTCCATGGGATGTTCTGGGCAGGTATTGGAAGAGGATTTTCCCAAATGTGGCTGTTCCTGAGACCTTAACACCCACAGTCCAGCTAGATGGAGTGGATGAGACTCTGGTGCATGGAGTGACTTGGAAGACTATTCTGATGGGGGTGGAACCACCTGTTGTCTCAGCACAGACAAGGCCCTCTAAATTGCCTCGAAAGCCGATCCACCCAAAGCAGGAATGAAGTCTGAGCCTGAAAAGACAGAACTCAGCAATGCAGTCTCCCCCCAGCTGAGACAGATGCCTCCAGAGGCAGGAGCTGGAGCCAAGGAGAAAAGATGACTCCAAAAAGATTTGGGTTGACTCAAACTCCTTGGAAAAGACAGGACAGATATGGCGCCAGGAGGTCTCTGGTTCCAAGTGAGTTGGAGAACTCAGGGACACCATCACTGCCTTTGAAGAAGACAACTTCAGAAATGAGACAGTGGTGATGGAGAACTCTGAAGCAAGGGCTATGAACTTACCTGAGAAGTCAGAGGAGGAAAATGCTTGGAGGGGTAGAAGTGGAAAGACCCTGACCCATTGGGGTAGGAGGTCTAGAATAACCAGTAACTCCATGTGCCTAGAGTATCTTCCTCACCACTCTTTCCAGCTCTTCTTCAGTGTAACTTCTGGAAGAACTGGTGGATTTTGATGGAGGAGGAGGAGGATGATCCAGGAAGGGTGAAGGTAGCCTATCTGGGAAAAGGTCAATGGATGGGGAATACCTGGACCTAGGCACTGTAATCAATTCCTTATTTGGCAGCAATGGAGATGGTGTTGAAGGAGTAGTCTTTCCTGAAGGCAGTATGTAAGTAACTGTAGGTACCATCAGATGAGTTGTTGGCTCCGATAAAACAGGTGAAACCAACAACTTAGATTTTGGTGCATCAATAATGGTACTGGCACTGATGAACTCCATTTGTTTGCCTCTGAAGACTCAGATAAAGAGGTTGAGGAAGCTGGACTTGACTTAGAAGATCTTGATTTGTGTTTAGAAGGAAACTTGGATGAAGACCCAGAAATGACCTCATCAAAGGATGAGGGTAACAGCCCCTTCAGAATCAATTTGTTTTTACACTCCATGAGAGCCCGTTGGCAAAAAGAATGACAAACAGGGCAGTCTTCTTGTAAATGGAGGGGTCCTAGACAGAAAACACAAAAAGAGTGCTGGTTCAAAAAGGGGATCAGGTGGGAGCACTTCACACATCTCTTAAACCCAGCAGGAGTTTTCTTTTCCTCTTTGCTTTTCTCTGCCATAGTAAAATGAGAAGGCAGGAAAGCCACAGTCCTCATGCATGCAAGAATTCACACACACACAAGTAACATAGGAAGGGATAGTGAAAAGACAAAAACACAGAGACTTTTTTTTGGATAAAAGTATAGATGAAAGGGAGGGGATACCAAAAATGGTAAAAGGGATCTACTGAAGGGTAAAGGGTAAAGTACTAGCAACATAAGATGATAAACAGCAAAAAGGGTTGCGATAAATGCAGAAAGGAAAGATCTGACTAAAAACAGGAAGAGAATAATATACAGAAGATTATAGAATAAACACTTATTGGGAATGCTTGACAGTAGGCAAAAACTACGTCTGAAGCTTATAGCAGCAAATGAGATCTGAGGTAATGAGCCAGTTGCATTGTAGGTAGAGGGAAAGCTTGAGAGTTTTTCATTGCTACACGATTTAGCAAGTAGCCGAGTTGTTTCCAAAGGTTCAGAACCGAACCCATCCACTGAGGATAACATGAAAATTGACAACTTCACATTTAATATTATGCTTCCCCAGCACCCTAGCAGTTCCAGGTTGACCTGGTAAAGGCTCCTTTTTCAATTAATTTTACTTCTGCTTTTATAGTACTCACATTTACAGAATCTTGTAATTATGACTAGGAGCTCACATCTTTCAGCATTTAGATTTTGCATCAACCTACCCCATTTTGCAAAGTTCACTATGCAGTTCAAGCAATTCAAACTGTAATTACATATTGCATTTAAACTGGGAAGAAACTTGCTACAGCAATACCTTTTGACAACAGCACTGCACAACTCTAATACATATTATGATTTACATTTGCACCTGCAGCAATTTTATTTCTCTCTAATTTATTGAATTATATTTTGTGATGTATGCGCATTTGCACATTTATCATTTATACAGCACATTTTTCATTTTCCAGTATTAAATTTACTGTGAATTTAAAAAAAATATTAATTTTGAGATTAAGGTCAGTATTACATATGCAGTCTTTCACACAGGAAAGTCATTTAACTGTCACATAAAATCATTTGGACCTAAAAGTGGGGATTTTCAAGGGAATGCCTGAGATTTTTACTATTTGACAGAGAAATGTCAATTCCAGTGTGAAAGTAAAAGTTTTGTCCAGTATTCATGTCTTTGCTAAAGGACTTAAATAATGAACAGTCATGCTAGGTTGCTGACTTCCATCAATGGCTGTAATCCCATATCAACATATTCTTTGTAGTTTGTAAGGTTTTCTACTTAACACAATGTCATTCTTTGCTATCCGATAATTCTTCAGTAAAGCTATTTAATACTAAATAAGTGATCTCTTGAATATCCTTGTTTAATGCCATATTGCCTTGTTCTCTTTAATTTCAAGAAGGTTATTTTTCCTCACATTCATGTTATCACTTCTTTATTTTCTCACTAAGACTATTTTTATGTATGTGTATATGAACATACATACGTATATATGTATATATTTTCTTATTGTTTGCTATGTAGGCTGGCTGTGTTATTAACCTAGTCAACCCATGGTCCATGCCTTCTCTCTCTCTCTTGCCCATTTACACATCGTGTAGTACATCGGGCAATAAACATGATTCAGCACTCATTGTTTCTGCAGCATTTACAAGTTTTAAGGATTCAGGTTGCTAGCCTATGGCCTAGCTTTCCTCAGAGGGTGCATCACACACATTCACATGCCCAAACTCATACCTAGGATCAATTTAGAGAGTCCAATCCACATACTGCTTGACTTTGGAATGTGGGAGGAAACCAGAGCACCTGGCAGAGTCCCAGAGCTGAAAATTGAACCAGAGAACCTCTTGCTGTAAGGCGACAACACTAACCACTACACCACTGTGCTGCCTGGTCCATGCCTTACAGCATATGAAAAAAGGGATTCCAAAAAATCTGTGGACTTAATAATATTTAGATAACATACATTAAAGTAAATAAATGAGTTAACTAGCAAGAAGCTGAGGTATAAAATAAAACCACTGTGTGACTTAATATTCATAAGACACATAAGACAAAAGGGTCCCAGGAATGTGTACAAATGTTGTTGAAAACTAGTGGATTTTGCATGGCTATATTAAAATTCAATTAAATAAACAGAGATTCTTAAAGGCAAAGGGCAAAAAACTATATCAAGAATGTAATACTCTTCTATATATCTGAAGTAATACATGCATTTATAGGAATCAGTAGATCTTATCTGATGTAAATGTGTTTTATGGAACTGGTAAGATTACACAGTATCATAATTCTAGTACCTAAATGTGGGAATAACTGAAGAACTTAATGAATTAATCTGCATTTTTTATAACATATTTGAAAGGTCAGCCTCCAGCCAATGCCGGTTAGTAGTAATTCATCTGGCATGTTAGTGGTAGAGCAAGATGAAGTCCTATGCTCTAATACAGCTGTGTCAGATTTTACTTACAAAATAATCAATGCATTAAAATAATCATTTTAAACCATATATAAAACTGGGAAATACTGCTAAATCTTAATCTGCCCACAATTTCTAGAATTTAATCATTTTCCAGAAGTATATGCCAAACTAAAAGAATAAAGAAAGAAAAGAGTGTGACGCTTTCTAACAGCATAATTGCAGATAGTTTCATTACTAAAGGAAAATCATTTGAATGAAACCCCCTTTAATACAGAATGACACTATTATTTCCCTTACTAAGGACACTTTTACTTGGTTTTGCTTTTTATCTATTAATCACTTCATCTGTAATGTAAGCTAAAAGGAGAAATCATAAAATGATAGCAAATACATATCACACATCAGTTTGTGTAATGTAAACAAGCAAGTGCACATGAATACTCTAAAAAACATTTCTGCATTTTTCCAAGTGCTAAACCTCAATGTGTAATATAAAGAGAAGAATGACAATACTGCAAAAAGAAGGAAATAAATATATCTCAAATATTTATGTTTGACAGTAATTAGAAAGGACAGGAATTGTATGTGATTCCGGCATAAAACAGAGACTACAAATAGTTGCAATTTATTTCTGAAAACATAATATTTCTGAAGTCTTGAAAGTAATATTTCATGCAATGCATCTAGTATCCTTATTATGCAATTTCATTTTTTTTTCTGAGAGGATAATCATCTTCATGTTTTCTAAATCTTTTTACTAAGCATTTAAAATACTACTTGGATAAACAAGGATATTACTTCTGTGATAGAATATTATATAAAAGTATTTTCTAAACAGCAATCATGTACAGGCTTCTAAAAACTGTTATGATTTCATTTTCTTTTAGCCTAGATACAAATTTCAGCACAGGAGGTCTGTAATCCTACTCCACAGTATCATTGTTATTAGTCTATGATGAATGCTATTTTTTTAGTTGATAGCATTATTATGAAATTCTTTAATCAGCACAGCTGCAAATGGATAGTTTTCCCCTTTTGACCTACTGTTCAACAAACACTAACAAACAAAAGCAGTAAGTGGATGAGGAGAATGTGATACTCATGTGTTTTCAGATATATAATAGCCGATGAAAATCGTGTTTTCAGTTTGGCCTACTTATGTGTATAGCAATCTTTCGTCATTCATCATATTAACCTGGGAGTGACTTTCCTGAACTCTAGTGCAGTGCAAACACTTGCTTTACTTAAGTGGTCATGCATTCACTTGCCTTTTCCATAACATCAATTAGCAGTGCAGTGTCACAACAATACATAGATCTTTTGTCGATATACTTCTATGCTATTCAGGTCTGAAATTATTTGAAAGCAATTGTGTTAAACTGTCCATTACAAAATATGTTTGAGCCTTAACTGTAGATTCTGATAGAAATGTTAAATAATATGCACTATTTACTAAACAGTCTGGTATTTTTAAAGGACAAATATTAGCACTTAAGTGTCAAAATAAGGATCTTAAAATATTTTGATAATTTCTAATGATGCTAAGAATATGTGAATGAGCTTATTACTTAGCATTATTAACATCTAGATTCTAACCCTTGAAGGTAATGTGAAAATATTGTGCTACCTTGTATTGTGATACATAATATTACTTTTGTAGTATATGCATATCTGACATATATGCATCATGATTTTTTCTGCATTTCACAAGTTATAACTTGAAGTTTTATGACACAGAGTTGTTAAAAACCTGCTTAAAATCACTGCAATCACTATTGGTGTGCTAGAAAGAAAAATATTAATTCATGACTAAACAATCAGCATTATTTGAAATAAAAAGTTAAATCCAGTGCTAAAACTGTAGTTTTCAAAATCACATCTGACATTTCATATTATGAATAATTATTTTTATACTTAAAGAAGTCAGTATAGTGCCTGCTGTGAAACTGATTTATCTCTGATTGATGTCTGTATCCCATTACTCATAGAATTACTGTAGAAAGTATTGTAAATCGTCATAGTTGTATCATACTTTTGGACAAATCTCTTAACATGTACACATAAACATTATAAGAAACACAATTAAATTCTACCCATTGCCAAATGATCATTTCCTTATCTGCTCTCTCAAATAAAAAGATATGTGATCATATTGTGCTGCTATACAGAAAGACTGGTAACATACAACTATCATCCTTTGGCTATTTATAAAAGAAGGGAATGCAATTGTATAGGGAACGTGTAAAATATGCTCCTACCTACAAATGCCCTGCAGAAAAATAATGTGGATGAATGTATTAAATAATGCAACCTTTAGTAATAAATGATACGGCTGTAGAATAACATATTCTTTAATATCATGTAATGCCTTGATAAAATTTAACATATTTTATGCTATGCATTATACTCCTAATAGGCTATTCCTTAGGAAAGCAGTACTAATGCTTGCAGGCATTATGGCTAACAACTTACTGATTTATTTTACTGTTACAGGAAATGTAATTATTTATACCAGTTATAGCAAAAGACCACAGAAGTAACATAGTTACTATGGATATTGAAATTATCCAGTTTTCCCATAATATTGTTAATAGTATAGATAAATATGATGAAATAAAACAAAAGAATTATTATTATTAACAACTGCACCTAAATAGTATATTTTATATAACTCAAAGCAAATCTTCCTTTGTTTCTTCTTCAAATGTATAAAATAATTTAAAGTTAATGACAGCCTTTCCTAATGAACTGATGGATTTATTTATTTTATTTTACATTTGTTGACCGGGAAAGTCTGACTGGATGCATGTCCATTTTCAGCAGAGGCCCGGGGAGAAAAGCTCCACAGTTAAATTTTAAGCAAATTATAAGGTATATACAGAAGCATTCAAATTTGTATAGTACCAAACTTAACATTGACTAGTAGTATTGCATTGAAGCTTAAGATTTAACATATTGACATAGATTGAACAGATCTTTTACAGTTTTAGGTTGAGGCATTACATAATGGTGAACATTGTTAATAGGGTTACATTTTTTGCTTTATACAGTTAACTTGTGAGCATGTTATCCACAGTAGGGAGCATAACAGCAAAGAGAGCAAAGATTAGACATAGTAGGAAGTGTAGTAGCAGGAGAAGAGACAGAGATTGGAAACTGGATAACAGGTTAAGTAAGAAAAGGTAGGGTGTTCCAAATTTTGCCTATGTATTTAGAGAAGAGGGAGTCCCCTGCTGTGTTGTTGGTCTTGGTGAATTTGCTTAATTTTTTTGTCACTAGAGCGAAGTTGTCTAGTTTTAGCTTGTAGTTCTAGCAGATTGGCCAGAGCTGGAAACTATATGATGAAAAAATCTTAAAATAATTCAATGACTGCAGAGTTAAGCTGAAGCATTGGTTTATATTCCAGATTTTTCTCATATGTCTTATTTTATTACTGGCTGGTAATGTGCTTTTGTTAATCTTGTTCTGTTTTCTATTGTTCCTTTTCTCATAGAATTTGCATAGTATCAGAGTGTTTATCTGAAGGAATACAGTTTATCAGCTATATGTTTAATATTGTTTATTAGTTGATTTACTGAGATGAAGGTAATAACAATAATAATATTGTGACAACCCAACACTGGCCCAGTAATCAAGGAGCCTCAATCCTCACCACTGGCAACAGTGGGAAATGTACACACTGGGAGGATAACAAGTACACACACACAGTAAAGTACAATTTCCCTTAAGGGCACACAAAGATCACAGTCAGTCTGAGGCTGGTTTGTCCCTCTTTCTCCAGATCCCCAATAAGACTCCCCAATGGCACAGCTATAGGGCTGAGATCTCAGCTGAGTGGCCAAACCAAGATCTCCAGTACCCTCTCTATCCAACCAGTGCTTCATGTCCCTGCCCAAGTAGCTGACACACAAGCTCTTTGAGATTTGATTTATATACAAACACACACACACACACACACACACACACACACACACACACTCCTGGGAAAGGCTGGCACAGGATTACTAGCTATGCCCCCTTCTGTCCAGACTATAAAGTAGTTTCCACTGCCACCAGCCACTACTTATCAGCTACTTTAAGGCCCTTAACAAAGGGTGTCTAATCCTACTGTGTAATGTTACTATTAACCCAAATGGTAGTCTGACAAAGAGCAACCTATTTAGGAGTGGCCTGTACAGTGTCACCATATCGATATGCAAGTACTCTAAGAGCTTAAATATCTCTAAACAGACCATCCACAATTAAAAGGTTTAAATATATGCAATAATAAATAAAAGAACAAGAAAATAACAGTAAGTAATAATTTGCATCAGAGTTCAAAATCACAGGAAATATTTAAAACAACATTGCAGGTCAGTCTCAAATAAATAAAGAAAACATGGAAGTTACACTTCACTATACTCCTATCTGAATCTAAAAGGGTTACTATGCCATAGAAACCTACTTACAGCAAGACAAGTGCAGATGTGATGAGTCGATGTTCTTGCTAGGTCCAAGAGAAAATACAAAATGGTCAGTCTCTCTCTGAGAGAGTTTTTAAATTATTATCAAATATTACTGCTGGGTTAGCTTGGATGACATCACTTTTTTCTCACCTGACTTTAGTTCCCAAGCTGCCCCCATTGTCAGAAAGTACAAGCATTTTTATCATCTCTCTCTGAAAAAAATTCATATCTCTCAAATGCTTGCAGATCCTGAAAGTCATAAAACAATAAAACACTTCTGCATCTCAAACCTAGTAATTACTTCTCTTCCAAGACAATACAAAAATGTCTAGCTCTAGACATTGTGTCTGCTACACTGAAACTGAAAGGTAACTTTTATAGCACAATCATAAAACAATTTCATTTCAACTTATTTTCTTGAAGTTTTGCAAGCTAACCTTTTATGCCCCAGTTTCTTCAGTTAAAACATATACAGTTACACAATTACAATAGTTTATATATATATATTTCTATTCTAAGCCAGCAGGACATGCTGTGGTTACATTTTAACTCAGTACATAAGATAACATACAGTTCTGTGTAAATCATATCAATATTCACTAATGACATATAATTATTTACAAAATTCCAGATGGGCCGGCAGTATCTTCTTCTGACACTATTAATCATATTGATATTCACAAATGGCATACAATTATTTACAAAATTCCAGATAGCTGGGTAATAAAATGTTACTTTTAGAAATAGAAGTAAAGATAATAAAGAAAAAAGATAAACTGAAATTCCTTAGTAAAAATTTACTAATGGATGGCTCATTCATTGCAAACAAACCTGTTATCGATAATTAAACATCTTCAGCTTTATCTGTAAATGAAGCTATATTTTTATTTTTCTTCATTTCATACAACAGCATAGAAAGGAGTAGTGATCACAAATAATACACAATAATGCAAAAACAGGCAAGCAAAGGAATGAAGATGAAAAAGGATTGTTTAACTTTAAACAAGGATTTTCAGTATGTAAACATTAAATAAAAGTTTAACCTTGTACCCCATTTAGCCATATTTTTTGTGCCTAACTTTACATTAAGTTCTAAGGTTTTACTTTCATTAAAGCTTAAATGCATCCATCAAACAGACTACATTTCATATTAAGGTATTGCAGAATGCAATCCAAGTAATAAAGTAAGTATTTAGTTAGAAACGGAAATGCAAAGCTATTTTCACATATATGTCTTCTATGGTTCTACTTGATCTGGTTGCAATAATTAAGTGTACAAATGAAAATGCACAGAGAGTGAGCCTTGCCTTCATATAACTTCATAGGCTGGAGTGTAATGAAGATATGATCAGACAAGGATAGAGAGGGTGAAAAAGAGGATAGAAGTAGGAATAATAGGTTAATTTGATTAAGCACTATTCTCTTGCATCATAGCCAAATTATGGAACTCCCTCCCTCCCACAATTACCTCCATACCATCATGCACCCACTTTAAAACTTTACTAAAAGCGCACCTAAAAACATGCTGGCTATGCCCTTGCAACTCCCACTCTAATATCACCCACCCCATCCACCACTACCTTTCTTTCCACTCTAATAACTACCTTGATTATAGCAAGCTCAGATGCTCATAAGCCTAGTACTTATTATACAGCAGGAACTTCTTATTGTAACATTTGTTAATGTCTGTTATGTATTTCACAAATAAAGATTCTAGTTGTCTACTGATGTACTATGTTCTTTATCTGTAAATATGTTGTAAGTAATCGCTATGTAAATTGTTAATCGCTATGTAATCTAATATAACTACTGTCTGTTTATTTTAACTGTGGAGCTTTTCTCCCCGGGCCTCCACTGAAAATGGACCTACGTCCAGTTGGACACTCCCGGTCAACAAATATAAATAAATAAATATTTTTTTTCACTGATAAGACTTGCACAGTGATGTTATATGGAAGTACCCATATTTGTAAACAAGTATTTATGCATATATGTATTTATTTATGTTAAATAGTTAGACTGACTGTTCTATTGATCAAGATCAAGTGACACATTAATATACAAAACTACATATATCACCTTTAAAGACCAGATGTAGTAATGCAAGAAGGTGCAATGTAGCAAAGCAGTACTCAGAGGTGCATTACGCTATCTAGACCACATCCCACATGAACAGTCAAATTCACATGAAATACATATGAAGCATTTCAACCATTTTTAATTCAGATTACAATGCAAAAATGCCTCATATTAATCAGGTGCACTATTAGCAATTCCATATTAAATTAATTATTACAGAACCATTAATTAATACATCAAAGCAAGAAGAAGTAAAATGCAGGCATTACTATGAATGAACAGGATACTTTAGTACATTTCCATGAGATTTAATACACAGGAAAATTAGTATTTTAGAGAAAACCTTGATAAAGTAAAGTACTTATGTATTGCTTTTGCAGTAAAACAGTTTATAAGCAGTGGTTAAGAAACCTAACTATAAGCAGTGGTTAAGAAACCTAACAGGTTTGAACTCAAATTCATCATAGTTTTTCTCACTCTAGTAGTCTATTGGGAATATGTTCCATGTTGCTAGGGCAATCTTATTAAAGGCCTTTCAACCAACTGCCATCCCAGTGGAGGGCCTTGGAAGGGAAAGTGTGTTATCCTCTTCTTCTTCTTGTGATTGAAATTAATACTTGTAGGTAGCAATTTTTAGCCTTTGAGCAGGGGGTAAGATGTTGGTGAAGGAATATTCCTATGAAGATGTTTAAAGCTTGGAAATGCTAACATCACAGCACCATTAGCTATGACAGGGAAGCCAGTTAATCTTCCATAAAAACAAACAGTAATGCTCAAGGGGTCAGATGTAATGCTAGCTCTATAAAACTTATCGAAAGTAGCTTGAAAAATACTGGTATTGTAGGAAGAATTAAGTGAAGTGTGAGGGCAGAGTATATTTCAGTTTGGGAATCAACAGTTGACCATCTAGAGCATTAAGTACTAGTAATATAAGGAAACTAGTAATTCAGTAACCTACTGATATGGGAAAGAATGAGTTTCTAGTCATAAATCCACCTCATGCTCATTAATTATTACAACTGTTATTTATTTGGCTTTGCTGACCGCACAAAACCCACTTTAAGGGTGGCCCATGGAGAAAAGCTGCATTTGATTACAGTCTACACGTTATGTATGCTACATATACATGTACAATTTACAATGGCATACATACATATACAATGGCATATACACACACACACACACACACACATATATATATATATATATATATATATATATATATATATATATATACTGTACAATTTTCAACGACATATTTAGTTGTCAACTTTATTTCTTTGCTACATGTAAATGTTTACAGGTGGTTATGCACTGTGTCATCAACAGCTCTGGTGTATTTGTCAGTTAAAATATTAAATTTTATAGCATAGGGTTTATCCAGGTAAGCACTGCAAGGAGCTCTAGACATTCTGAGAGTACAATTAGAGCTCAGAGTGTGGTAGAGGAGACAAGACATTAGAAAAGATTTAGATTAAGTATGAAAGAGAAAGAGGTGTATATGACTGGAAAGGCAGCATGTTAAGATGGGGTAAAGGATGAAAGAAATGCTGGGATATTGGAGAGTTAGCCTTGTACAGAGCATGAGCATGAACAGGATTTATTCAGATGTAGTTTGAACAGGCTTTTAAAGTGTGGGAGTTTGTCAGTGAGTTTGATGTGCTCTGGATGATGTGCCATATCTAGGAGACATAACAGCAGTAAAGCGAGAGTCAGGCTAACTTATTACACTTAGTTGTTTTTAATAAGAACTGTGTAGATGTTCCTTGAGGGAGAGTAAGGCAAGAAGACATTTTTAAGTGTGGGGCATTTATCTGGGTAGTAAATAAGTTTATAGGCAGATACTAATTTTAATATTTTAGGACATTGTTTCGTTCAGGCCAGTTAAGTTGTCTCAGAGCCTGACAGCGGTTGGTGGTACATGTTGAATTAGTGACAAATTTAACAATTTTATTATAGAAAGAGGTTAGTTTGGATTCAAGAGTAGTATTTAGGTTAGTTAAGATAGGTAATGCATAAACGAGTGTTGGAAGTAAGTAGTTTGAGGCAAATGTTTGCTGTTTTGTCTATAAGGTATTGTTTGCATCTGTAGAGGGAGCCCAGTTTCTAATTGGTCCCTTATAGTTAGTAAGACATGGTAGTCAAATTTGAGATTTTCATCAATGACAGCTCCTAGGAGTTTACTGTGCACCACTATTTCTGTTAGTGCTCTTACTGATGTATGTGTTTTGGAAGTAGGTTACTGGAGCTAAGATATTGTATGACTTTTTTCTGGCCATATTTTTCAAGGATTTATAAAAGGGAGGAGGAGAAAGTTATGTGTCTATAATTGTTAGTCAGTTGATGTAACCTCTATGTGTAATGGAATAATACGGGAATAATATAGGAAATAATATAGGAAAGTTTCCAGAAGGCATGAACATATTGTTTATATATGAAACTATTTACCAGTCTAGAGATGGGTAAAGCAATGACATCAGCAGCTGTTTTTAAATATTCAGATGGGAGTCTGTCAGCAGCCAAGGTATTGTGTTTTAATTTAAGTAGAAGCTATTTTATTGTAGAGATAGGTATGTAGGAGAGGTTGAAATGATGGAAGATATTTGGATTTTTTGACAGGAGAGTGATAGAAGTGGGAGGGTCACTGTTAACTATATGATGTATGATATGGATAAAGTAGTTGTTAAACTGGCAGGAGATATATTTAGTGCAGTTACTGACTGTTTGGAAAGGAGTGGTAGTTTGGCCATATAGGCAACCTATATAGGGATGACTTGAAGATGTTAAGGTTTTTTTGATGCTTGTGTTGGAGGTTATTATAGTAGGTTTATCTAATTTGGTGTGGTTGATATGGAGTTTAATAAGGTTTCTTAGGTGTCTAAAATTCTGTACTGAGTTTTGAGTCTCATGCTTATAGCTTTCTTTCCATGCTTTTTCACGTTCTAACATTAGTTGCTTTATTTTCTTTGTTAGCCATGGTGCAGGGTTGAATCTGACTCTTATCATGGACTGGAGCTAAGTCATTAAGGGTTTTAGGAAAATGTCACTGAAGTGGGAGACTGCAGAGTTTAAAGGCATGAATTTTACTATATTCCAGTCATACTGAGATAGTGTTTTAATAAAGGTGTCTGTTGAACTTGGTTGAATTTCACATTTGCTTGTATATTATGTGTTTGTCCTGGCTATTATAGCTCCTAATGGCACATGTTGGCAGGTGACCACTTATGGTATCTGGTAGGATCCAGCTACAAATACTTTGTTTGGTTTAGTGGTGAGCAGCCAGTCTAAAGTTGACTACCTGTTGGAGTTTTTGTCTATTCTAGTGGCGGCTGAAATTGAGTAAAGCCATATACATTTATGGATTCTGTTGGGGTGATGCTCTGTATAAGCTGCCATTCTACGTTTAAGTCTTCTAGGTTTCATATTGGACATTATGAGATATCTAGTGAAGGAAATTTCAGCAGTATTGATGTTTTTTACCTGATGGATGTGGGAAAATGAGATACAGATTGTTTTTCTATTTTTAATTTTTAGTGTTCTAAAATGATTTCAGTATTGTTAAACTTTAGGGTACCTTGGTTAAGTAGGGTTATATTTACGGATGTTGTATAGAGATTGCAATACCTCGTTCTCTCTTGTTTATCCTACTAATGTGAATTGTATTAAATCCTGAAGGGGTGATGTCATTATTAGTTATTTCTAGCTTTCGTCAGGTTTCTGTGGCCATGACTTTAGTGGGGGAATGGACAGCATGTTAGGCATGGAAGTCATGGATTTTATTACACTTGCTTCTCAGGTTCACATGTAATAGTGAAGATTGTGCTTGTAGGATTATTTTGTGTTAGAAGTGTGGAAATTGGGTGTGGTTTGGTCAGGGTAGAGTTTCTGATGGAGGGGGCCAGGGATTGGGTGAATGTCTCCACTGATTAAATGACTGGTTATTTTATGTAGGAAAGTGTATAACCAAATAGGCTTTTGCTTTAGTTTTATTTTTGCCCTGGTGGTTGGGTAGTTCAGTTTTATATATTTGTAGATGAGTAGATCTACAGTGGATGACTGGTACAGGTTGGGTGATGTAACGGAGGGGTGGGCTGGGGATTTGAAGGGTAGATGAGCATAGGTGGGTGAGATATAGTTCTGTAATAAATTAACAAAACTACTTTTTTAGAAAGTAACTTGGAGAAGAGCATTGAAAAATAACTTTCTAAATTAATGACAAAATGTGGTAGATGTAATTTATGCAGGTACATTAATGATGGCCATTATGTGAGTACCTGTAGTTATGAGAAGATTATACCTCCCCCAGTGCATTGTAACTGTAACACCAAGGGAGTTTTTTTTTTTGCAACCTGTATTTCTTATCCAGAATTCTATGTAGAGAAATCCAATATGAGATTGAGAAATAGGATAAAGAATATGGATATGACAGTAAGAAAAAAACATTGTAGTGAATTAGGCAGGCACTCTATGACATGTACTCTTTGCAAAAAATATATTTATTTATTATTGACAAGGTTTCATACAAGGAAAGGGGAGGGGATATAGAAACACTACTGGAATATAAAGAACTGGTACAGTAGTTAAGGCTAAATGTCTGAACTTTCCCAGGAATAAAAGATTATATCTCCATATTTAGTGTGATGAAACACAGAGCATTAATAGTGTAAAAAACAACTTTTTACAGTCTTTAATCTATTGGTTTAGCATACGTTTTGACATATTGTTTTATGTCCATAGTCTTTTTGAGGATGTAAACCATTTTTTACAATATACATATAAAACATGTTTATAAAACACAAAACATTAATTTTAGCAGTTATCATTTAGTTACGTAATTTATTAATTAATCACTTTTCATTTGTTGTTAAGTCTATATATGTGTGACTACTGATGTAGTGTATTACTCTGAAGAAGTCCCTTAACTTGAAAGGGATGAAAGTGCTTAGTAGTTTTGTTAATTTGTTTTTAAACCAAGTGACTTCTAGCTGGTTGGAGTGTTTTGCTAAGACTATATTTACAATCTCGGGAAAATAAATGGTTGTTTGTGTACGACAAGTAAGAATTTAAAAGCATTAATATCCTCCAGGGTACATTTCCATCCAATATGTCTAGGACTTTATCAAGGATATGCTGGAGGGTGGTCCTTAGCTTTTGTAATATTTATATTTGCTAGCATCATATTTTGCCTATTTTTACAATTAACAAGTTAAGTGTTCTTTGTATCATGGAAATTGTGGGGCATAGATGTCTATTATCTGTGGAAATTACCAAGCCTGTTTCATCTAGTTGGATAGAATGGCATACCTTAAATGTGAGACCACAGTAAATTTCAATTGTTTGTAATATATTAGCACATGCATAACTGTTAATAATCTTTAGCCACGTAACATAATGAGATAAAGACATTTTTCTCTGTGTATGTGATCTGTAGTCCTTGAAAAGCTTACAGAGGTGATTGATGAAAAAGTTCAGTAAAGCAGATAACAGGGGGGCCTGGACATGGAGCTACAATTAGTCAAAGACTGTAATATATTTACCATTTTCAGGACAAAGTTTCTGCTTGGCATTTTAAGTAGGGGTTTTGGTTAAGATGATTTTAAACTGGGGCTTGGAACATTATAGTGGATTGCACTAAACTTACAAAAAAATGTAGTTTTGTTAATCTGTTAAAACAAGTGACTTTTTACTTGTTTGGTGTTTTGCTTTTGTTTTAAGTGTTTGTGGTTATTATATATATTTCTCTACTGGGGAAAGTTTGACAGGTGGTGAGACAGGCTAGAAAGAAGAGAAGAGTGACTAGGTGAGCATTAGGTAATGTCATTTTAAACATACTGTGTATAACTATTAGTAGGATATAATGGATTAAATTGTTTGGGGGCATACATAAGGATAAGTCACCTTGTTAGGAAAGGTAGCAAAAGTGAATGAATTGTATTATTTTATCTCCTATTCGTCAACGATTATATATAAGATGTGTGCTGTCATTAGTTGTCAATCTGTGACAGAGATGATAAGCTTTCCTGGTGAAACTACACAGCTGAAATAAAGGGAGGAAAGTGTTTTGGCAA
Organism: Protopterus annectens; assembly: GCF_019279795.1. Taxonomy (NCBI): domain Eukaryota; kingdom Metazoa; phylum Chordata; order Ceratodontiformes; family Protopteridae; genus Protopterus; species Protopterus annectens. The sequence goes on from NC_056751.1 coordinate 278,410,524, forward strand.
GTGAAGAGTGTAAGAGTGTGAGAGAAGTATCGTGATATACTCTAGCACAGTACAGCTAGGACCAATTCTGAATTAGTATGATTTCCTTGAAGGAAAGGAGGAATGTTGCATTACTAAATGGTACGGGGGGGGGGGTATGAAAAGCACACCAAAGAGAACAATGCAGTAACAAGACGGACCAATTCTGTTTCACAGCTGGGTCTAAGATTCCCTAATCTTACTCAAATAAAGGGGAAGTCCTTATACCCTTTGGCCCTTTCTTAGTCATGCAGCAGCAGCAGCAGTTCTTCTAGGTCTGCAGCCCAGTGATATATATATATATATATATATATATATATATATATATATATATATATATATATATATATGTGTGTAGTAGCCTGTTGGGGAAACACCATTGTTTAGCTTCAAGAATAACTTGAGTTTGACACTTTTATTGTCCAGAGATATGTAGCCTCAAAAAGTTTCCTTTTTCAAGACTCCCAAGGTTGGCATGTACCCATGCGGGCAATGTAAACCATGCAAGCTTATAAATCTAAAGGGCTGTTTTTACCATCCAGTGACACATAAGATATATCGGCCACATCTATATGCAAGTTGTCATAGTAAAAATGTTGTTTATCTTGCTTGTTGCTTATAATGTAGTTGTTTTTATGCAGAAAAAAATTAATGGGATGCTTAAAGAGCGCATCCTACAGCATGATAGTGATATTAAGCTCTCGTCCAGAAATAATCCGATTGCCCAACATGTCAATAACAACTTTGGATATGATTTTACGTTTTTAGTTTTACAAATTCTACAACTGGGTTTGAGAGGTGGTGATTTGACTACAAAAACATACAAAACTGTCTGAATCTAAATGGATAGCTGATCCGTGGGCTGATCATGCTCCAGGTTTAAATGGTGTTTTTCCTTTGAGGCTGGTCCTAAAGGGGGATAAACTTTTGAGCTGACAAATTTGGTGATTGGTGCACATATATTTTAAAAAGGGAATAATATTTTGTAATAGTGAATCTGATGAAGAGCTTTTGGAGCCTAAAAACACTAATTCCTTTTGTTTTATATGGCTGTCCTTTAATAAAGTTTTATTATTTTTTATGGCACACAGTGTGGTAGTTCTCCTAAACTGTTTTATTCATTTGTGTTGGAAAATAAAGAGTCAGAAGGGATAAATTTTAAAGCCTTTCCAAAGAGCACAGTGCTCTACTAAAATGAAGTGTGTTCTTGGTACAGATGAAAACTTAAAGACTGTCCTCTACTATACCAGTATCTTTCCACTTTTAAAAATGCATGCATAATAGAAACAGAAAAAGCAATTTCCATGGATTGTATCCCAAGCACATCAAAAAATAAATAAAAACTGGACCTGCACTAACAAGATACTAAACAAAAATCCTGATATCCACTTTTTACTAGGTAACTTTCCTCTCTCTGCTTTCCAGTCACTGAGCCCCCATCAGTCTTTTGCCAATGTATGCCTTACAGGTGAGTGGATTGCTTCTGCTTCTGCTCCCATAAGGTCAGTGCAATCCAGGGGGATAATCATCCCAATAAAGATTAGGGGGTCACTGTTCCCTCCAGTATTCTGGCAATGAGGACTATTCACTTTTTGGAAATAATGTTCTAATCCCTCCCTTAGAATGATGATGTGGGCATATCAGAATCAATTCAAAAAAGACACCATATAGTGCTAACCAAAGACTAGCAATCAAGCAAAAAACACTGCTAATGATCAGAGATGGGATCAATGTCAGGAGCGAAAAAAACATCCACTTTGTTGAACCAAAAAAATGTAACAGTTTAGTGATCTTTTGAATAAAATCAAATGTGATAATTTTTTTTTCAAACATAAGAAAATGAAACAAGGACTTCATCAGAACTAATGAAGAACTGAATGCCAACTATTTAAATGCTAGTATAAGCCACACATCACAAAACTTAAAGGCACAAATCTGACTTATTTTTTAATAAAGTGGACTTTTTTCACTGCTGATGTTGGGCTCACCTCTGTTCATTATCAGTGGGTTTTGTTTGGTTAAATAACAGAATCAGGTTTAACACCATATGAATTCAAATCATGCTCCATTTACTTGGGAGTCAATGCACTACCTGACATTTGTTTGTTTTTAATTTCAGTTCTTTTTGTCATAGAGTTTATAGCACTTTAGACATAGGGACCATGCTTGATTTGTAGAACCTCTAACTATAAGATCATCTGCTATACTGGTAACACTTTCTGAACTTCAGTCATATTTGCCACTGCTCCTTGGAACATTTCAATAGCTAATGAGACTCCAAAATGTATTCTTACACATCAGTATATTCCTAAAGAAATATTATAGATACACAGCTCTGAGTTAGTCTCATCTAACCTACTATGTCAGAACTATTGAGTAGGATAATGCAGATAAAAGACCTTAGCATGTGCCATTGTATCAAAGACTACTTCAGCTGTATGAAGCTGATAATATTCCTTTTTTATCTATTTGTTTAAGTCTTAAGGATCTGTACACATTGTCAGTTTGGAATTTTTTCACACTACCACCTTGTTATATACTCATTCAGTCAATTGTGGTTTCTTAACAACTTTCTACACCAATTGTTGTGTTTTACCTAGTACCATATCTGGAGTTTATATCACACCATGCATGATTGCTAAGGCTTCAGTAGCTATCTAAATGTGATATTGTCTTTTCAGAAAACCCAGACCATTTAAACATGTTGGAATACCTCTCTAAGATATCAACAAATTGAGGTGCATATACTGCACCACGTTAACTACTGTATGTTTCTTACCTTTCACTGAACTATTGTACTGAGTCCTTTTTGACACTGTGAACCTTTACAGCCAGTAGATTGGCCAACTGAGCACATAATGAACGAAATCACTGAGCATTTCATGAATATGTGAAGTGCCTTTGTGGCTTTTCTTTGCAATAGTGCAAATATTTTGGTACAATGCCTCTCTTCACTATAATGAGATTTATTTCTCTGACCATTATCATTGCTACTAAAGCTAGTCAGTCAACCACTGCTTAACTGCAGAGAATACATCCTGTTAATCATGCCACGTGTGAAACAGGTATCACAAACTGTACTTTTTGTTGCATTTAATATATTTCCAAGGACAATACTTAAAGTAATAATCTCTAAATCCAATTGTTATGCTCATATTCAAGACAAATCTGAGCAGAAGGCTTTGTTTTTTCCCTGAACACATCAAAGAGTGATTTTTTTTTTTTTACTTATATGCACAGTGAGACAAACTTAAAGCCTTAAACAGAGATGTAAGTTACAGACAATATAAGTTATTTTGTGACAGTATTATGATTAAATGCAATACCCCTGTTTTGGTCATCTAATTTTCTGACTAAATGCCATTATTGCTGCTGCTTACAGCTTGTATTGTATTCTCAAGACACTTCTTAGTGGTGTCTACATACAGCTCAATTTTGCTCTATCCTGTCGCTTCTACTACATGCAGAACTTGCTGCAATAATTTGTTTCTTTCAACTTCTACACATTTATGCAATGTGATTTTACTGTCACATTGCTTACAGACTTAGTAAATTCAATACTGCCTATGTGGTGTGGAATGTCACACCTCTAGAAGCCTACAGACATCTAGTATTCCAGAGCATTTTCTGAAAAAATAAAATTAAGAAACATAATATAAATAAATGTAAACATTTTGTAAACAATAAAAGCTATAAAAACTGTACAAACAGCAATCACTAAGGAGCATTCTTTGCAGTGAAAATAGTCAGCACATTAATAGTCTTTCTCATCATTACTGTAATATATCATAATACTGCGGTGGTGGTGCTGCAGTAGCATTGTCGCCTCACAGTAAGACGTTGTCCTGTTTGATTCTCAGCTAGAGCATCTTCTGTGTGGAGACATGCATGAATGGGCGTACCTTCACTAAAGGTTGTGCGTCAGGGCTGGCAACTCGGCATGTAAACATCTACTGCCAATCATTAGTGGACCGGAGTTCCACTGTGGCGACCCCTAACCGGGAAAAGCCGAAAGACACAACAACAACAACTGTAATATATCATAATGAACACAGATCCCAAATTATATTTTTCTAAATTTTCACAAACAAATTTCCCTACATTGAAAACTATGCAATCTAGATATATATTGTTAGAACATTTTGGTTAGCGAGACATAAGCTTTCACATTGCAACAACAAATTTCTGTATAAGTTCATGTTTACTGAAACATTAAGAGAAAATGAAAACACAAATTTACTTGGATAATTTGCACTACAAATAATACTGGATATCTTTCAAGATGTGCAACTTACAGTGCAAATACAAAAGCCAGTTTTCTTCCAATAACATCTAAGGTTTCACCTAATGTCATGCAGCAGTTTGTAAGCCATTTCTTTTTTGAAATATTATCTGCATATGGAAATATTGCTTTTTTCATAATTAATAAACAGCTAGCAATATTTCTAGTATAGTGTGATATAAACCAGAATTTTCAGTGAATTGGCATGTCTCCCACATTGGTGTTTCATGCCATACACCTTAATAAAACATCTCTCAGTTATACAAATATGAACATAACTATGAAAATATTAATAATAAGTGGCAAACAAAGTTTAATTTCTCCACTGCAGGATATCCTAGACTAACAATCTTTGTGCCATTTTGTTAATAACTCATTGCCCTTTCTAATACTGCTTATTATTAACTGGTAAGTCACTAAGTTAAAGAAGCCAGACCCAAAAAAGTTCAGGACACCACAAGGAGGTATGAATGCAAGCTGGAAGTATACAAAAAAAGGCATTATAGGTGTGAGTGAGCTCTTATACTGGGTATTATTTCTGCTTTCTTGTTTATGACCAGACATCATCCTAGATGGCATGCACATTTTAAATAATCCCAGTTCCAGACCACAGTCATATAGATAAGCTATACTCTGTACTCTGGAAAGTTCATTTGCTCTTTATATATCTATCACTTTAACAAGTTTGCTTCAGTGAGTTTCTATCAACTTTCTGCTTCACATTTAATGATTTCTGATTCTCTTCACAGATCCCTTATTAGTAAATCATACAAGCTACAAGATATGCATTCTGGTGCTCTGCATTTCATATTAGTGACAACGATATTAACTTACTCTCTAACCACTGTTTTCTTTTGTTAAACAAATGCCTTATGTATAGTGATTTATTTTCAGCTTGCAATATGTCAAAAACCTATCTTTTAATAAAGATATTTTGTGTCTTTCATCATTCTCATTAAGGTAGAAGGCTCATAGCCCTAACAGAGGTCAATGAAGAAACTAAAACAAGGTCTTCTAAAAATAATTTAAGTAACTGGTGTATGAATATCAAACTTTTTTTTAACTAACATTAAAGAATTAGACCACAAATGGCAGTCTCCAAGATGAATCACATTTTTGCAGTTGTGACAGGAAAGGTTTTAAACTTAAACCTAATTTTAAAGGTGTCATTACGTAACAACAAAGTATTCAGTGTCAGTGCCACAGCAGGTAGCACACTTGACTTTGGTGTAGAAGGCTGCTATTCCACACCAGGTAGATCGACTGCTGATATAGCAGTGCAGGATAAGAGGGTGCAAAACATTCCTGAGTGTGTTGTCCTTTGGATGAGATGTTAAACTGAGGACCCATCTGCTTGAGTTGGTGGTAGCTCAGGTGGATGTAAAAGATCCCATGGCACCTATCAAAAAGAGTTGGGGGTGCTTTAGTTACATTTAAATTGATTTTATATCATAAAACATTTAAATCAATTATTTACACACTAATTTTTTTATATTCCTACTTAAAATTATTTACACATTACCAATATCAAAAAACTATACTAAACAGTTATCTTTCTTTCAATATTTTTTCTTTTATATTTACCTTCTACCCACCACCCTTTCTTCCACAATCATCTTATTTCTGTTAATATACCATCCTCTTCCATTTTCTTTTCATATAACAAATTTTCACCTCTTTTTCCACAGCACCCATATTATCACAAAACAGAACTTTATCCCATTTATCAATATCAAAATTTGATGTTCTTTTACAATCCAAAAAAATTATGTTTTGCTGTTTGTCTTCATGACAGTCAACACATTTATTTGCCCTATCACCTTATAGTTCATGTTCCCTTTCACAGCTAACTTGTCTAATAAAATGCTCCACAAAAAAAAACTTTCTGCTTCATAAAAAATTAAAACATACTTCTTCTGTCTTTTATTGCCTCTTTTATCTTCTTTTAATTCCTTTCATAGGTATACCAAAAATATTTTTGCTATTATCTTTTTAAACTATTCTTATCTTTTCCCATGAACTTCACTTACTTTTAACTACCATACTTTTGTATTTTGTCTTATTCATTTTCTTCCATCCTGTCCCACTTTTCTTTTCCCTGTTTTTCTCCACATACATTTTTATATTTTTCATATAGATTGTAACTGATCATTTCTTTTTTTCTTTCTTTTACCTGTATCATTACCCAGAATAAATGCATAGATACATGACATCAACTTTTTTATTATAAATACGACATGCACCACTTGTTCCAGTATTTCTCCATACTCCAGTCCTAGTTACCGCAGAAATTATACTAACTAACCTAAAAATTAACACTAAAAAAAAATTTAATTGGTTGCTATTTCCCACCTGATAATAATATATCCACCCTTGAGAACTTATTCCATTGGGCATCACAGACACTCCCTCAAGAAACCATTATCCTAGGAGACTTTAATATTGACTGGACAACATGTAACTCAACTATTCCCACTACACATATCAATCTCCATGGATTCATGCAGCTAATCCAATCTCCCACTAGAACTGACAAAACAAACTGCCAAATCTTTCCAAGACTGGATAATGTCAAACAAGCTATCCCAAATAAGTCAATCTGGCTGCCTACCTAATAGCCTGAGTGACCACTTAACTACATATATAACTAGACACTGCCCCACTCAAGAAAGATCTACCATCTTCCAGTTAATATGTAACAGAAAGAATTTCATCCCATCTAACTTCATCTCATCACTAAAAGTCTGCAACTGGAATCCCATCAAGCACTTCAACTTTAATGTAAGGTATTTCAACTCCACATTTTTAAACATAATGAGTTCCCATGCCCTACCTAGATCCTTTAGAATTAAAGCTAACTGTGCACCCTGGTTGAGCAAAGAAACCAGATCTCTGCTTCATGCAAGAGATAATGCTTGGCTTAACAAGCACAAACCAAAAACAACATACTTGTCAAACAAATGACCAGAACAAACAAAATAAACTACTATCATACCATAACAATGAATCATCAACATAATCCTAGAAAGGTTTGAACAGCTATTAATGATGTTCTTCAGCCAGGGAAATCTAAGACTCCATCCCCTACTACTACAGCCACCAGAAATAAAATTGCCACCCAAGTTTATGAATTCTTTACTGAGTCCATACTTGCTCAAAAATCCACTGTCCCCATTGAAAAACATAAACACCTTACAAATTAAAACAGCTTTACTTTTTAACCTGTTTCTGTAAACTTGATTAAAAATTACTCAAAACATTAAAAACAACCATATTCGCTGCAGATGAACTCCTAGCTGAATTTTTTAAAATTACCACTGACGGAATAGCATATCCTGTAACCATCCTTATCAACCACTCCATTTCCAAAAAACTGGTCTCTGACCTCTGGAAGGTCTCCCATATTATTCCCCTTCATAAAGGGGGTAACTCAAAAGAAATAACAAATTACCGCTCCACAGCTATACTGTCCCCCCTCTCAAAAATATTGGAAAGGTGCATACACATACAAATCATGGAACACCTCAACACACAAAAACTGCTCACTAACACTCAACATGGATTCAGGCCTCACCATAGTACAACTACTGCTGTCATGTCATTCACTCACATAATTAATGAGCATAGAAACAATGGTAAATATGTCTCTGCCATCATCCTAGACCTTTCCAAGGCTTTTGACATGGTTAATCATAACAAACATATAGAAGCTCTGTCAGAACTAAATCTTAGCCAATCCACTATTGCATGGTTTCAGAACTACCTAACAGGGAGGCAGTAAGCAGTCAAGTGGTACCAAGAGCTATCACCTCTGGTCTCAGTAACAATAGGGGAACCACAAGGGTCCATTCTTGGACCTATGTTATTTACTATATTCACCAATAACCTTATACCTCTACTCTCCACTCCCCAGTCATCCAGTATGCAGATGTCTCTACATTAGTCTGTGCCTCCTCTTCCCTCCTGGAACTACATCAGCAAACTCAAGCTTCCTTTCTCTCTGTTGAATCTTGGCTCACTGACCAGCAACTAATACTAAACCCAAACAAAACACAACTTATCATCTTCCAACCACACAACATACCGATCCTGACCTTTCTTTTAATATTATATCCAATAATAAAACTATCATTTCTCCTGTTAGAAAACAAAGCTTCTTGAGGTTGTCATTGACTGTAACATGAAATTCGATATCCATATCTTTCTCACCATAAAGAAAGTCCATAAAAAACTAGGTACTCTATAGAGAAACAGTTCTTAACAAATACTTCTATAGCCACTATTGCGCACACACATCTCATCTCTACACTACTATATGTCTCGCCAATCCTCACCAACCTTACAAAATCTGATATAGCCAAACTAGAAGCCTGCTACAACAAAATCTCCAAATTCGCTTACAACAGTTCTTACAGATCACACCACTGTCTAGCTCTCAAACAGCTTAATTGGCTTGAGCGTTCTCACCTACTTCTATATAATCAGCTTACCCTGGGTCATAAAATTCTATATCAACTTGAGAAAACCCCATTACTTCAAGATCTGATAATACCATACTCCTGTACCAGAACCCTCCTCTCCTCCAACAAACTTCTCCTCAAAGTAACTAAAGATAATACCACTGGTTCATCCCTCTACTCTAACAAAATAACCAAACAATGGAATAAACTTCCCCCTCTCATCACATCTATAGCTTCCATACACAAAGTTAAAAAATCCTTAAAATCATACTTGTTGAATTCATGGCTCTGCAACTGTGACAGTCCAGGTTAATACTAGGACCCCCTCCCTTTTCTCACTCTGTCTTCCTCTCCTTTACCCCATGCCTCTTCTCTCCTCTTATCTCTTATAGTTGTCCCTACGTGCTCCTTACCCTTGCTTTACATAATGACAGCAGCTACCACTCTGGTTATCTAATATTTTAAATTATTGGTGCTACTATATACTTTTATGTCTTATGTTAAATAATACTACTTGTCACTACTGTACTGTACTATGAGAATTCTAATTGATGACTGTTTTTGTTGTGTAAATTATTATTTGTGGAGATTTTCTCCCTTAGCCTCCACTGAAAAAGGACCCATGTCCAGTCAGACTTTCCTGGTAACCAAATATAAAATAAATTATCCATTTTCTCACCACATTCAGCCTTGAGCCCAAAATGAAGCTAAAAAAATCTCTAAGAACTCTATTTCTATTTATAGGTTCATAGGTGTGTACTAGGCTAATCACCCTCGAGCCTTTACAAGCCTAGCCCATAGGATTACCCTGGCATCATGCCACCCGACCTTAGTTCCCAGTGCCTCTGTCGAGTAGAGCCACTGGAGTGAATTTTCTATTTCCCATCCACTCAGCAAGATTTCTCTTGAAGAGGGCCAGTGAGGTGCTCTGCTTGACATGTATGGGAGGTCTATTCCATAGCATGAGCAGTTTCTGGGTTATGAACCTGTCCCTCCAGCATGTTCTGTTGACTGTGGTAATGGGGTTGAGGTCTCTGGAGCATGTGGTGTGGAGGGATTGGGATTTCTTTAGAGGTAGAATTTCTAACAGAGCTGGATCAGGCATGGCTTTGTAAGTCAAGCAGAGATTGCCTCTAAGTAGGCGATATGAGACAGAAAATAGTTGGAGCTTTTTGGGTCTGTCCATATAGGACAAATGTTTAAAGCCTAGAATCCTCTTTGTGGGGTACTTTTGTGGCCTCTCCAGTTGTTGCAGGTGTTTAGTGAGGTACATGCCAAATGGGGTATTGTACTCAATGACTGGCCTAACGAGGGAAGAGTAAAGAGAGACAATGACCTCTTTCTTCCTGGATGCAAAACCCTTAATAATGAGATGTGCCACATAGAAGGACTTTCTGACCACAGTGGTAATGTGGTGGTCAAAAGAGAGGTTGCTGTCAACTGTGTTCACAGATCTCTTATAACACCTTCTGTGTTCAATGGGCTACCATTGATGTGGTAATTCACTGTAAATGTTTTTTTTCCAAAGGAGATGATGACACATTTTTTGGCATTGAGCTTAAGGCCATGGTTATGACACCAGTTGTTGGTATCATTGAGGCCTTTCTGTAGGATGTCAACATCACTTGGGGAGTTAATAATAGCTCCCAACTTGCAATCATCTGTGAACTTTGTCAGCCAGAGTCCCCTCGTGTTGGTCTGGACTTCAGAGAAGTAGATACCAAACAGGAAAGAACCCAGGACCGAACCCTGTGGAACTCCACTCGTGACTGGTCAGCAGTCTGACTTGGAGTCAGCTTTCACACTGTGGGTTCTACCTGTGAGCCAGTTTGCAACCCAGCTGGTGATATAGGGGTTGATGCCTAGCTTAGTGAGTTTTTGTATGATTCCTGAGTAGGGAATGGTATCAAAGGCCTTGGCCAGATCAAGGTAGACTCTATGAACCACCTTGCCTTCATCCACAGCTCTGGTGACTGACTCAAAGAAGTTGAGAAGGCATGATCTACCCTTCACAAAACCAAACTGTGTGGGATCCAGAGTTTGGAGAATCCCTATATCCTTGTTTATTAGGTCCATGATGATGCGTTCCATAGCTTTGCATATCAGACTCATCACTCTTATGGGGCGATAGTTCCCAGAGTCTGTAGTCACTCCTCCTTTGTGGAAAGGGATGACTGTAGCAGTGCGCCATTCGGTAGGGACAAAGCCGAGATGAGGCTGTGATTGAACAGGGCACACAGGTGAGGTGCCAGTTCACTCTGTAGTTCATGTAGAGCACAGCCAGGGATATTGTCAGATCCCATAGAAGCTGTATTCTTGGCCTTGGACAGTGCTCTTTTAACCTGTGCAGTAGTAATACTGGGTGCCTGGCAATCTACTGATATTGTGACTGGTCCTGGGGGGGGGGGGTAAAGTTGGCACCGAATCTGTCGGACAGTATATTGGCAATATCTGTTGGCTCGGTATAGGAGGTACCATTGTGCAGTAGCTCAGATCAAATCTGGATATTGCCATGGAGATTCTTTACATAACTATAGAAGGCCTTGTGATTGTCTTTACTATCTGCTGCAATTCTCTTTTCATAGCTAGCTTTAGAGGATTTGATGAGGGATCTCAACTTTTTGTTGAGGCTGATAAGGGAGTTTTTCCAGTCTTGGGACTTCACCTTATTCTGCATCAGTTTCCTCCTTCTGTTGTAGAGTTTGTTTATGGCAGGGGATCACCAGACTGGCTTCCTTTTTTTGGAGGAGAGCGTCTTGGTTCTGTTGGGTATGGCAAGATCCATGCATTTGGGTACGTGTTCGTACAGTGCATTGGTGTATGATTCAGCAGTCATGCAACTATTCTCCATTTGCATGGGTGCTGTGAAGTTAGCCAGCTCTGTTTTTAGGAACCCAAAGTTGGTTTTGGAGAAGTTTTTCATGGTGGTTATCTTTGCAGGGGTGGGGGTGGGGGGGTGGGAGGGATGTGTATTTCCAAGGTGATTAGTTTGTGGTCGGATCTAACCAGGGAGAAGGAACTATTGGTGTAGAGCAACAGTCGCCCATGTTAGTAATGACCAGGTCAAGGATGTTGCTACCTCTAGTGGGGGTAAGAATGAGCTGGTCCAGGGCATTGGAATTAATGAATTCTAGGAAACATTGGGCAAGTGTATTGGTACATAAGTAGTTTTCCCAGTTAATGGAGGGGTAGTTGAAGTCGCCCAGTATGACACTGTTAGGTTGGACCCTAATATGCCCCAGGGTGCTTGGGAACGTGGAGTGTGAGTCTTGGGACATGGTTGGGAACTTATAGCAGGCTACAACCTGAATCTTTGTCTTACCCACTGTTAGCTGCACCTGAAGTATCTCAGATATGTTATGTTGGGCAAACAGTTTGGAAGTGGGCACATCCTTTATGAATATGGAAACACCACTGCATTAGGAGCTTCGGTCCAATTTCTGGGGCTGAAAGGTGTGAAATGAGTTATAGCCTGGTAGTGCAGGGGTGCTTTCTGCTGCCTTGAACCAGGTCTCTGTTACAGCACAAATATCGATGTTATCCATTTTAAGGAGTGCTTTGAGTGAGTGCATTTTGAGATTTAGACTTCTAGCGTTGAGCAGTATGACCCTCAGATTGCATTTGTTTATAGCTGTTACGGTGGTATTTTGGTCTTTGGAATACCACCTAAAAAAGGCACTTTAGGGGTGGCAGAGCCTCAGCCAGTATCCAGAAGCCCAGGGGTGACAGAGGCAGGGCATCTCTGGCAAACCATCGAGATCTGTCAGCCATGTCATCCTAGGCAGACAGATACTGGATTCCCTTAAAATGACACCAGAAACTTAGCCAATTGTTGAAATCAATAATTTTCTGCTTGCACTGTGGCATCATTCTGGGTGATGGTAGGATGTTGCTCAGGGCTAGAGTTATACCCGCCTGGGCTACATAATCTGAGAGTTCCTCCAAGTCTCATTTCATGTAGTCCAGGGAGGTATGACTCAGGTCATTCACACCCACATGTACACTGACAGAGTCATATTTGTACCTGTTATTGAGGGACCTGAGTGCGTGCATTATGTGGCAGATCCTGGCATCTGACAGTTACTTTCTCCTTATTCAACCTAGGGAGTGGGACATCAGTGTGCCTCATTATCGAGTCACCTATGACAAGTGTGTTGGGCATGCTGTTTTGCCTTAGGAGCTTTGGTTGAGTGGTACACTGTTTAGGAGAGTTATGTGTCTCGTGATTAGTGTTGTATTGTGGTGGTCAAGTGTGTTTCTGCTTTGGAGGTCTCTGCTGTTTGAGTACATTTTTGTTGCGAGCCTCCATGAAGGTGAGTGTGTGGTTTGTGTTTTTATGTGAAGGCAGTGCTGGTGTGTGTTCTGGAGGGCTATGTGTTCCATGTGGTGTGGTGCAAGTGTTGACCTTCTCCTCTTGACCAGCTATTCTGGTCTTGGCTGGAGAGTGTGTGGCTTCCAATTTGGATATATAAGTGCATCTCTCACAAGTCTGACTGGTGGGAGATAAGAAGAGTGGGCTGTCAGTGTACATGAGGCTACATTGCCTCAGGATGCCCAAGTTCACCTGGTTAATAGAAAAAAGCACATGGAACTGACCTTTAGACATGCCTGGAGGGGTGGACATTAATAATAAGTACTGGAGCTGTTTTCTTTTAGAACGTTTAGTGCTGGTAGCACTTTTGTGTGCTACAATAATTGCTACAAGAAATCTGGTAAAGTGCTAGTAAAAGTGCAGGAAAGGAGGGAACTAGTAGATCTAAGGGAAAAATTGAAGACCAGACTTTGGCACCACTCAGAAGCTTAAAAACAGTCCTGGATACAGCAAATCTGTATCTGAACTAGACTAATTACAGGAAGGGTGGGAAACAAGTGCAAACACAGGCTTTTAAACCAGAAGGTAGAAAGAGATGAAAAAACTGCCCAAACGGCCAATAAACTACAATTTCTCGGCCGGAAACCACTCTTCCTGTGGTAGATAGGCTACCTAGTGCTTACCACTCCCACTGATAAGCTAGAAGGCTTTCCTCCAACACAGAAAGGTTTGGGGGACTCAGAAGCTTACAAACAGTCTTGGATACAGCAAATCTGTATATGGACTAGACTAGTTACAGGAAAGGCAGGAAAGAAGCTTAGAAATTTTGTTTGCATAGTGGAAAGGATAAAAGGAGGAGCAGAAGATAATTCAAGGTTAAGAAACTAAATTGATTGGCCTTCAAATTTTCTCTCTGTATTAGGTAGAATTACCTAATGACCCTAGACTGAGGGGAGTGTCCCATATCAAATTTACATTAAGGGCAGGCAACTGCAAAGCCACCAACTATAAGAACAAGATAGCAATAGGAAGGGGGGTAGGAAACTAAATCAGTTATATGATACACTCCCTGGCAGGAAATCAGAACAACAAACAGATGTTTAACAAATGGAGAAAATTTCCAGTTAATTCCTTACACACAGTGAAACTAGCTAGAAAAGATTTACAGGCGATATTGTAGTTTACTGGTTCACCCTTAGTTTTGCGCAGGAGTGGGCATGGCACAGATGATTGACGAATGAAACTGCATATGAAATGAGGCATGATTGGCATGCCATTCATATTAGCCAGTAACATCATGCATACAATGAATGTGTTAACCATGGGTCTGATGCTGGAAAGCCTTTAAAAGAAATGTAATGTGGCATAATCACCTCACAGTTGCAGTTGTTGAGAAACACAATAAAAACATTTTTAAGTTTCAGAATCAGTTAAGTCCAAGTCATTAAAAAGAGGAGAAGGGGAAAAAATATCACTCTGCCCACATAAAATTACTACCTCAAAACTTATTGAAATCCAACTGTTAGGCTATAAGCAAATTGGACTATAACCTGCCATGAGACAGTGCTCTCTGCCAAGCTTAATTCTTCAGAAATAACACTAAACACCAAACTAAAATATGAAGGCCAGAAAATTTCCACAACACAGATGATGGTTCTTCAGTATAATCAAGGAGCCAGAGCAGCTACCAATCCCATCTGTAAATGAAAAAAGGAATCTCAAACAAATTAAGTTGTCTACGAGTACTAAAAACCAAAAAAGATAAGTTTTATGCAGACCATTAATACAACACATTAACTCACTCATTAGAAATCATTTTAGGTCAGTCTCTTTATACACTTTAAATACAGAAAATGACATCTATGTGCTAAGAAACTTTCTACTTTTACTACGTTTATCTGTACATCTGTCAAAAATACTGTTTGCCTTGGCACGAAGTAATAATGAACCACCCACATTAATAAAAAAACCTACAAGACTCCATGCATCACAGGCTACAGTACTGCAAAACAGGTTATAGGAAAGGTGAACAAGGTCTTCAGGAAAACAAGAAAGCAAGAAAAGTAAGTAAACAAGCCAGCAGATCAATCAACTTCTTCAGCCATTAAAATTGTTTACTTAACTCGATACTGTCATGATCATTAAAAGCAAAATGTAATACTTTCTTAATACAAGTAAAAGCTGTCCAAAAGCAGAAACAGATCTAACTGTAAATGGAATTTTCACCAATTTTGTTGTAACAGTCGCCCAGCAGACATGCATATCAAAGCTGTCAACCAAGGAACGTACCTCATTTTGGGTCTTAAAAAGTTCCTGTTTCCTGTATCAAAGCTGCTGACAATCATATGCAAGTATTCTGTGTGCAAACCTATATACATATATATCATTTATTGCATGAAAGGGCGGCCACAGTGGTGCAGCAGTTAGCATTGCCGCCTCACAGCAAGAGGTTCTCCGGTTCAATTCTCAGCAGGGGTGCCTTCTGTGTGGAGTCTGCATGTCCTCCCTGTGGTTGCGTGGGTTTCCTCCAGGTGCTCCGGTTTCATCCCACATCCCAAAGACATGCTGTAGGTGGACTGGACACTCTAAATTGGCCCTAGGCATGAGTGCGTGTGTGTGCCTTCTGTGGAAGGTTGGGTGCTGGGCTGGCAACTAGACACCGTAGAACTCCACTGCCAATCATGAGCAGACAGGTGATCCACCGTGGCGACCCCTAACTGGGAAAAAGCCGAAAGAAGAAGAAGAAGAAGATCATTTATTGCATGACAAATATCAAATGCGATGTATTTTACTGTTACTCACTTGTATACACTAAACTCATTCATTGCAATATATTATACATATTCATTAAGGTTCCAGGCAGTATGGTTGAATATTCAATATTTTACAGTGATGTAAAATGTCTCGGGTGGGGTTTGGGTGGTGCATGCTTCTGCGTATCTGGTGAGCCAGTAAACTACAATATCGCCGATTTACAAACAGTGTGACAGTAAAAACCTTATTTTTCAGGCCCTGTGAGGCAGATAATTTTAGTACAATTGTGCAGATTAGTTTATATCTATAAAATACAGTAAAAAGTATGCTGCAGACAATGAAAGTGCTATAAATATCTTAGAATAAGCAATAACTAGTAAAATAAGCAAAAAACAGTATACATATGGTTATATATCACAGATCAGAGTTTTGCTCAGTGCCCCTCCTCTGATTAGCTCTGTGTGAAATGGCAGAAACACTCATAAGATAACTTCTTAAGTAACAGAAGGTTGAAACCTGAAACAACTTTAAAAAAAGCTCGAAAGAACCAATGATGTGCTTACTCCAAGCCATAGTCCAGGTAACCCTAATCAACCAATGACCATAAATACTACACTTTCACTGAGAAGTAAAATAGCTTTTGCTAAACTAAAATGGCCTGGAAAATGTGCTTACACACACAGCTTCTGCAAACAAACAAGTAGGCCCAGAAACACAATCCTGAATATTGACAATGGTACAGCTACTACCTACACTACATAGGCAAAAAACTCTACAGAAATGTTTATCACAGCCAAAAGACAGCAGTGAGCCTTTAAATGAAGGTTTTAAACAGATAAAGGAGCAAGGAGACTCAAGAGAATGCTTTTAACTGCAAACAAATCAGTTATATGATACCCTCCTTATCAGGAAATCAGAACAACAAACAGATGTTTAACAAATGGAGAAAATTTCAAGTTAATACCTTACACACAATGAAACTAGCTAGAAAAGATTTATAAACAGTGTGACAGTAAAAACCTTATTTATCAGGCCCTGTGAGGCAGATAATTTTAGAACAACTGTGGAGATTAGTTTATACCTATAAAATACAGTAAAAAATATGCAGCAGACAATTAAAGTGCTATAAATATCTTAGAATAAGCAATAACTAGTAAAAATAAGCAAAAAAAAAACAGGATACTTAAGGTTATATATCACAGATCAGAGTTTTGCTCAGTGCCCCTCCTCCGATTAGCTCTGTGTGAAATGTGAGTGGGAAACATATGTATTCCTACTTAATATGCTATTTTTCCTAATACAGAAGTATTCAGTATATATATATATATATATATATATATATATATATATATATATATATATATATATATATATGTCTTTTTCTGAAATGTTAAGCAAAAACTTTTCCACCAAGCTAACATTTTTTTTGATTGTTCCAGTATTTCTCTCCATTGACTTATTACATTTTCTTACTCACCAGATATCACTCCCAAGATCTTTACTTCATTTCTTGTGAAATACATTCCATTTATTTATTTTATTTCACTAAATCCATTATACTTCATTTTGTTTAACTTCTGGCCAGATTTACTTTAACAGCTTTTCAATTCACTTATCCAATCATTTTTTTTTGTTATTAGAACTAAACCATCTGCATATGCCACACATATTGGTAATGTAACATTACCTTCCATCTTATATCTTGCCTGTCTCATTTCATACATGCATGTCTGTACTACTGCAATCATTGCTGATACGAATAAGCACAAGGGGGCCTATAACAAAAGCTCAAACGTTTACTTAACCGAACACCTAAACGCAGCCACATATTCCGCAAACCGCAAATACATCGAACTCCCTAAACCATGAAATTCAAAAACTCGAAATGTCATAGTTGTCCCATCGCACCACCCGCTATATATTACCTACACAAACAAACTAAATAAACCACATACATACACTAACCAAAACCCTACTTCTAACCCTACACTAAATCTTTCATATACCTCCAAGTATGCACTTAACTTAATCCGCACCCTAACCCTAAGGTCCGTAACTATCACACACTTACCTTAAAAAGCTATACCCAAACAAACTAAATAATCCACACACTTACACTTAATAAAACCTTACTTCTAACCCTACACTAAATCTAACATACATTACCATCTATGCACTTACCTTAACCCACACCCTAACCCTAAGGTCCATAACTATCGCACACTTACCTTACGGAGCTATACCGCAGAAGGGCCAACCATGATGAATCAACGTTTCGGATTTTGTGCTTCAGGATGATCGATGTTTTCGTAGTTCGATGAAGATGTCCCAGCATTTAGGTGTTCGGGTAAGTAAATGTTCGAGTTTTTAATATAGACCCGCAGAAGCTCATCCAGGTCCATATTTTACTCATCTCTTCATTCTTATTTTTAATCATCCATTGATCCATCCATCCACTTATCATAACTTGAACCCATGAATTTCCTTAACATTTTTTTATTACATTAATATTTTTTCCTTTGCAATATGCCTCTAAAATCTATCACATTGCTTAATGGCTTACTTTATCAAATGCTTTAGCTATCTCATATACTATCAATCATACTTCCGCATTTTCTTCCAATATCATCTCTAATACTTTCACTATAATAAACATTTCTTTCACCTCTCTTCATTTATACCATAAAAGCCCTCTTCTATGACCTCACCTAATACTTTCTCAATCCTTTTTTGTAATATTTTCATAAATATTTTATAGTCACTATTCCCTAGTATTATGGTCCTCCAATTTTTTTATCTCTTCTTTTATCCTTTATCCTTATAAATTTTATAACACTACCATATATGTCATCTTTTATTGTACCTTCCTTATTAATTCAATGTTTCTTTTCAAACATTATCTTTAATTTTTAAATACCTTTATTGAATTATCACTTGTGACATAGGCACATTTATATAAAAGTAATCAAACTGTATTAACAAGTTAAAATTAGCAAACATTATGCTTCACATATATTGCTATACTCATAACTTATACCATGTAATCCTGGTGCTGAATCATTCTTACCATCTGTTATCACTTTCTCTATTAATTCTATTGCTATATTATTTTCTAAAAAAAAATCCTTATTTTTTTGAGATATTGTTTTCATTTCCCATTTTTCTTGCTCATCCATTTCTTCTTCATCATACATTTTCTCGAAAAAAACTTTCTACCACCTCCATAATATTCTCTTGCTTGTATTTTATATTTCTTTTGTCTAAGATAGCATTCACCCTTCCTTCTCTTATTGTTCACTTTTCTAAAATAAGGAGAACATTCTTTTTCTTTCCTTTCAGAAAAAACATTTTGCCTATGTAACATAATTTTTTACATTTTCTCTAGTATTTTCTTACATCTGTTTTTCTATTTCTCTAATTTTGTCACTTCCATTTTCTATTTCTTTTTCACAACTTCATAACATTTTGTTTACATATCATTTATTTCTTTTTTTTTATTATTTTTCTTTATACTTCTAAACATATTTTTTTACTTCTGCTTATAAACTACCCACAACTATGTGGTCTCATTGTCATAGGATCTATCCAGAATATTTCTCTCTCTCTCTCTTGTCATTTCTTCCCCGTTTTTAAACTCCGCTGTTGATCTTTTTTAAAATTTTTCCTCCTTTTCACTGTCTTTCTCTATTCAAGCCCATACTGCTCTATGATCTAAAAACTCTGCCATCTGTATCCCCAGTATTTCTTTCATATCTTTAGAATAAATTACATAATCAATTTCAGTTTTACAAATTTACCTTGAATATCTCCATTCTGTATTCTTTCCTACTGTCAATTTATTATTTATTTATTTATTTAACATTTGTTTGCCAGGATAATCTGACTGGACAACAAGTGTCCATCTTCAGCAGAGTTCTGGGGAGAAAAACTCCATAAGTTTACAGAGAGAAGAAAAGTTTACAAAAGAGACATTGCAGAGAAGTAGCATACAGATCATAAACTTTGCAGATGTTTGTATACAATAGTCAAATATTCAAATCTCCAATTTTATTAAATCACTAAACAGCTTAATATCCTGTGTTATTTTTTCTCTTTTCTTTCATGAGCTTATCGTTAAAATCTTCTACCTTTACTATCTGCATATTTACTAACACAATTTTTTGATTTCTTCAAACAACAGTTTTCTCCCTATCATGAAAGTATGTGTATAAATCACTATCATTCATTCATTTCTGTCTCATTCTCATATCAAATATCTCTGCCATTCCTGATACTACTATTTTTACAGCTAAAATTCTTATTTCTTCATTTTTTATAAGAATTCCTAGTCTAAAACGTATCTTATTTTCTAATAACCAATCCCCTGCATACTACCTGTATTGTTTTCCTTTTTTTCTTCTGTTACATCTGGTATCTAGCAAGCACAAACATCCATTTTTATTTTCTACATGATTCCACCACTGAACCTTATATAATTTCTAATGTCATACACAGTTAAATAAAACACTAAACAAATTAAAACACAACACAGGCACAAAGCACATGCAGCAAATTAAGCCTACTTTCTCACGTTGCACAATGATTTTCAAAGTCATAGATGCTGAGTTCATAAGGCAGGCATCGACCCAGCCAGTCTTGTTATAGGTGACTCTATTTTAATACATAAAGGTGTGCCTCTTACCAGGCTGAACAAAAAAACGTGATGGTTAGTTGATTGTCTGGTGCTATAGTTCATGCCAGAGTCAATGACTTGAGGTGTACCTCAGTCATGATGACAGATATAGTGATGACAGACTTGATGCAACTCTCAGACTATGTGTCCAAGGCATATATAAACCTAGTATTGAGCAGCATTCTACCTTTTCCAAGGATGATGGCACTATATGAGCAAAAAACAATTAACTTTTATAATTGGCTTAGCTTTTGTTGTAATTCAAAGGGGACCCAATAT
The DNA here is from genome assembly GCF_019279795.1 of Protopterus annectens. Lineage (NCBI taxonomy): Eukaryota > Metazoa > Chordata > Ceratodontiformes > Protopteridae > Protopterus > Protopterus annectens. The sequence continues at coordinate 278,431,301 of NC_056751.1, forward strand.
TTGTCAGCCTGGGAGAATATGATTGACAGACCATGCTGCCTCATCAGCATTAGCCTGCATTTATCCCCTTTAGGGTTTTGATTACTGGCAAAGATATTGATGATTGACCATCCCCATATTGCCTTTTTTGTGGGCAATCTTAACCTGATAAACCTTCCAACACAATGAATCAAGCAAAGGACAATATGAAGGTGTTACTGATCAGTGCTAGGGGCCTAAACAACAAACTCTGCTCACTACAAGCCCTTCTCTTCCTGGAGGATATTTACATCTGTGTAGGGACATGGTTTAAAATAGAAGGGAGCACCCTGTCTGTGCGGGGCTATAAGGCTTTCCACATGATTAGACCAGCTACTAAGCAAGAAGGGAAAAATGTGGCGGTGTCTTAATCTCACACTCGCACTACCTAGTCCCCAGTCCACACATTTCTTTCATCAGAATTTTTTTTTATTTTAATATACTTTATTATACAGTGAAAGAAAAACAGTTTTAACTCATGTTCATCTGTATCTGAAGTCCTAAATTGCACATGTTCTTCTTTATTTATAATCCCAAGCTCTGTAATAAATAGTCTTTCGATGGTGCTACATTTCTTTTTTTCAGTTGCAGTCACAAATTTTCCAGCAAGTTAAAACTTTTAAATGTCACTTTACAAAAATGTTCATAGGAGGTTACGAGGATAGCGGCCCTACAACCTTTATAATCCTAGCCATGTTAATCTCCATTTGTTCTTTTTGGGTAGTTTGCAGAATTAACTTGTGAACAGTGTGGGTCTGTGATCAACAAGGGCTACACCTGCCCATGAGAAACGTAGGTGCCACCCCAGGGGTGAATTTGTGTGGTCCCAAATTTATGTATTTATTTATTGCCATTTGATTATCAGGAAACTCTGATTGGGTAGGAGCCCATTTTCAGCAGAGGCTCAGGAGAAAAGCTCCAAAGTATCACAAAACATTTTAAGAACAATAATTTTACAGTCTTTAAAAATAATACAAAAAACAACTACAGTTTAAAATAATTATAGCAAATTAAGACATAATATGAAAGCATTGGTTAAGAATATATACAAGTTATATGGCAATGATTTAATAGTTAGAGAAATTTTAGCCAGTTTATATTGAAATTAAAGGTAAATTAGTGTAATTCAAAAAGGAGATGCAATATGAAGTGAGAGAAAACCAAGCATATGGTATATTTAGAAAAAAAGCCAGGGAAGAGAAATTGGTAGAAATAAGGAAGTGAGTGAAGAAGGGAGAGCAAGGAGATAAAAGGTAAGAACAGGTATTTGTTCACACTTAGGGATATACTTTTTCCTCATGTTGAGCAAGACTAGAGCCATGTTTTGGCTAGCAAGTCATTGAGAATGGTTTGGAAGAATGGGATTAAGGCTAATGAATGAATAAATTAATGTTCATATGTCTTTAATATTAAATGCTAGTGGCAAAATAATGCTATATTTAATGTCATACCTGTTAAAACTGCCATCACTTTTACTTTTTATTGTTACAACTGATCATCTTCTCTGTGGCTGTTGAGAAACTGCAATTGTTTGTCTCCTCTCAATTTCTTCTTCCATTCTCCATTGCCTTGCTGCAATTGTATAACTTCTTTTTTCTTGTAAAAATAAAGTATGTTGTAGAGGGAAATCCCTGAAAAGTGACTACTCCAGCAGGAGAGAATACCTCCATTCTTTTCCCTTCACCAGCAATTTTGCGTTTTTAATCTTTCAGTTTCTTCTGTCTGAAACACTCTCTCCACTATGTTACACAATCTACCTTATTTTATTTCCTTTGACTCTGCCTGATTCATCAAATTTATCAGCACTTGTATTTTCAGTCTTCCATTTTCCAGCTCCACAACAGTTATTTCATCTCCTTCTCCTTCCTTCAGTAAGGTTTCTCCTGCTCCTCTCTCCTCCATTATGGAATTCACAGAACTGCAGTAGTAACCCTGCAGTACCAACTAGCAGCTTCAGAGAGTAGGAGAAGTTCCCAGATGCCATGGCAGAATTTACCTTAGTAGTATAAATACTAGCAAGGGTCTCTCCTGAAAAGAGGCTATTAGCCTAGTGGGACTTACCCAGTCAACAAAGGATAACTAACTAAAATTATTCTGAGTAGAGTGAGGGCGATCCTTAAAAATCAAATATAGCTTGGCTTCTATGGCACTACAATGCAGACCTCTGAAAGTATTAATTAAATCACCTCCACTGAAGTGATAGTAAATGCAGAATAAGTTTACAGTCTGAAGGAGATTTGTATAACCAAGATCTTTCAGTGAATTTCACCAAACTGAGTAAAGCATCTCCAGTTCTGCATATTGCTGAGTACAAACAAAAGGAAGGTCCAAGAAATCCACAAGTAAATGCCAAATTCCATTAATGGTCAGATGACTGAATGCATATATGGACAACAAGGCACTATCCTTGATGAGATTATATAAAAAAGTGAGCTTACCCAACTAATAGACCTTTTCAAATTATGCTGAACATAAAAATGAGAAGTTAAGCCATTAGAAACCATGCTGTTCAATTCTGCATATTAAACAAACATATATTGAAGCTATTTTTTTCTCAAAATGGGTTGTAGCATTCTTTTTGGAATTAAACTCAAGTTTGGGAGGTATTGGTCCACAAAAATAAGGTTATCCAATTTGAAATGTAGGAGTTATCAGTCACTAACACTACTAATAGGAAACACTATTTTCTGTCACTGACAAGCTTAAAGTACCATATCACTTTGTGTAGAGGAATTATAAATACATTAAATAAATGAGGTCAAATAATGATAAATCTGATGAATCAGGCAGAGCCAAAGGAAATAAAAGAAGGTAGATTGTGTGACATAGTGGAGAGAGTGTTTCAGACAGAAGAAACTGAAAGATGGACTTATTTTTTCTCCTATGTAGGTGAAGACAAAGGTTCAACATGTCTACTTCTTAACTTACTGAATTACGAGTTCTCCTGTGGGCAGTGGTGGTGAAGGCCTTTGTAAATCTGAGTTGACTGTGTTAGATGGTAGACACACTTCCAAAACATTCTGCATCTCACCATAAAACTGAATCAAGTTTAACACAGAACACCAATCACAAAAACCATGTTGATAAATATCAATGTGTTTGAACAAAACTGGCAGTAATATTTTTCAGTAATACATTCTTAAATATTTACACAGGATGCTTGTTAAAATAATGATCTGTGATTCTGTTGAATTATATATCTATATATATATATATATATATATATATATATATATATATATATATATATATATATATATATATATATCCTCTATTGCAATTAGTTATAATAACTGAATATTAGATAACGTGGTGCACATCTACTCTGTAACATTGGCTGAAACAAGATTTGGAATATAGGGGCATATGCTACATGTACCTTCTTGATGAATATACTTGTTAATTTGTCTCACATAGCTGGAATACTTGCTTTCAGTTCAGAGAGTACCCTTTGCAATAAATCTAAAATGATAGCAAAACATTCATGGATGAAAAAAGTGTAATTGGTTGCTAAGAGTTAACAGCAAAACAGCAATAATCTAAAACTTTTCCCATACAGTTCACAGTTTCTGATGTAGGTGTAGGACATAAACTCGTATACATGAGATTGCAAGGTACACATGTTTTAGATCATACTTATCTGAAAACTAAATAAAAGACATTCCTATTATCCATGATGTTAGTAACAAAGGCCCTATCACAAGATGCTTTTCTAGAATTACAAGAAACTGAAATCAAATAGTCATCAATTTTTTTAATGAGATATAATGCATAAAAACATCAATATTTATATTCAGACTTTGGACATTATAGGTAAGGACAGGTAGGCAGTTGGTGCCAAAAAGTAGTGTCCATTGTCCTGTGATAAAAATATTTCAGTACTTTAGTAGGTTTTGAATGCAGCAGCAGCATTGTTACCTCACAGCAGGAGGTTCTCCCATTCGATTCTTGGCTGGAGCGCCTTCTGTGTGTAGTCTGCATGTCCTCCCGTGGTCAAGTGGCGTTCGAAAGACATTCATAGAATGGGCGTGCTTTCGTTGAAGGTTGGGCGTCGAGCTGGCACCTCGGCACAGTAAAAGTCTACTGCCAATCATTAGTGGACCAGAGTTCCGCTGTGGCAACCCTTAACCAGGAAAAGCCGAAAGAAGAACAAGTAGGTTTTGAAAATACACATCCATTGCCCATACACCCTAAGTAAAACCAGTCCCTAGCAAAGAATCTCTGGTTAAGAAACCATGTTTTCTCAAAAGTCAAAAATGAACTGTGTTAAAACTTCATCAAGAAAAATGATTAAATGAGCTGCTGGGTTGAGGAACTCTGTAAAATTTAAAATCTAATGCTGAAAGAAAGGAGCAACTCGTCAGCTGCTCCAATCTGATCTTCTCTTCACAAAGATAACTGATTAAACTTGAGTCAGTGGTGGTGTGGATAAGAACACTCAGTATAAAAGCCAGACGTTGCTTCCAGTGTTTGACTGAGCTACAATGTTTTAGTCATTAGTTCTGTATGTAAGTTTGGGTTTGGGGTCTTGCTACTCACATTAGAACATGCAGGAAGGATTTGCCTGCTGCACAAAAAAAATTAAAAATAAATTAAAGGGAGAAAAGTGATGCTTGATATTTACTATTCTGCTGCACTTTTGTATTTTTATTTTCATAATTCTGTGGCTTGCCATTACAAGCCTCAGATTTACAATAGGGCACCTATCAGAAGACCAAACGCCTTATCTGTACAAGACACCCCTTTTTTGCAGATGTATTCCATAGTAGTAGAATACATCAATTCCTCCACTAACATCTCTCTTCTGCTTCTCCCCATCTGCTTGCAACTGCACTTGCCTTAGTCTAGTTTCTGACTGCATAATTTGCTGTATCTCCATTTCTTGTCCAGTGCCTCTCCTCACCTATTACATGTCTTTTTATTTCTCATTTCATTGGGTCATGCCACATCTATTGTCTCTCTTCCCCTTAATGTCTGCTCAGTCCTAACACGTCCTCTCTCATACTTCTTCCTTCCCCGCGTCACTCTGTCATAGACCATAATCAAGGCTTCCACTGCTACCCATTTTTCTTTATCCTGTACCCTGTGTCTACAACCTTTATTGTCAGGTGTGCCTGATCAGAGCTACATCTATCCTTTTTATAGCCTCAGCTGCTTGCAAAACTAGTTTGTTCCTAACTAAAAATCTGTCTAGCTGACTAGCCCACTTATCCAACCCCCTTAAATTAGGGTTCCTTTTCCTCCTAATATCATGCTATCCTTCATTTCTTATTCAAGATACAAGAATCTCTCTGTTCTCAAACGTTCTATCAAATTCCTATTTTCTGGATCACCAGAATTAAAGTCAAATATATATCTCATTTCCATTTTCTCTCCATAATTGTAAACCCATGAGCTCCTACCTTCCCTAGTCATCGTCTCTCACCGCCTTTCTAACCATTACCATAACTGTGCTTTTTATACCTCCTTTAACTGTGCTGCAACTATCCCTGTTCCAAGTATATCTCACTCAACATCAAATCATCTTTCTTTTTTAGTTTAGTTTTTTGAGCATGATATCGTATCTCCCCTTTTGTAATTTCCCTAATCTTTTCTCTCTTCACCGGATGTCCAACCTCTCCTATATTCTGTGATATAAATGTAATAATCCCCTCCTCACCCCTCCATGCTCCCTTCTCCTATCTCCACATCTACATGGATACTCCCTCTCATT